>NC_090268.1:139460293-139796960 GCF_040414725.1 Anabrus simplex
GCCCTTCAGGGGCTGTAGTGCCATGGGGGAGGGACCAATGGTGTTCCTCACATAGTAGGTACTAATCACAGCAATGCAGACCCACGGTGTCGCTCATATAGTGGTACTAATCACAAGTGCTGTAAATCCTCATGTGCGTCCCCCACTCACAGGGGGCAAGCCGGTTGGGAAACCCATATCCGCCACCTGGGAATATCAACTCTACCACTGCTACGCCAGTGTAGGCTGTGTAGGAGGTTCGCAGTCACAGTAAACATTATTATATCGGCTCCACCTCATCACAACAGAATCTGTGATGTATTTCTTCTCTTTGATGAGTGTACCTCACAATATCATGTAAGTAGACACTGCATTAATACATAATTAGGTAGTGTTTTCGTGTTTCCTGCACGTACCTTATCAATCATAACCCCTACAAGGCTGTATGCAAGATAACAAAACTAGCACGCTCCGAAGATTAGGAATGATTTGTTGGCTAAACTTCATATATCCTATCCCAATATTAGTTTAACGACCACCTTGAAGGTCATGTGGTAATTCCATGGAAATTTTCGGTCTCTCTTTAGCAGGAGCGACGGCGCCACCATCAGTTTACTGAGTAGGAAAGTTTACTGAATAGATAAACTCACAGAGGGAGGAGGTGGTGATGATGATGATGATGATGATGATGATGACCCCTCTGGGTGGGGGCGGTAGAATAACACCCACGGTATCCCCTGCCTGTCGTAAGAGGCGACTAAAATGGGCCTCAGGGGCTATCAACTTGGGAGCGTAGGTTGGCGACCTCGGGGCACTTAGCTGAGTCCTGGCATTGCTTCTACTTACTTGTGCCAGGCTCCTCACTTTCATCTATCCTATCCGACCTCCCTTGGTCAACTCTTGTTCTTTTCCGACCCCGACGGTATCATAGCATGCGAGGCCTAGGGAGTCTTTCATTTTCATGCCCTTCGTGGCCCTTGTCTTCCTTTGGCCGACACCTTCATTTTTCGAAGTGTCAGACCCCTTCCATTTTTATCTCTGATTAGT
Source organism: Anabrus simplex (assembly GCF_040414725.1). NCBI lineage: Eukaryota > Metazoa > Arthropoda > Insecta > Orthoptera > Tettigoniidae > Anabrus > Anabrus simplex. Next base: position 139,461,320 of record NC_090268.1, read on the forward strand.
GTTATATAGAGGATGGTTACCTAGTTGTACTTCCTCTTAAAACAAAAATTACCACCACCATTACTTCCTCAGTGTAGCCAATACTGACGTGTAGTAACTGTAGTGTGAGGGGGTACTGCATGCTCTCACCTCCATTGTCTGGTATGCGAAATTCATGTAGCGTCTACACAAATAGTGCATTACAACCAACCTACCGACAGGAGAGTGCTGCCATCTACGGAATTTATACACAAAAACCCGCTCTTTTGATATATTTATTTTAAGATAGGACGCTATCACGGAAGCTACAGCAAAAATCCGTCTCAGGTCTTTGTTGATCAGCCTACGTAGAATCTTAAACGGGTGGTGATGAGAAAATGATCGTGAAACATAAACAATCCGTGGATCCAATTCACAATGTCTTAATTACTGCGAAGATGCTCATCATCTAAAGGGGTCTTAAATCCAGGTCAACGGCCTCTCACAATGGTACTAATCACTAGTAAAACAGAACCATGGTGTTCCTCCTACGGTGGGATTAATCACAGGTAAGGTGATATGTAACACACAATGGAACCACTCGCAGGTAGCACAGACCCATGGCGTTTCGCACATAAGGGCACCATTCACAAGCAACGCAGACCCATGGTGGTCCTCACCTAGGTGTACTAATCACGGGCGCCGGTATTCCTGTGGTGTTTCTCACACAGTAGTACCAACCGCAGGCAGCGGAGGCCCAGAGTGTTGCACATAAAGTGGTACTACTCATAGGTAACAAAAAGTGAAACGGACCAGTGGAATACATGTGATGACCTCTTTCAGAAGCAATACTCAGATCCATAATGTTTCGCACGAAATGGTACTGCTCCTACATAACGCAGACCCGCGCCAGGTAGTACTACTCGCAAGTAACGTCGACCCATGGTGTTCCGCACTTAATGGTACTAATAGCAAGTAACCTCATGGTTCTAATGTCATTATACCTTGGTCGCCCCTTTTAGTCGTCTCTAATGACAGGCAGGGGATACCGTGGGTGTAGTCTACGTCTGTGTCCTCCACCCACAGGGGGTAGTGAGAGAGGGAAAAAAAAGAAAAGAGCATGGATTCGACACTTCGAAAAGTGAAGTACCGAAGAAAGACAAGGGCCAAAACGGACGTGAAAATGAGAGACTCCCTAGGCCTCGAATGCTCTAAAACAGTCGGAGTCGGAAAAGAACAAGAGTTGATGATGATGATGATGATGCTTGTTGTTTTAAGGGGCCTAACATCGAAGGTCATCGGCCCCTAATGGTACGAAATGAAAGAACAAAAATTGCAAAGGCATCCACTGACCAAAATAAAAATAAAATATGGCATGAAGAATGAATGGATGGACAGGAACTCAACAAAACACAAACCAAACAAACAAAAGCCAGTGGATCGGACTCAATACAGATCGAAAATAACATTACTACCGACCAAGGAACCACTTATAAAGCACAATGATGCTTGGTGTCTAAAGTGGGTGCAAAATCCACGTCTAAGGCCCCACAGAATGGTACATGTTGCGAGTAAAATAGAACCATGGTATGTGTCATGTTGGGGTATTAATCAGAAGTAGCGAAGACTCACGGTGTTCCACAAAAGATGGTACTACTCACAAGTATTGCAATACGTACAAGTAACGCAGACCTATGGTTTGTCTCACACAATGGCCCAACTCAGAGTCAACGCAAACCGAGAAGGTTCCCCACCTAGGTGTACTAAACACGGGCGCCGGTATTCCCGTGGTGTTCCTCACATAGTGGGTACTAATCACAGGCAACGCAGACCCACGGTGCTGCTCATATAGTGGTACAACTCACAGGCTACGCCCAGACCCGCGGTGTTGCACACATGGGTACGACGCACGGGTACTGGAATCCACCAGGCCAGGCTTTTACTGCTACTAATCACAAACCGATTTCGTACCGAATTTAGTGGTACTACTCGCAAGTACAGGCAACCTATGGTGTTCCCCGCGTGATGGTACGATTCAAAATTAGTTTCATGGTTCTAATTCAGTCAGCCCTTGGTCGCCCCTTTTAGTCGCCTCTTACGACAGGCAGGGGATACCGCGGGTGTATTCTACATGTGCGTCCCCCACCCGCAGGGGGAAGTGTGTTTGGTCCGCGAGAGGTATTTTATTTCCCTCAAGTCCGCCGGCAAGCCGGTTAGGACCCCCCTATCCGCCACCTGGGACGCGCCACGTGGGAGTATCACCTCTCCCCCTGCTACGCCTGCGTAGCAGGTTCGTGGAACAAGAGTTGAGCAAGGGAGGTCGGACAGGATAGATGAAAGTGGGGAGCCTGGCACAAGTAAGTGGAAGTAATGCAGGACTCAGCTAAGGGACCCATAGTCGCCAAACCCAACCGGTGCCCGTGATTAGTACACCTAGGTGAGGAGCACCATGGGTCTGCGTTGCTTGTGACTGGTGCCCTTATGTGCGAAACGCCATGGGTCTGTGCTACCTTCGAGTGGTTCCATTGTGTGTTACATATCACCTTACCTGTGATTAATCCCACTGTAGGAGGAACACCATGGTTCTCTTTTACTAGTGATTAGTACCATTGTGAGAGCCCCTGGGGCCTCTTTTAGTCGCCTCTTAAGACAGGCAGGGGATACCGTGGGTGTATTCATCACCGGCGTTCCCCACCCACAAGGGGTGATTCTCTAAGGCCTCGGTAACCTGATAACGTTGGGGTTGTAGAGAACAAAAGTTGGCTAAGAGAGGTCAGATACCGAAGATAAAAGCGAGGATCCTGAGACAAGTAAGTGGAAACAATGTCAAACTCAGCTAGGGGAACCCACGCGCTCAATTTCAAAGCCCATTTTTCCTCATTAATTCGCTTCTTACGACAGGCAGGGGATACCGTGGATATATTCTATCGACCCCTCTTAATGGGATCGATTTTACTTAGAATCCGAACGACAGGGACCTGGCGTTCTATTTCAGAATCGCATATGATCCTGTATTTGGGCAACGTCTATTTTGGTGAAAATTTCGTGACATTGTTATTGCGCTATCAGATCCCGAATGTGTATTAACGAAGGTTACCCGGGGAGGATTATAACCAGAAGTGGAAGCAATTTCAAAATCCAAACCGCAGTCCTGGTACGCCAAGCATCTCCAATTACTTGTGAGTCTCATGCAATGGCATGTACTGGTGTCGTTGATGTCGAACCCACGAGTCAAGTAACACAATGTACAGTGCTCGCCCATCATGACGTGCTGGAAACGTATCAGGTGGCGTAAAAGATAACGTTTAGTACGAGTGATAACAGCTTCAGAAGAGCTGAATATGCGCATAGTGATGATGGGTGTATCAACGAGCAACTTGTATTTAATCGTTCTTCTGCTTTATCATATCGCCATCGATACATGCCACGGTGAGTAAAATAATTTTGTATTTGTACTGTTTAAGGTATACATACTAATTATATTTAAATTTAATCACAAATTGTGTATTAAATTTAAAGGGGCCCATAGACGTGCAATATTATTGCGCAATATCGGGGTTTGTGCAATATAACTGATAGTGTGTATTTAATATTGAAAGTTTGTTCAATATATTGTACGATATCAAAAAAAGTTTAAAATATATTGCGCAAATCGCAAAATACTGTGTCGTGTGTTGGCAATATTGTGCAATATCCCGTCCTCTTGCCAGTAGGTATCAAAAAGTGGGGGAGAACGTGTCGTGATGGCAGACAAACAGGAGATGAAAATGTTTATTTTGGAGTTTATCGAAGTGTACCATGGCCTTCAGGCTCTATGGAAGGTTAAGGGCAAAGAGTACAGTAATCGCGTTAAAGAAAAAGGTGAGCAGAACGAGGTGCTTATTGAGAAATATCGCCAAAAATTGCCGAACGCCGACAAGCAAGAAGTTATTTAAAAACATAGTTCTCTGCGTACAAACTTCCGGAAGGAAGTGAAGCGGCTTCGTGATGCAGAAAAGAGTGTTCACCATACAAAATACCGGCATGGATTGACTATATATTGCCACGCATAATGTACGTCTATGACAGGTTTGCACAGTATATTGCACAACCATCAATATTATCTCCACACGATTCTATTTATTGCACAAACCCGATTGTTGTGCAATAATATTGTACGTCTGTGGGCAGCTATCAATATATTGTACAATCCACTTTGCGCAATAATATTGCACGTCTATGGGCCCCTTAAGACTCAAAACCTGTGTAAATAGAATACAGTGGCGTCGCGATATTACGAATGCTGTATCAAAAAAGTGCAACTGCTAAAAAAAATTGGCAATATTATATTTTTTAAAAACTTCCAAATACCCTCTAAAGTACTAATTTTACATAAACGCGTAGAGTCCTAAATTCAAATCAGTGGTGAATGTTGATGGATGATGAATTAGGGTATGCCATGTAACTTCTGTAAAGCATTTAAATCTAAATTCTAATTTCCATTGAATGTCATATCTTGGGAAACAAAATTTTATTCTCAATCTCAGATGATGATGATGATGATGATGATGATGATGTGTTTGTTGTTCATGACGATTATGATGATGCTTGTTGTTTAAAGAGGCCTAACATCTAGGTCATCGGCCCTTAAAGGTACGAAATGAGACGAAATGTAATGACAATTTAAAAGTCAAAAATCATCCACTGAATATAATTCAAAACGTGATGGCGAAGAATAAATGAATGAATATGAATTTAATTAAAACAACGAGTGGATACGACCCGCAATGTCCCACATTCCCAGAAACTAGCGTAAAACAATAGTATTACTGACCAAGGGACTGCTTCTAAAGCACAATCCTGAATCGATGATGCTTGTTGTCTAAAGGGGTCCAAAATCCAGGTCATCCCATAATGGTATTTATCGCTAATAGAATAAAACTACGGTATATGTTGTGTTGCGGAACTAATCGAAAGTACCGTAGACTCGCGATATTCCATACACTATGGTACTACTTACAGGTAACGTAATACGCACATGTAACGCAGACCTATGGTGTTTCTCACATTGCGGCGCCACATACAGGCAACGCAAAACTATGATGTTCTACACATAAGTGTACTAACCAAAGGGAATTGTACTACCTCGTGGTGTTCCTCACATAGTGGGTACTAATCATAGACAACACAGACCCAGAGTGCCGCTCGTATAATGGTACTAATCACAGGCACCGCCCAGACCCGTGGTGTTTCTCACATAGTGGTACCAGTTACAGACAACCGAATCCCCTGTGTTCCGCACGTAGCGGTACTAATCATGGGTACTGTAAACCTCATCCTGATTCACACTCTGTTGCTACTGAACAGAAACCTATTGTTTACGTAACATATTGGTACTACTCGCAAGTAAAGGTGACCCGTGGTGTTCCCTGCGTGATGGTACTAATTACAAGTAGTCTTGTGGTTCTAATACGATCATCACTTGGTCGCCCCTTTCCGTCGCCTCTTATGAATGGAAAGGGATATCGTGGATGTATTTTTCGTCTGAGTCCCCCACCCACAGGGGGATGTGTTTGGTCCGCAAGAGACACATTATTTCGCTCAATTCAGCCGGCAAGCCTACTAGGGCACCCCTGGGACGCGCCACGCGGGAGTACCATCTATCTATCTATCTCTCTCTCTGCTACGCCAGCGTAGTAGATTCGTGGGTTAAGTTTTTTAAAGGGTCCTCACCGCTAGTTAATCGGCCCCTAATGGTAAAAGGTCCAACGAAATGAAAATGAAAATTTCAAAACGTATCCACTGACCAGACTCTAAAACTAATGATGAAAAAAATAATAATGTATCGAAAACAATCAGTGGATCCAATTCACAATGCCTTAATCAATGGGATGATGCATATTTTCTAAAGGGGTCTGATGATTATGATGATGATGTTTGTTGTTTTAAGGGGCCTAACATCTAGGTCCGCGGCCCCTGATGGTACGAAATGAGACGAAACACAATGACATAATAAAAATTCAAAATCCTCCACTGACCAGAATTCAAAGCGTGAGGACGAAAAATGAACGGATGGATATGAAGTTAAAACAATCAGTGGAGTCGACCCGCAATGCCTCAGTCTCAGAAACTGACGGAAAACAATACTAATACTGACCAAGGGACTGCTTCTATAGCTCGACTGAATCGATGATCATTGCAAGGTAAAGGGGTCCAAAATATAGGCCATCGGCCTCTCATAATGGTACTTATCGCTTGGAAAATAGAACCATGATATTTGACATGGTGCGGTATTAATCAAAAGTATCGTAGACTCGCGGTATTCCACACATTGTGGTACTACTCACAGGTAATGAAATTCGCGCATGTAATACAGACCTATGGTGTTTCACACATAGCGGCGCCATTTACAGGCAATGCAAATCCATGGTTTTCATCACATAAGTGTACTAACCACAGGGACTCGTACTATACCGTGGTGTTCCTCATATTGTGGGTACTAATCACAGGCAAGCCAGCACCCTGGTGTCGCTCATGTAGTGCTACTAAACACAGGTACCGTAAAAGCCTGACCGACCGGGCGAGTTGGCCATGCGCATAGAGGCGCGCGGCTGTGAGCTTGCATCCGGGAGATAGTACGTTCGAGTCCCACTATCGGCAGCTCTGAAGATGGTTTTCCGTGGTTTCCCATTTTCACACCAGGCAAATGCTGGGGCTGTACCTTAATTAAGGCCACGGCCGCTTCCTTCCAACTCCTAGGCCTTTCCTATCCCTTCGTCGCCATAAGACCTATCTGTGTCGGTGCGACGTAAAGCCCCTAACAAAAAAAAAAAGCCTGACCGCACGGTGCTTCTGATTGCTACTAATCACAAACCTATTTGGTACCTAACATAGTGGTACTACGCGCAAGTAATAGCGACCCAGTGTGTTCCCCGCGTGGTGGTACTAATCACAAGTAGTTTCATAGTTCTAATACAATCATCCCTTGGTTTTCCATTTTAGTCGCCTCTTACGACAGGCAGGGGATACCGTGGGTGTATTCTTCCTCTGCGCCCCCACCCACAGGGGGTTGTGTGTTTGGTCCGCGAGAGGTATTTTATTTCCCTCAAGTCCGCCGGCAAGAACTCCCCTATCCGCAACCTGGGACGCGCCACGTGGGAGTATCACCTCTCCCGCTGATATGCCAGCGTAGTAGGTTCGTGGCTAAAAGGGGTCTAATATCCAGGTCACAGGCCCCTTATAATGCAACAAATAACTGGCAAAGCAGAAGCATAGTGTTCCTCCTATAGTGGTACTAATCACAGGTAGGTACACTGATGGTATGCCTCGAATGGTGGTACTACTCATAGGTACTGTAGACCCGTGGTATATCAAACACAATGGTACCACTCGCAAGTAACACAAACCCATGGTGTTTCGCACATAAGGGTGCAACTTACAAGCAACGCATGCCCATGGTGTTCCATACATAGTGGGACTAATGACGGGCGCCGGTATTCCCGTGTTGTTCCTCATTTAGTGGAACTAATCACAGGCCACGTATACTCGTGGTGTTGCTCACAGTAACCGACACATTCCAGTGCAGCGTTACGGCACACGGACATTAGTCCGTGCAGCCGAATGCTCGTGCCGCCGCCTTGGTCGAATACAGGCTCAAGGACCAACCACATGTAACACCCGGACCCATGGTGTTCCTCACATGAGTGTACTACTCCTAGGTAACTTAGATCCATGGTATTCCTCGGCCCTGGGTCGCCCCTTTTAGTCGCCTCTTACAACAGGCAGGGGATACCGTGGGTTTATTTTTCGTCTGCGTCCCCGACCCACAGGAGGTTATGTGTTTGGTCCGCGAGAGCTATTTTATTTCGCACAAGTCCGCCGGAAAGCCGGTTAGGATCCTCTTACCCGCCACCTGGAACGCGCCACGTGGGGATATCACCCTTCCGCCCCCCCCCCCCCCACCCTTCTAAGCCAGCGAAATAGGTTCGTGGTACTCTGCATTTTCTGTTTTCTCAACAATTAAAGAATTGTGAGTTTGCCGCGCGGTACGAGTCACGCAGCTGCCAGCATGCATTGCTTCGAATCCTGCTGATGATGACGATAATGATTGTTTAAGGGTGGCTAACAGCTAGATCATCCGCCCCTAATGGTACAAGGTGCAACGAAATGAAATTTCAGACTTCAAAATTATCCACTGATAGAATCTAAAACGAATGATGACGAACAAATGATAGTGAAACAATAACTATCAGTGGATCCAATTCAAACGACTTCATTACGGAATGATACTCATTATCTAAAGGGGTCCAAAATCCAGGTCACCGGCCCCTATTAATGCTACTAGTCACTGGTAAAGTGGTACTAATCACAGGCAACGTAAGCCCGTGGTGTTCCGCATATAGTGCTAATAATCACAGATACTGTAAACCCACAGAGAACCACTGCTGCTACTGATCACAAACTTATTCTGTGGGCGCGGTGGTGATTTTTGTAAGGCGAAGTACAACTAGGCAACCATCCTCTATATATAACACAAATGAGATAGAAAAAAATGGAAGGGATCCGACATACCTAACATAGTGGTACTACTCGCAAGTACAGGCAACCCCATGGTGTCCGCCGCGTGATGGTACTAATCAAAAGTAGTTTCATGGTTCTAAAACAATCATCCCTTGGTCGCCCCTTTTAGTCGCCTCTCACGACAGGCAGGGGTTACCGTGGGTGTATTCTTCGTCTACATCCCCCACCCACACGGGGTAGACAGAGAAAAAGGAAGAAATAAGAAGGGATCCGTCACTTCGAAAAATGAAGCAAAGGACGAAGAAAGGCAAGGGTCACGAAGGGCGTGAAAATGAAAGACTCCCTAGGTCTCGAATGCTTTATTACCGTCCGGGTCGGGAAAGAACAAGAGTTGACCAAGGGACGTAGGACAGGATAGATGAAAGTGAGGGGCCTGGCACAAGTAAGTGGAAGCAATGCCAGATCTACGCTAAGGGCCCCGTGGTCGCAAAACCACGCTCCCAAGTTGAGAGCCCCTTGGGCCCCTTTTAGTCGCCTCTTACGACAGGAAATGCCGTGTGTGTATTCTCCACCTGCGTCCCCCACCCGCAGGGGAAGAAATACACTAATACAAGAGCATTATTACACACGAGAAACAATGCCACTATCCCTCATAAAACGGATGACGAGGTGAGGTTACTGCTCGTCATCTCGCACGATGAGGGACCTGGTACTCGTGAGTTTTAGACTACGCCGCAGATGGAACAGGTCGACGCACTCCGTAAGGATTTGTACCACGGTAAGGTGATGGCCGCATATACACACCGGAGGGGGTTCTCCTTTAAGTAAATAGGAGTGCATTACTATACCGTGGCCGATCCGAAGACGACATAACAACACTTCTTCCCTCCGAGCAGCACGATGGGAAGACTTCCATACCTTCGTTGTACCTTTTATCGCTATCAGCTAATTTGGAAGTGGAATGCCCTGCCACTCCATCTCCCAATGGCAGATAACCAAATGTCTCAGCTGACAGCTGACACTTGCTGGAACCTTGTATGGCAACGGCGGCAATGTACCTGCCTCCTTGGCAGCCTTATCTCTAACTCGTTTCCCACTAGATCCATGTGGCTTGGGAGCCGAATAACGTGATTCTGGTGTCGGCATCCGTACACCCGGCCATCAGGTCTTAGATCCACTGCGCCAGAGGGTACCGAGGAACACAAGCATCAGTAGACTGATGATGATGATGATGATGATGATGATGCTTGTTGTTTAAAGGGGACTAACATCGAGGTCATCGGGCCCTAATGGTACGAAATGAAATAACAAAAATTCAGATTAATCCACTGATCAAAATGAAATAAAAGATGTCATGAAGAATGAATGGATGGACATGAACCCTACAAAAAGCAAAAACAAACAAACAAACAAGAACAGTCGATCAGACACAAAAAAAAAAGACCGTGAATAAGAGTATTACTCACCAAGGGACCACTTATAAAGCACAATGATGCTCGATGTCAATAGGGGTGCAAAATCCACGACTAAGGCCCCACAGAATGGTACATGTCGCGAGTAAAGTAGAACCATGGTATTTGTCATTTTGGGGTATTAATCAAAAGTAGCGAAGACTCACGGTGTTCCACCCAAGATGGTACTACTCACAAGTATTGTACTTCGTATAGGTAACGCAGACCTATGGTGTTTCGTACACAATGGCGCCACTTACAGCCAACGCAAACCGATAAGTTTCCTCACCTAGGGTACTAGTCACGGGTGCCGGTCGCAACGGCCCCGTGGTGTTCCTCACATAGTGAGTACTAATCACAGGCAACGCAGACCCACGGTGTCGCTCATATAGCGGTACAACTCACAGGCTACGCCCAGACCCGCGGTGTTGCCCACATGGGTAAAACGCACGGGTACTGAAATCCACCAGGCCAGGCTTTATACTGCAATTAATCACAAACCTCTTTCGTACCAAGTTAGTGATACTACTCGCAAGTACATGCAACCCATGGTGTTCCCCGCATGATGGTACGAATCAAGAGTAGTTTCATGGTTCTAATTCAATCATCCCTTGGTCGCCCCTTGTAGTCGCCTCTTATGACAGGCAGGGGATACCGCGGGTGTATTCCACATGTGCGTACCCCACCCGCAGGGGGTAGTGTGTTTGGTGCGCGAGAGGTATTTTATTTCCCTTAGTCCGCCGGCAAGCCAGTTAGGACCCCCTATCCGCCACCTGAGACGCGCCACGTGGGAGTATCACCTCTACTCCTGCAACGCCTGCGCAGCAGATTCGTGGATCAGTAGACTGTAGCGACCTCAAGGAGTCAGTACGCACCAGAAAATGTCGGCGCTCATCGGACAGCGTGTACCGCAAAGCTTCACAGATAGCATAGCGCTGTGCTGTGTGCACACTTCAGGTTTCTGGGAGAGCAAAAAGAAACCTATCATTGTCGACAACGAACGCACAGCCCACCTTCGTTTCTGCCCTCGAACCATCCGTGTAAACAACGACTGAACCTGGATACCGGCTAAAAACGGATAGGAAGAGCCTCCGATAAATCGAACGGTCCGTGTTTTCCTTCGGGCCAGTGTGCACTCAGGTCGTCCTGTTATCCACGGGCCCACTTGGTTGTCTGACTAGGCAGGGAACCGAACGTACATCAAATAATCTGTGACTGCTATTGAAGCGTATTCCAACCGGCCGCGTTGCTCGAGGACAAGCAGCGTACAGACGATGGTTTCTATTATTGAGTACGCAAGGATAGCTCGGGTGAAGTGGCATCTGTCGCAAATATGCAGCGTATGACAGAGGCATTGCTGGCGCCTCAGGTGTAAAGGCGGCGCACCACATTCAGCGAGTAAGCTACCGATGGGGCTTGTTCGAAAAGCTCCCGTCGCCAAACTAACCCCGCTGTGGTGGATACTGTTCAGCTTCCCAAGCACGCTTGGCCTTGCTGAGCCATATGCTGCACTGCCGTAGTCTAACCAGGATAAAATGTGTGCCCGATAGAATCGAAGGAGCACCGTGCGAACCGCACCCTAATTAGTGCTGCTAAGAAACTTCAAGAGATTAAGCCTCTTGGTGCATTGCACTTTTAGCTGCCGCACGTGTGGCTCCCACGATAATTACTATCGAAAAGGAGCCCAAGAAATCGGTAAGTGTCAACAATTGGAAGAACGACATTTCCTAAATAAAGCTCCGGATGAGGGTGAAGAGTACGTTGACGACAAAAGTGGACAAAAGAGGTCTTTGCGGCAGGAAACCGAAAGCCATGTTCTAAGGTCCACTGCTCCACCCTCCTAATAGCTTGAAGTAATTGTCGCTCTGCGACTGCCATATTACGCGAGCTATAGTGCAGAGCAAAATCATTCACATATAGCAACGGTATAACTACTGGACCAGCAGCAGCAACAATACCGTTTATGGCTGTTCCGAGGTATCTGTGGAACGGCAGAGGTGAAAGAAGGTGCGGGGGTGAACAGGTCTCAAAATACGAAATTAAAGTTAAGATAAAATTTAACAAGGTTATATTTTCTTTTCAAGATTAAGAAATAACAAATAGAACAGGTACTCAGTAGCCGAAACACAATTCGAAAATGTACAATTACAGTGATTACAGGATTCGGGCTCCGAGAACCAGACACACAATTCTTGAGCTATAAGCCCAACCTTACGATATACAGAATTCAACAAAGGGGCAGAAGACCCCAATCATGCCTAGGAGCACTTTACACGGTAAAGCCTCCTCGCGGCGCGCAGAAACAAAATTTAAGAAAGAGCTACCTGCTCTTAAGTTCGGGCCTATCAAAGGCCACACCAGACTCCACTTTCAAGTTGTCCTCGAAGGACATGAAAACAGGGGTAAAAAAAAAAAATACCCAACCTACTGAAGCCTATTAAGTAAGGAAACAGGTCAATTATACGGCCTCTAAAATACCAATTTGAGAGGAGGCGTTCTTGCACTCCTAATACATTTTGCTTAAAACCTACTTGGCACTAGGCTGTTAATGCAAGGGCTAATCCCATACTAAAGAGGTGACTTATATGAGAAGACAATTTACATTACGCTAGACTGGAAGAAACGGTTAAGAAAATAAGTTCACCTCAAAGCAATATGAGTGGGAGCTCGAGAGGGTTAAGCACTCTCTATCCCAATTTATAGTTTAAACAGATAGAATTGATACCGAGTCTCTTTACATTTTAAGGGAAAGTTACATGGTAAAAGGCTTCGGACCTGCCCCGAGTGTTAAACTGCTGAGCTAGCAAGAAAAGAAGTTATTAAACGGCCATTACCTTTTGGATGAACTGCTGCCCGAAGAAAGAGGCGCTTCCCGCCCCCTGCTACATACTTTACACACTGAAAGATGTTACTGAAGTGGCGCGGAGACCCGAAAATCAGCAGTTTATATACTCTCGCGGGAAGTTCGAGGCGTTTCAGGAATGAGAACACCCTCCCACAAGAATTTTATTGGCTAGGGTTAAGCAACATCTCCAAGTTGAAGAAGATACACCTGATTGGTCATAAATTAATTAAAGAAATTCGGGATTGGCTAAATTCAAACCGGGCGGAAGGAAGGGGTTAATATTGTCAACATAAACAATAACTGAAAGAAATTTAACAAAGAACAAAATTATAAACACAAAATTTCTTCAAAAACATAGTTCTTTCACTTCGCACTAGGGTGCATAATTGTATTTCTTCAGAAGTGCCATCTGGAAGAGAATGTCCACACTTCTTACTACAGGCAAAACAAAAATACATCGAAAACGACCCACTTCAGAACCTTCAAAATTTACAAGTAGTGACATCTTCTGAGAAACTAGAAAATCAACACAGTAGATAAAGTTCAGACTTCCTCCAGTAGAGGAGTTTCAACTGGCGCAAAGTTTGAATTAGCGGCATGGAGGTGTACCACCCGGTACAATGGCAATCGCGAACAGAGTGACACTAAGGACCGATCCCTGTGGTACTCCATTTTCTTGAACATGGTATTGCGAATATGTCCTCCCTACTCGGACACGGAATAGACGGAGTGACAAGAAATTCGCAATTCGCAATAAACGCCGGCAAGTTACCTCGGTATCTCCATTGAGCAGGACTGAAAGGATACCATATCGCCATGTGGTGTCTTAGGCCTTTCCTAAGTCAAAGAAAACAGCTACCAAGTGCTGTTTGCGGAGAAACGCATCCTGGATAGAACTCTCCAAGGCGTACCAAGTGGTCAGTGGTGGATCGAAATCCACATTGGTACTCGGACAGGAGTCCTTGTTTCTCCAGACACCACACGAGTCGGCGATTTACCATCCTCTCAAACAGCTTACACAGGCAGTTTGTAAGACAAATCGGTCTGTAACTTCCTGCATACTTAGGATCTTTGTCAGGCTTGAGGACAGGAATGACTATGCCCTCTCGCCACTGAGACGGAAAAGCACCCTCTGTCCAGATTCGGTTGAACACACGAAGGAGATATAGTAGACTATCATCACTAAGGTGTTTCAACATCTGGTTATGGATGTTGTCCGGTCCAGGAGACGTGTCCTTGCAAAGCGCTAAGGCGCTGCGGAGTTCCCACTCCGTAAAGGGCACGTTGTAGTCCTCTGAAGCTTGGGTGGCAAAACTAAGGTGATGACGTTCCGCCTCCCGCTTCAGAGCAAGGAAATCAGGATCGTAATTCCCGGAGCCAGATACTTTGGCCAATCAGCATTTTTAAGTATCCATCGAGGAGGAGCCCCGACGGATTTATGTTTCAACAAAGTAAGGATGATGGGAAAATGGTCACTGTCACAGAGATCATCGTGTGCATTCCACCGAAACAGCAGAACCAACGTACGGCTGCAGAGACTTATGTCTATGCGAGAATATGTGCCGTAACGTACACTAAAGTGAGCTGGTTCCCCTGTGTTCAAAATACATAAATCCAGATCTGTTAGTAGTGCTTCCAGCTCTCTTCCTCGGGGGCAAGGCGTCTCAGAGCCCCATATGGCGTGAAGGGCGTTAAAATCTCCCAATAAGATGAAGGGTGGTGGAAGCTGAGCTATAAGATCAGAGACATCATTTATGTTCAGATGCTGGCCTGGTGGAAGATAAACATTACACACTGTTGTTATGACAGGCAGCGGATCGCTAACAGCGACAGCCTCAAGTGGGGTTCTTAATGGAACCTCTTCGCTGTAGGTGTCAGAACGTACAAAATTGCCAACACCACCGGAAGCCCTGTGAGCATAGTACCGTTCTGTCGAGTATAATCTGAAATTTCTCAAGACCGTGTGATGATCAGGTCTGAAGTTGGTCTCCTGAATACAGACTATACTCGCTGCGTACTCACTAATGAGCTGACGTAACTCAGCAAGATGCCTGTCATAACCCTTACAATTCTACTGTCATAGTGCCATAGTGTGAACTATAAAAGGAGTGTTAGGTTATAAGCGACAAAATGCTCGTAAGCCTAAACACTATCTACTTCTATACCCGTAGATGTAGAGGACAGCGCGACATCCATCCCGTCATCAAAAGATGCCAGGGGTGCCGCCCAGAAAATTCAACGCTTTTCGGGGGCGAGTAGGTCCCCTACGAGGAAAGCGCGCAAGTTTGGGAGCAGGAGTGCCTCCTGGCGCAGACTCATACCCACCACATGGGGTGCATGACTTCTCCTTCGCGGGGGATGTCCGAGAGCGCTCAGGACGGGCGCTCCCCTTCCCCTCCTTTTTTCAGGTTTAGACGGACTGGGAGATGGTTTTCCAGCCCTGGTCGACGATGCTGCCCTCGCCGGCTGGGGCACGACTATCGTCGACCTCCTTAGGGGTGGTCCCCCCGCCCCTTAGAGCTTTGACTATTTGCGACGTTGCTGGGAGCAGCAACAGTGGCCTTGGGCGCAGCGGTCTGGACAGGTATCGAGGTCGTAAATGACGAACCTGGAAGACTCTGAGCTATCAAGCTATATTTGAGTGTACGGGCAGGTGTATTTGTAGAATTAAACTTACGGCGCGCTTCCTGATAGGAAAGACCATCCAGGGTCTTGATCTCCTGGATCTTCTTCTCACTCAGGTATGTCGGACAATTCCGATCCCGAGGAGAATGGAAACCGGAGCAGTTAGTGCACTTGTATGGAGTTGTGCACTCCTCCGCGCCGTGAGCTACTCGTCCACATGTACCACATACAGCCTGATTCGAACAGCGAGATACCATATGTCCGAATCGCTTGAATTGATAGCATCGCATAGGAGGCGGGATGTACGGCCTCACATCGCAACGATAAGTTGTTACCTTGACCTGACACTGACAAATTGAAAGAGACAATGAAGGCACCAGTGGCAACGTCTTCACCGTAGACCTTGCGCGTAATGCGCCGGAAGTGTGTCACGCCACGGTTCTTCATGTCTTCCATCAACTCGTCGTCAGTGTTCAAAATAAGGTCGCGGTGAAAGATGACTCCGCGAACCAGGTTCAAGGACTTATGCTCCTCCACTTTGACGGGGATTTCGACAAAGTGCTCGCACTTAAGCAACTGATCAGCTTGCAGTGCTGTACGAGTCTTTAGAAGCAAACTACCGTTGCGCATTTTCTTAGGTTCCTCCAGTTCGCCATAGACGCCTTCGATGTGTCTACTAAAAAGGATCGACTTCACCAGCTTAAAATCGTGCCCATCGCTTCTGCTAGCGACCAGAAACCTAGGGAAGCTGGATCCCATGTTCCCAGGGAGTTGAACCTTTCAGGGAAGCAAAAGTTAAAGACTTAGGTGGGGGACCACCTTGAGAGAGCCGACTTCGTTTGGAAGCCATGCCCGATAGCATCCTCCCCGAATGCCACCCACTCCGATCAGGGGTCTCTGTAGCCGAAACAAGCAGCCAAGGCAATACCCACCTGGTCATGGCAGGTACTGCCCGGGGTCCGATGTTGAACGATGCCTAATACGGGATGACTGAGGCAATGAGCACTAAGACTCCCTTCCTCCAGTCACCCGCAATAGCATGTACCCCATAGCGTGTACAGAGCACAAAATATAGAGAAAAAAATAAAAATAATTAATAATATGTCCTTCTGGCATTCGGCTGTGCGGGTACCTGTGTTGTCAGGCGGATACTACTGCCAAGGTACATGGCGCTCCCACCACGCAATGGTCCTGGGTGGACAGTTGCGGGCTTTTGGGCGTAATCGCACACGTAAGAGGCCTATCTCCGGGCAGCACGCACATCAAAATTTTGAATGGTCTAGACCTGACCCTCGGAAAAATAATAATAAAATAAAGAGGGACCATGGCCACATGACCCTTTTAGTCGCCTTCTACGACAGGCAGGGATTACCTGTGAATGTACTCGACCCTTCCCATCCACAGGAGGTCCAACACATTTTACTAAACCGCAATCCATGTCTGCGCCTAGGTCGCCCCTTTTAGTCGACTCATACGACAGGCAGGGGGAACCGCGGGTGTATTCTACATGTGCGTCCCCCACCCGCAGGGGGTAGTGTGTTTGGTCCGCGAGAGGTATTTTATTTCCCTCAAGTCCGCCGGCAAGCCGGTTAGGACCCCCCTATCCGCCACCTGGGACGCGCCACGTTGGAGTATCACCTCTCCCCCTGCTACGCCTTCGTAGCAGGTTCGTGGACTAAATATAGAAAAAAAAGGAAAAAAAATAATTAATAAGAATATGTCCTTCTGGCATTCGGCTGTGCGGGGACCTGCGTTGTCAGGCGGATACTACTGCCCGGGTACATGACACTCCCACCCGCCGCGTCCTGGGTGGTTGCTGGCACGGGCTTTCGAGCGTAGGCGCACACATAGGAGCTCCATCGCCGAGCAGCACGCACATCAAAATTTCGAATGGTCTACATCTGACCCTAGGAAAAATAATAAAAAATAAAGAGGGGACCATGGCCACATGTCCCTTTAAGTCGCCTTCTACGACAGGCAGGGATTACCTGTGAATGTACTCGACCCCTCCCGTCCACAGGAGGCCCAACACTTTATACCAAACCGCAATCCATGTCCGCGCCTAGGTCGCCCCTTTTAGTCGACTCATACGACAGGCAGGGGGGCACCGTGGGTGTATTCTACATGTGCGTCCCCCACCCGCAGGGGGTAGTGTGTTTGGTCCGCGAGAGGTATTTTATTTCCCTCAAGTCCGCCGGCAAGCCGGTTAGGACCCCTCTATCCGCCACCTGGGACGCGCCATGTGGGAGTATCACCTCTCCCCGTGCTACGCCTTCGTAGCAGGTTCGTGGCAGGCAGAGAGTGCCTATGGATGTATTCAATCCCTCCCATCCACAGGAGGTCCAACACATTTTACCAAACCGCAATCCATGTCCGCGCTTAGGTCGCCCCTTTTTGTCGCCTCATACGACAGGCAGGGGATACCGCGGGTGTATTCTACATGTGTGTCCCCCACCCGCAAGGGGTGTGTGTTTGGTGCGCGAGAGGTATTTTATTTCCCTCAAGTCGCCGGCAAGGCGGTTAGGACCCCCGTATCCGCCACCTGGGACGCGACACGTGGGAGTATCACCTCTCCCCCTGCTACGCTAGCGTAGTAGGTTCGTGGATTATCAACTTATAATTTTGTGTGTACACATCAAATTTTCGCCTCATAATTCGCTTTTTACTCCGATTAGGTATACAGAATTCGAAAGTGGCTTCCGTTCGATTATTATCTGTTTTTTTAATCTTTGTTGGTCTATTTGTATATGTACTTGTTTTTATATATATATTTGATGGTATGATTTGGTTTGTTTATCACATCACAAAAAACTGTAGCAACAGAGGTGATGTAAACTGTACCGGGCGGTACACCTCCACGTCGCTAATTCAAACCTTGCGCCAGTTGAAACTCCCCTACTGGAGTAAGTCTGAACTTTATCTAAGGTGTTAATTTTCAAGTTTCTAAGAAGATGTCACTACTTGGAAATTTTGGAGTTTCTGAACTGGGTCGTTTTCGATGCATTTTTGTTTTGCCTGTAGTAAGAAGTGTGAACTTTCTCTTCTAGAGGACACTACTGAAGAACTACAATGGTGCACCCTAGTGCGAAGTGAAAGAACTGTTTTTTGGAGAAATTTTTATTTCAAAAGTTTGTTCCTTGTTAAATTTCTTTCTGTTATTGTTTAAGTTGGCTGTATAACCCTTTCTGTCCCATGGTTTTGAATTTAGCCAATCCCGAATTTCTTTAATTAATTTATGACCAATCAGGTGTATCTTCTCCAACTTGAATATCTTGTTTAACCCTAGCCAATAAAGTTTTTGTGGGCGGGTGTTCTCATTCCTGAAACGCCTCGAACTTTCCGCGAGAGTATATAAACTGCTGATTTTCGGGTCTCCGGGCCACTTCAGTAACATCTTTCTGTGTGTAAAGTAAGCAGCAGGGGACGGGAAGCGCCTCTTTCTTCGGGCAGCAGTTCATCCATAAGGTAATGGCCGTTTAATAACTTCTTTTCTTGCTAGCTCAGCAGTTTAACTCTCGGGGCGGGTCCGAAGCTTTTCCACCATGTAACTTTTCCCTAAAATGTAAAGACTCTTAGTATCTATTCTCTTTGAAGCTACATATTGGGATAGAGAGTGCTTAACCCGCTCGAGCTCCCACTCATATTGTTTTGAGGTGAACTTATTTTTCACAACATATTCTTCCTTAACGTAATGTAAATTGTTTCTTTCTAAAGTCACCTCTTTAGTATGGGATTAGCCCTTGCATTAGCGGCCTAGAGCCAGATTAGGTTTTAAACAAAATGTATTAGGAGTGCAGATCGCCTCCTCTCAAATTGGTATTTTAGAGGCCATGCAATTAACCTTTTCTCTCTTAATAGGCCTCAGTAGGTTGGGTATTTTACCCCTGTGTTTATGTCCTTAGAGGACAGCTTGAAGGTGGAATTTGGTGTGGCCTTTGACAGGCTTAAATTTTGAGAGCGAGTTGCTCTTTCTTGAAAATTTTGTTTTCTGGGCGCCTCAAGGAGGCTTTACTGTGTAATTTGGAGCAAGTGCTCCTGGGCATGAATGGGGTTTTCTGCCCCTCTGTTGAAACTTGTTTTGGGGTAAAACTGGGCTAATTGCTCAAGAATTGTGAGTTCGGGCCTCGAAGCCCAAATCCTGTAAATACTGTAATTGTACTTTTGTTGCCTTGCTACTCTGTACCTACCATGCTTGTTATTTCTTTCTTTTGCAAAGAAAATATAACCTTGTTAATTTTTTTTTGCTAGGGGCTTTACGTCGCACCGACACAGAGAGGTCTTTTGGCGACGATGGGATAGGAAAGGCCTAGGAGTTGGAAGGAAGCGGCCGTGGCCTTAATTAAGGTACAGCCCCAGCATTTGCCTGGTGTGAAAATGGGAAACCACAGAAAACCATTTTCAGGGCTGCCGATAGTGGGATTCGAACCTACTATCTCCCGGATGCAAGCTCACAGCCGCGCGCCTCTACGCGCACGGCCAACTCGCCCGGTAAACCTTGTTAAATTTTATCTTAACTTTAATTTCGTATTTTGAGGCCCGTTCACCCCCGCACCTTCTTTCACCTCTGCTGTTCCACAGATACCTCGGAACATAAACAAAATGTCCTTTCATTTTTCATGTACTTTTTTACCGCAAGAGATATATTCGAGATTATATTTTTCGCAAACTTGCAAATATCTCCGCAAATATGCGAGTCGCTGACATGGAAATATTTACTCGTCATGGTACTGAATCAATCAGCGATGGTGATGATGGTTGCTGTGACTCCTTTATATAGAGAAAATTTCATGGTCATCAGCCCCTGTTTATAAGAAATATACCATCAGAGAATGTTGCTGTGCTCATGCAGGCCATTCAACATTAATCGAACTCAGAGTACTCCTCTGAAAAGTGAACAAGATTATCTGCAGATCTCAAGGGGGACGAATAGCTTAGGTGATATTACTCTTCAAGTTTTAGAAGTTCCCCAGCTGTCTCAAGTTTGACTCTTACTTTACTATGATGGTAGATATGTTAAGGAATGTTTATATAAGGATTTGACACTCCTTGCTTGGACAAAGCACTCATAAGATATGAGTGTTCGATTGTACTGGAAGCTTTAGTAAGGTCGACAAAGACTACATATATTTTCTTACAGCTCCTCAAGTGTACCTTAAGGGGACAAAATATTAGAACTTGGTAATAATTGAAGCAGAAAAGCGAAGAGTTCCGACCGTCAACGAGTGAGGATGTTGAATAATCGAAAGGAAGGGCCATGAAATACTCCCTAGACCTTGAAAACTTAAGATCACCGCAGTCGGGGACAAGAAAAGTAGACCAAGGCACGCAATAGAAAGACAGAAGCCTGGGTCAAGCAAGTCGATGATGTGCCACGATTAAAATCAGACCTGATAACGTTACTCCTTGAGGAAATACACGTTGACAAACAATATTCTCAAGCAACTGATAACGAAAAACGTCCTAAGGAGTGAACTAAAAAATCATACAACGCATCTGTGAGGACAGCGCCCTACTTAAGATGAAATCTAATGGTGAAGATGACAGGTGAAGGCCGTAACCTTGGAGGAGCCAGATTGATTCATACGTGACAGCTCGCCAGGGGATTACTTACACAGTACACCGCCAACAACCATGCAGTCCTTCTCAAATGTTCCACCTATAAAGCGAATGTTCCACATTTTTGAACAACTCAATCCATCAACATCAATTATGCTCAACATACGGACCGACTCCTTAAGATTTGTATCGAAGTTGCACACACATTTGATTTTTAAAGGACAAGACGTCATACGTCGTTTTTATGTATAAAGCGGAGGTATTTTTCACTGTGTGTATGTACCAATATGCATGTGACTTTTTATAAGGTCTGTCATTCGTGTGTCGACTGATTATGTCCCGCTAGGGATGAAACATGTATCGATTTTAATGTAGTCTATGTATATAAATAAGAGTTTTGTCAGTACTTTGCTCAGAATTTAAAAAAGGATGGCAGTTCTCTATCAGTCGTGTCCACAGTAACAAGGAAACGCACTTTTTAATTTTCCGTAATGTCTGTCTGTCTGTCTGTCTGTCTGTCTGTCTGTCTGTCTGTCTGTCTGTCTGTCTGTACAGGCATCACGAGAAAACGGCTGAAGAGAATTTAATAAAAATCGGTATACAAAGTCGCAGAATAAGCCGCTACAAACTACGCTATAAATAATTGTATTCACGCTGTGTTAATAGTAGTTGAGTGGAAGGCCGAAATTTTAATTCTCAATATTTACGTTATTAGTGGTCGTATCTTAACGAAAATCGGTATGCAAAGTTAGGGAATATGTCGCTATAATCTAGGGGATAAATAATTTTATTCACATTGAGTGAAATGGTAGTTCGGGGGAAGACCTAAAATTTAATTCTCAAATATTTATGTTATTAGTGGTCGTTTCGGTAAATACTACATAACTAAAGTTATAGAGTAGTAAATTAGTGAAATGGTGGTTCAGGGGAAGACCTAAAATTTAATTCTCAAATATTTATGTTATTAGTGGTCGTTTCGGTAAATACTACATAACTAAAGTTATATAGTAGTAAATTACCGGAAGGTACACCTCAACTCCGCACATTTAAAAGAAGCGCCTTAAGGAACGCTATCTCTCATACAAATCTTGAAACAGCTAGTGCATGAAGTTGGGACATTAATCGGAAGATATCACTCATAAAAACCAGAGTATTGTGTTATTTTAAAGTTTCCTAAACTGACTGGATTTATTTATTTTGTTTAGTTTTGGTGTACAGCAAGAAGTTCGAGCTTTCCTCCATAGATGTCCTTACAAAAACTGTGTACACGGTGGAAGAACTAGTGATTTAAAGAAGTTTTGTGTTCTTATGTTTTCTCAACTAAATTAACTTTCATTTATTTTGATATTTCAAGGTTTGTAACACTTCCTTCTCGTCCCGCCAGCTTTTATTCTGGCCAATGGAAAATTTTCTTTAATTATTTTTCAGCCAATAATAGGCTTTTTGTAACTTTTAAACTATTCAATAATGAGAGGGTGTGTCCGGATTTAGTCCAGAGCCTTCTCGAATCATCCCCTCGGGTATATAATCTGCGGCTTTTTCAAGCTACCTTGCCTTACTGATCGTCGAATTACTGAGTGTGTGTGTTAAGTCAGGAGGCGGGGTGCCTCATCCTTCGGCAGGCAGTGCATCAGCCCAGGTAATGGCCACCAGTTTTCTATCTTTGTAGCTGTCTCCGCAAACTTATCCGAGGGGAAGGATCTAACCTTCAACTATGTAACTATGTGATTTCTAAAATGTAAATTGCGTCTTGCTAATGTAAAACTTCATAGAGTCTTTAACTGTAAATCGGGGATAGAGATTGCGTTACCCTCTCGAGTTTCCATTCAGTTTATCTTGAGGTGACTATGATTTTATAACTGTTTCTTTTCCTGTAATGCATTAAATTAACCTTTCATTCTAGTCAACTCAGTAGCTTAGGATTAGCCTCTGTATCATCGGGCCGCGACCCCAATTAGGCTTTTATACTTGGTTTTCTAGGAGCGCAAGTGTACGCCTCCATACATGTTGTGTTTGGGCCAGTAATTTAACCTGTTCTTCTTTCTATGACGGCCCAATAGTTTTGATAATATATACCCCTATGTGAAGGTATTGTAAATTGTAGATTGTGCCTAGAGAGGCGCAATAGATTTTAAGGTTTTCTGTAATGTTGCCTTGAGTAGGCTGTAAGAAACTGGGAGCACAGCCTCCTTGGTTGAAGTTGGAGAGCATGTAAGCTCTTTTCCGAGATTGCTAATATTACTGTAATATTGAGTGTTGTCTTTGGAAGGCCGTAAATTGGTAACGGTTGGAACAAAGTGCTCTGGAATCTGGTGTGGAAGTAAATGCTATATTGGCGACATTGTAAATTTGTAAATTTGTAAATTAGGGGCTTGAAGCCCATTAAATTCCCCATTCTGGGGTTTTCTATTTTTATATCAAAATTGTCATTGTACCTGAAACACTTTTGTTAAGTCTGATTTTCTGAAAAGAAATATAACCTTTATTTCAAAGTTTTAGATTAATTTTTGATATAGTCGTTAGGCACATTCAAGGCCACAGCTGCTTTCACCTCTCTCTGTGATCCACAAAACCCCGGTAACAATTTATTTCTTATACATTGTTACCGTATCGACTATGATCACAGAGATACTCATGAATTTGGATGTTTGTTACTAAGTCCATATCAGCGCCGAGTCACGAGAACATGGGTAAACAGAATTTAATGAAAATCTGTATGTAAAGCCGGAGAATAAGGAACTACAGTCTGCGCTATAAATAATTGTATAACACGCTCTAATATCAGAGTTGAAAGAAAATCAAATGTGAAGGCCTACAATATAGAAAGTTCATAAAATTTATCAACAGTGACATTATATTGACCATTGTTTGTTGTAATGTGCTTTGTGTTTTATGTTGCCACTCATCTCCTGTACAGCTAACTGTGGAGTGAGAATGATGTGCAAAGATATAACTCTGCGAGTGGATATTATTAAAAGGATAATAAAGTATTGGCTGAGAATGAAGCTGCGAGAAGGGGGTGAAGTTTTACAGATAACATATCAACACCAAATGAAACATCAGAACCAAGGTTACTGGGTGGATGGGGTACGGAACATTTTGGAAACGATAGGAATGGGATATTACTGGAAAAGAGACTGTATAGAGAAGGTGAGAATATGTAAAAAAAAAAATAGTTTTAAGAATTGGATATTGAAAAACAAGACATTAATGTACAATGTAGAAGCAAAAGGTCATTAGAAGAATTATGTAATGTAAGTGGGAGAATGGGGATAAATGAAGACATTATAACAAAAAAGGGAATGAGGGGTATAATATGGTGATTAATGGGGATACATAAAAATAAAGCATACAGACGAAACAGAGATGAAAATAAATGTTTACTATGTTCTGAAGAATTGGGATGGGCACACCTTATAAAAGATTGTTCAATGATCAAGAAAATACGAGGAAAATTTATAGATGAGGAGGATGTAAAGAAAATTGAGAACGAAAATCAGTTGTATACAATCGTAAAGTTATTGAACAAAGAATGGGTGCACCCGGGTAGAATCGCAAAATTATTTAACATTTTTAGGGGAATGTAGAGCAGGAAACTAAGGGAAGGAAAGGATGTGATACATGTCAGCCAGGAATCGAATTGTACCTACGGTAACCTAGACAATATAACTCCGTTAAAGTCTAGAGCTCACACCAGGCAAATGCTGGGGCTGTATTTTAATTAAGGCCACGGCCGCTTCCTTTCCACTCCTAGCCCTTCCCTGTCCCATCGTCGCCATAAGACCTATCTGTGTCGGTGCGACGTAAAGCAACTAGCAAAAAAAAGGTCTAGAGCCATTAGGTACATAGGCTTAAGGTATAGTATGGAACTACCTTGTTGCAGTAGTTCAATTAGTTTGTTGTATTGCCGAATAATAATTTTCGCTGTATCCCTTTTCTTAATAACCTGCAAAGGCAATATTGAGCTTTTTTGAGGTCTTGTTTATATCTGAAAAGATATCACTATGCATAGATGTTTCGGTCTTTCTTTCAAAATGCCACATATTAACGTAACGCCAACATTCAGGTTGCATTATTCTTTCTCTCTTTCACTCATCCCTGATAGATAGGATTACTGCTGCGTAACGAGTTTTTTTTAATTTGCTTTACGTTGTACTGACACAGCTAGGTCTTATGGCAACGATGGGATAGGAAAGGGATAACAGTGTGAAGGAAGCATTTGTCTGGTGTGAAAATGGGAAACTATGGAATACCATCTTCAGGGCTGCCTGCAGTGGGGTTCCAATCCACTATCTCCCGGATGCAAGCTCACAGCTGCGCGCCCATAACCACACGACCAACTCGCCCGGTAGTACCGAGTGTAACAGCCTGCCTGAATATTGGCGGGAAGTAGCTGGGAGTTAGATAACTTTCTTTCTTCTTTAGCATGCCATTCCTCTGGTTCATAAATTTTCTGATACTAATGGTACGTAACACACTGGTTCATCATAGCATTCGAGCTATTCAATCCCTACTCTGAGGCACTGATTGGAATGAGCAGAATGGCAGAGGAGTGTTCACGGCCATCTGCGGCCTGGTCATTCCAGCACTGGGATTTTGGACTGTTAGATCGGTACCGTAGTACTGTTCGTTAAAAGTGAGAAAATGTGCGGTTTTCATTTTATCGAGTATTTTATATGAAACATTGCTTTTAAATGTTACCTTCCTAATGACGTCTTTGTAATGACCTACGTTAACCAATTAGGACTGCTGCTGCTGCTGCTTGTTGTTTAAAGGGGCCTAACATCGAGGTCATCGGCCCCTAATGGTACGAAATGAAACGACAAAGTAAAAGTTCAAAATCATCCACTGACCAAAATAAAAAATGTCATGAAGAATGAAAGAATGAATGAATGAACATGAATTTAAAACAATCAGTGGTTCAGACTCAAAAAACTATCATAGTTAATAGTATTACTGACCAAGGGACCTCTTCCAAAGCACAATCCTGAATCGAGGATGCTTGGTGTCTAAATGGGTCAAAATACAGGTCAAAGGCCCCTCAGAATGATACTTATCGCTAGTAATGTAGAACCATGGTATCTGTACTGTTGCGGTACTAATCAAAAGTAGCAGAGACTTGCGGTATTCCACACATTATTGTACTACTCAGAGGTTATGAAATTCGACGTATAATACAGACCTAGGTTTTCCCACTTTGCGGCGCCATTTACAGGCAACGCAAACCTATGGTGTTCAGCACATAAGAGTACTAACCACAGGGACCTCTCCCTATCCCGTGGTGTTCCTCATATAGTGGGTACTAATCATAGGCAAGGCAGAACCACGGTAGCTATCATCCCATGGTCCTGCTCATATGGTGGTACTAATCACAGGTACTGCAAAAGCCGACCGCGCGGTGCTCCTGTGTGCTACTAATCATAAACCTATTTCGTACCTAATATAGTGGTACTACGCACAAGTAAAAGCGACCCTTGGTGTTCTCCGCGTGGTAGTACTAATCACAGGTAGTTTCATGGTTCGAATGCAATCATCCCTTGGTCGCCCCTTTTAGTCGCCTCTCACGACAGGCAGGGGATACCGTGGGTGTATTATTCGTCTGCCTCCCCCACCCACAGGGGGTGTGTGTTTGGTCCGCGAGAGGTATTTTATTTCCCTCAAGTCCGCCGGCAAGCCGGTTAGGACCCCCCTATCCGCCACCTGGGACGCGCCACGTGGGAGTATCACCTCTCCCCCTGCTACGCCTGCGTAGCAGGTTCGTGGAACCAATTAGGAAAACCACAAAGACAGACTTTCTGACAATCCCGTAGCGAAGCACGGATACATCAGCTAGTCTATTAATAAAGACTCAAATTGTATTGAAAAGGTCGAATTAGTGATAAGAATTGCTAAGGTGCCTGTCAACCTCGTAAATAACTGCAATGATACACCGTGAAGAGAAGCGTCGCAGAATGATGACACCGTCAATTTCATTTCAATGAGATTTGCTTTCATACCGCTAGGACGAACTGTACTTTACAAGAATATATCAAACAATAGGAAATCTCCTGAGATAAGAATCTGTACTACGCTTAACAATTGTTTCTTCGTAACTTATCGCGGAGTGTCATGATAAGATACGCGGTCTGCTTATCGGCACTCGTGAATAAAGCCTACCTTATCAGCATCTTTAATCTGCCATCGTATAACAGTCAGAGCCAACAGCAGTGAGATATGGTTAGAGGATCGATATCCCTTCACTGAACTGCTTTTGTTAATATACAGTCCACGTCAAAAGATTAATAACTAGCAATTGCACGAGGGTTAGGGCGTAAGTCATGGTAACTATTATATTTTTTCGCACTAATGCCGGACCTGCCAGATGAACAGAAATGAATGGATTTTTATGAATTTAAAATAATTAGCGTACCAGCTCACAATATTGAAAGTTAAAAATAACTCCAAACCAGACTAAAGTTCTAAATAACAATAATAATAACAAAGAAACGATGAACAACGATTATGAACTTAAAGCAATCAGTGGATTCGACCCGCAATGCCCCATCTTCCTAGAAACCATCTTAAGACAATAGTATATACTGACCAAGGGGCTGCCTTCAAAGCACAATCCTGACTCGATGAAGCTTGTCGTTTAAAGAGGTCCATAATCCAGATCAACGGCGCCTCATAATGGTACAAATCACTGGCAAAACCATATTCATCAAAACCATTGTGTTCTTCCTATAGTGGTATAATCACATGTAACGTAGACTCATGGTGTTTCTCACAGGGTGGTACTGATCACAGACAATATAGACTCATGGTATGTCACACACAATGGCACCATTCACAGCTATCACAAACCCATGGTGTTCCTCACATAGCGGGACTAATCACGGGCGCCGATATTCCTGTGGCGTTCCTGTATAGTGGAACTAATCACAGGACACGCATACGAAGTACTCGAGGTGTCGCTCACATAGTGGTACTAATCATAGGCAATGTAGACCCACGGTGTATCGCACATTATGGTAACGCCCACAAGCAACACAAACCCATGGTGTTTCTCACATAATGGTACTACACATAGGCAACGCAGACCAATAGTTTTACTCACATAGTGGTACTAAGCACCGACGCCAGACAAACCCGTGGTGTTTCTCACACATTAGTACAAATCACAGGCAACGTAGACCCTCGGTGTTTCTTATACATAAAGTGCTCCTACTAATGGGTAAGGCAGACCCATACTAAACACAGTAGAACCGACCACTGGAATACACACGATGACACCCGTTACAAGCAAAGCCCAGACCCGTAGTATTCCTCACATAATTGTACTGCTACTATGTAACGTAGACCCATGGTTTTCCTCGCAAGATGGTAGTAGTCGCAAGTAACGTCGACCCATGGTGTTCTGCACGAACTGGTATTAATCTCGAGTAGTCTCATTGTTCTAATGCCATCATCCTCTTACGACAGGCAGGGGATACTGCGGGTGTATTCTACATCTGCGTCCCCCACCCGCGGGGGGTTCTGAACCCATCAAGGAATCAAAAGTTAAAGACTTCGGTTCGGGACCACCTTGGGCAGGTCGAAGACATTGCGGAGCCATGCCGGAAATCATCTTCCCGAATGCCACCCACTCCGATCAGGGGCCTGTCTAGCCGAATCAAGCAGCCAAGGCAATCCTGCAGTTCACATGTCGATGCGCAATTGGCTGCGTTCTTCATCGACTCACGAGCCGAGTGATCCACCGTTCTGGGTTGTTTTCTTTCATTTTTCGATCGTTCTCTCCGCAGTGAGTGGAGGATAAACAATCATTTTCATGGGTTCTCGTCACAGAGCTAAGAAGAGTTTCGAGCATGGGAGTGGTTTTCATTTAAAACCTGCCCGACGGGCCGAAGCCGCGACGAGTGCCCTCGTGTTATCCCCTCTCCACTGATGGAGGGAGGTAGGTACCCAATGCCGAATGCCTGCAACGAAGTTGACGCGGCCACGTGCACCGTGACACTCCCGCTGTCGGCGAAGGACGGAGCCGCCACTTACAGAGTACGTACGGGACTCGGCTGAGCTCGCAACAGCGGGCTCGGCAGGAGTCTCGCTCCTCGAGGGAGCCTCGCCGAAGGAGAGGACCATGCGGGGCCGTCCGACTCCTCCTTCTCGAAATGGTTTTTGATAAAATTTCGGTAATGACCCTTCCGCAGGTTCACCTTCGGAAAACTTGTTACGATTTTTACTTCGTCTCCCGATAAGAGGAAGGGAGGTGGAAGCTGATCTATAATTTCAGCGACATCATTTATGTTCAGATGCTGACCTGGTGGAAAATAAACATTACACGCTGTTGCTATGACTGGCAGCGGAACGTGAACAGTTATAGCCTTGAGTGGGGTTCTTAATGGGAGCCTAGAGTCGCGTTCGATATCGGAATTAACCAGACAAATCGCTCCACCAACTAAAAACGGCCATCCACCACCTCCCACCGAATCAAGAAAGAGCTTTCAATCTGCCAATCCTTCCGGTGTCCGGGCCTGGTGAGGTTTCCCGTGTTGAGTCAAACTGATGATGATGATGATGCTTGTTGTTTTAAGGGGCCTAACATCTAGGTCATCGGACCCTGATGGTAAAAAATGAGACGAAATGCAATGACAAAATAAAAAACAAAATCCTCCACTGACCAGAATTCAAAACGTGAGGACGAAAAATGAACGGATGGATATGAAGTTAAAACAATCAGTGGAGACGACCCGCAATGCCTCAGTGTCAGAAACTGACGGAAAACAATTACAATAAATGTAACAAAACTTGTCTTGAAGCTTGAATGATTTGCGCGCAGTTAATGTTGATATTAATGGTAGACTGAAAGTCTGTAACATATATACATTTATATACAGGGAGAGTCCTATATACACATTCACTTCTATCTTGAAAAGATAGTCTTTTCCACTGGGAAATGTCCTTAGATAGTCGAAAACTATCGGATGAGTAATCACAAATGTAACTCGTAAAGAGAGTTCTAACTAACAGAATGCTAGTATTTGACTTAGAATAGCAAGGAACTTGCATTAATATCTTAATTGGCAGAATGCTAAGATGTACGTCGGAGCAATGGTGAGGACGTGCGGGAGAAGCAGAATGCTTGACTCGGGGCTCGACGTGGCTACGGGGATCAGGGAAAGCGAGGCAATGTCCAGAGGTGAGACTTCACGACCAGTAATCAGTCCATCTCTTCAAGACACATTTTTAACAGGATGCCTCCGTGTTTGACTTGCGGTGTTGTCTGGCCGTCGGACACTGGGGTAGTCCTGGAAAAGCGAGGAATGTGGCTCCTTATATAGCGCTGGCTGACGTCAACGACGAGCGTGCGCGCAGTGCAGTCACCTCGTAGGTTCTGGAATCCTCGGTGATGCGGCGGGTTGCGGAGCTTGTAGGCGCGGAGCTATTGTGCGGAGGACACACACAACACCCTCCCCTCCT
Organism: Anabrus simplex; assembly: GCF_040414725.1. Taxonomy (NCBI): domain Eukaryota; kingdom Metazoa; phylum Arthropoda; class Insecta; order Orthoptera; family Tettigoniidae; genus Anabrus; species Anabrus simplex. The sequence continues at coordinate 139,491,710 of NC_090268.1, forward strand.
AATTACGCCGGTACGGCGCTGGCGGCGACAGCAATGCTGTGCTGGAGAGTCGGCCGTGTCTGTTGTGTTGTCCGGATCCTGGGATGGGCGAAGGAGCGTAGCATTGTCCTGAAAAGAACCCATGGTGATTATATGGTCCAGAGCTCGTTCTGCAATAGATTTGTTAGATGTTACAAGGGAATCAACAGAAGGAGATGGACGATAGCGGAGGCGAATCTGGTCCTGGTGGCGGTAGATACGTTTCTCTGCGGTCTGGATGTCGTAGAGATGATGGCCTAAGGTACGGTAGATGATACCAGGTATCCAGGGAGGATTGGACTTGAAAGTCCGGACATAAACTTTGCCGTCAACGTTGAACTTCGGTTGCGAGCGCTGTGGCTGGGCAGGAAGAGGTTGCAACAAAGAAAGCAAAGTGCGATGAGGGCATCCATGAAGCTTGTGAGCTGGGGTGAGGTTGTCAGAACCAGGCATAGTCCTATATCGTCCTAGGAGTTGCAAAAAGGCTTGATCTTTACTTAAACCTGAAGATATAGCTTTCTTCATGCTTTTCTTGAATGTTTGTACAAAACGTTCAGCTTCACCATTAGACTGTGGGTGAAAAGGCGGTGCCAGAATATGCCGAATGCCATTATGAGTACAGAAGTTCTGGAAGTTAGTGGCAGTAAATTGGGGACCATTGTCGGAAATGAGCACTTGCGGTAAACCTGCAGCAGTGAAAATCTTCTGAAGTGCGCATATGGTAGCTTCTGTAGTAGTAGAATGTTTTTCTACGACGTAAGGGAAGTTGGATAGAGAACCTATCACTGTGAGCCACATAGAGTTGAGAAAAGGTCCAGCAAAGTCTATGTGTACTCGTTCCCATGGAGAAGTACCAGGAGGCCATGGAGCGAGGTCAGATGACGGTGCGTTCTGATGTAGCTGACATGGGTCACAGTGGCGGATGAGTCGCTCAATGTCGGCGTCAATAACGGGCCAATAGCAGTGTAGACGGGCGAGTTGCTTGGTACGTGATATACCCCAATAACCTTCATTAACAAGTCGAGAACTTGTCTGCGTAGACTATGTGGGATAACCACTCGGAAGAGGGTGCCTGTTTCCACTAGTATGACTCCGGCTCGAGTCGTGAGACGATGCTGTAGACGATGATACGGTGTAAGGCTGGTAGGAAGCTTGTTGTGAAGAGGCCAATCGTTGCGGATATAAGTACGCACTGTAGCTAGTGTACTATCCTTATCAGTCGATTTGGCGATGCAAGTAGCGTCAATGGGAAAACTGGAGACTGTGTCTTCAAGTTCTATGTCTAACTGAAGACATGCAGATTCTAGCGAATCGAAAGTAGTATCAGGACCTACAGGTCAGCGAGAGAGAGCATCAGCATTACAATGCTGGGATGTGCTACGATAGACAATCTGATAGGAGTAGTCAGACCGCAATATGGACCATCTTTGTAGTTTCCTTAGAGAAAGTTCAGGGATCTTATGACCAGGATGGAATAAGTGCACCAGAGGCTTGTGATCAGTAATTATGAGGAAATGGTTGCCATAAAGATACTCGTTGAAACGGCGAATACCAAAGATAATAGCTAAAGCTTCCTTCTCGATTTGAGAGTAGTGATGATGATGATGCTTGTTGTTTTAAGGGGCCTAACATCGAAGGTCATCGGCCCCTAATGGAACGAAATGAATGGCATGAGACATGAAGTTAAAATATTAAAAAAGTATCCACTGACTAGAGTTTAAAAAAAAAGGTGATGAAGAAAAATGAGGGTGAGATTAGATGAAGATGCTTATGATGCTTGTTGTTTCAAGGGGCCCCTAATGGAACATGATGGACGACATGATACATGATATTTAAAATTTTAAAACGTATCCACTAACCAGAGTTAAAAATATGGTGATGAAAAAATGAGTATGAGATTAAAACAGCAGTGGATCTAATTCGCAATGCCTTATTTCTAATAAAATAAGAGAAAATACAGAGAGAAAAGGAATAAGGCATTGCCTGGTGGTGCATATATAGATACTTCATTTACATTAGACGTTAAAATAACACATTAAAATACACAACACAAACTAAAATGAAGTCAGTAGGTTAAAAGCGCAATGGAAATTGTACCCGGTGGTACACCCCCACGCCGCTAATTCGAACTTTGCGCCAGTTGAAACTCCTCTACTGGAGGTAGTCTGAACTTTATCTACTGTGTTAATTTTCTAGTTTCCCAGAAGATGTCACTACTTGGAAATTTTGAAGTTTCTGAACTGGGGCGTTTTCGATGTATTTTTGTTTTGCCTGTAGTAAGAAGTGTGGACATTCTCTTCCAGGTGGCACTTCTGAAGAAATACAATTATGCACCCTAGTGCGAAGTGAAAGAACTATGTTTTGGAGAAATTTTGTGTTTATAAGTTTGTTCTTTGTTACATTTCTTTCAGTTATTGTTTATGTTGGCAATATTAACCCCTTCCTTCCGCCCGGTTTGAATTTAGCCAATCCCGAATTTCTTTAATTAATTTATGACCAATCAGGAGTATCTTCTTCAACTTGGATATGTTGCTTAACCCTAGCCAATAAATTCTTGTGGGAGGGTGTTCCCACTCCTGAAACGCATCGAACTTTCCGCGAGAGTATATAAACTGCTGATTTTCGGGTCTCCGTGCCACTTCAGTAACTTCTTTCAGTGTGTAAAGTACGTAGCAGGGGGCGGGAAGCGCCTCTTTCTTCGGGCAGCAGTTCAACCATAAGGTAATGGCCGTTTAATAACTTCTTTTCTTGCTAGCTCAGCAGTTTAACTCTCGGGGCAGATCCGAAGCTTTTCCACCATGTAACATTTCCCCTAATATGTAAAGACACTTAGTATCTATTCTATCTTTTAAACTACATATTGGGATAGAGAGTGCTTAACCCTCTCGAGCTCCCACTCATATTGCTTTGATGTGAACTTATTTTCACAACCGTCTCTTCCTTAACGTAATGTAAATTGTTTCCTTCTAAAAGTCACCTCTTTAGTATGGGATTAGCCCTTGCAGTAACGGCCTAGTGCCAAGTAGGTTTTATATAAAGTGTATTAGGAGTGCAAGAACGCCTCCTCTCAAGTTGGTATTTTAGAGGCCATGTAATTAACCTTTCCTTACTTAATAGGCCTCAATAGGTTGGGTATTTTACCCCTGTTTTCATGTCCTTGGAGGACAACTTGAAAGTGGAGTTTGGTGTGGCCTTTGATAGGCCCGAACTTAAGAGCAGGTAGCCCTTTCTTAAATTTTGTTTCTGCGCGCCTCGAGGAGGCTTTACGGTGTAATTGGGAACAAGTGTTCCTGGGCATGATTGGGGTCTTCTGCCCCTTTGTTGAATTGTGTAAAGTTGGGCTTATAGCTCAAGAATTGTGTGTCTGGCTCTCGGAGCCCAAATCCTGTAATCATTGTAACTGTACATTTTCGAATTGTGATTCGGCTACTGAGTACCTGTTCTATTTGTTATTTCTTAATCTTTAAAAGAAAATATAACCTTGTTAAATTTTATCTTAACTTTTATTTCGTATTTTGGGACCTGTTCACCCCACACCTTCTTTCACCTCTGCTGTTCCACAGATACCTCGGAACAGAAACAAATACACGAAGACAAAGGACATCACTAGACACGGTAAAACAGACCACTATCCCTCATAAAGCGGATGACGAGGTCTGCTGACTGCTCGTCATCTCGCAAGATAAGGGAGATGGTACCCGGAAGGTTAAGACTACGGCGAAGATCGACCAGGTCCATACACTCCGTAAGGATGTGTACCACGATAAGTTGGTCGCCGCAGGTACACACCGGAGGGGGTTCTCCTTTCAAAAGATGCGAGTGAGTTAGGATACCGTGGCCAATCCGAAGACGACATAATACCACGGCTTCCCTTCGCGAAGCCCAAAGGGAAGTCCTCCATACCTTCGTTGTTCCTTTTATCGCTCTCAGCTTATTGGGAAGTGGAACGGCCTGCTATTCCATCTCCCAATGAGACATGACCAGATATCTCAGCTGAGAGCGAATATCACTTGCTGGAACCTTGAAAGGCAACGGGGGCAGTGTAACTGCCTCCTTGGCAGCCAGATCTGCTAACTCGTTTCCCTCGACGCCCATGTGGCTTGGGAGCCACAGAAAAGTAATTCTGGTGGCGGCATCCGAACAGCCGGCCAGCAGGTCCTGGATCCGCTGCACCAGAGGGTGCCGAGGGAAACAGGTATCAATAGACTGGAGTGAAATCAAGGAGTCAGTACACACAAGAAAGTGACGGCGTTCATTGTACAGTGCGTACCGCAAAGCTCTACAGAGAGCATAGAGCTCTGCTGTGTACACACTACAGGTTTCCGGGAGAGCGAAAAGAAACCTATCATTGTCGACAACGAACGCACAGCCCACCCTCGTGTCCGTCCTTGAACCATCCGTGTAGACGACGACTGAGCCTGGATAGCGGCCAACGGCGGACAAGAAGAGCCTCCGATAAATCGAAGGGTCCGTGTTCTCCTTCGGGCCAGTGTGTAGGTCCAGAATTATTTCAGGTCGCCGTACTACCCACGGAGGTACCCCACTTGGTTGTCTGACAAGGCAAGGAACCGAAGGTACGTCAAACAATCTGTAACTGCTATCTATACGTATTTCAACCGGCCGCGTTGCTCGGGGACGAGCGGCGTACAGCAAACGGTTGCCATTGTTGAAAACGCTAGAATAGCTTGGATGTAGTGGCATCTGTCGCAAATTAGCAGCATAGGTAAAAAGCAGTTGCTGGCGCCTCAGGTGTAAAGGCGGCACACCAGACTCAGCGAGCAGGCTAGCTATGGGGCTCGTACGAAAGGCTCCCGTCGCCAACCGAACACCGCTGTGGTGAATGCTGTTTAGCTTCGCAAGAACGCTTGGTCTTGCTGAGCCATATGCTGCACTGCCGTAGTCTAGGCGTGATAAAATATGTGCCCTATAGAATCGTAGGAGCACCGCGCGGTCAGCCCCCAAGAAGTGCTGCTAAGAAACTTCAGGATATTAAGCTTCTTAGCACATTGCATTTTCAAATGCCTCACATGTGGCTCCCACGATAATTTATTATCGAAAAGGAGCCCAAGGAATCGGTATGTGTCAACTACAGGTATAGCTACATTTCCTAAATAAAGTTCAGGAGGAGGGTGAAGAGAACGTTGGCGACAAATGTGGACAACACAAGTCTTTGTGGTCGAAAAACGAAAGCCACGCTCTAAGGTCCACTGCTCTACCCTCCTAATAGCTTGCTGTAACTGTCGCTCTGCGACTGCCATACTGCACGAGCTATAGTGCAGAGCAAAATCATCCACATATAGGGACGGTATTACGGCTGGACCAGCAGCAATACCGTTTATGGCAATCGCGAACAGAGTGACACTATGAACCGATCCCTGTGGGACTCCATTTTCTTGAACGTGGTATTGCGAATATGTCCTCCCTACTCGGACACGGAATAGACGGAGGGACAAAAAATTCGCAATAAATACCGGCAAGTTACCTCGGAATCTCCATTGATGCAGGACTGAAAGGATGCCATATCGCCAGGTGGTGTCGTAGGCCTTCTCCAAGTCAAAGAAGACAGCTACCAAGTGCTGTTTGCTGAGAAACGCATCCTGGATAGAGCTCTCCAGGCGTACCAAGTGGTCTGTGGTGGATCGAGCGGCTCGAAATCCACATTGGTACTCGGACAAGAGTCCTTGTTTCTCCAGACACCACACGAGTCTGCAATTTACCATCCTCTCAAATAGCTTACACAGGCAATTTGTAAGACAAATAGGTCTGCAACTTCCTGCATACTTAGGATCTTTGTCAGGCTTGAGGACAAGGATGACTATGCCCTCTCGCCACTGAGACGGAAAATCACCCTCTGTCCCGATTCGGTTGAACACACGAAGGAGATATAGTAAACTATCATCACTAAGGTGTTTCAACATCTGGTTATGGATGTTGTCCGGTCCAGGAGACGTGTCCTTGCAAAGCGCTAAGGCGCTGCGGAGTTCCCACTCCGTAAAGGGCACGTTGTAGTCCTCTGAAGCTTGGGTGGCAAAACTAAGGTGATGACGTTCTGCCTCCCGCGACAGAGGGAGGAAATCAGCATAGTAATTCCCGGAGCCAGATGATGATGATGATGATGCTTGTTGTTTTAAGGGGTCTAACATCGAAGGTCATCGGCCCCTAATGGAACGAAATGAATGACATGAGACATGAAGTTAAAATTTCAAAAAGTATCCACTGACTAGAGTTAAAAAGGAATGGTGATGAAGAAAAATGAGGGTGAGATTAAAACAATCCGTGGATCTAATACGCAATGCCTTATGTTCTATTAAAATAAGAGAAAGTACAGGAAATCGAAGGAATAAGGCATTGCCCAGTAATACAGATATTAACACAGAATTTACGTTAGACGTTCAAATAACACATTAAAATGCGCAACACAAACTAAAATAAAGTCAAGGAGATAAAAGCGCATAAACAACACTAGGACAAAGGACATCATCACACATGATAAAACAGACCGCTATGCCTCATAAAGCGGATGACGAGGTCTGCTGACTGCTCGTCACCGCGCAAGATAAGGGAGATAGTACTCGGAAGGTTAATACTAAGGCGCAGATCGATCAAGTCCACGCACTCCGTAAGGATGTGTACCACGGTAAGATGGTCGCCGCAGGTACACAACGGAGGGGGGTTTTCCTTTTAGTAGATGGGAGTGCGTCAAGATACAGTGGCCGATCCGAAGGCGACATAACACCATGGCTTCCCTCCGCGAAGCCCGAAGGGAAGTCCTCCATACCTTCGTTGTTCCTTTTATCGCTCTCAGCTTATTGGGAAGTGGGATGGCCTGCCACTCCATCTCCCAATGGGACATAACCAGATGTCTCCGCTGAGAGCGAATATCACTTGCTGGAACCTTGAAAGGCAACGGGAGCAGTGTAACTGCCTCCTTGGCAGCCTGATCTGCTAACTCGTTTCCCTCTATGCCCAAGTGGCTGGGGAGCCACACAAACGTAATTCTGGTGCCGGCATCCGAACACCCGGCCAGCAGGTCCTGGATCCGCTGCACCAGAGGGTGTCGAGGGAAACAGGTATCTATAGACTGTAGCGAACTCAAGGAGTCAGTACACACAAGAAAGTGTCGGCGCTCATTGTCTAGTGCGTACCGCAGAGCCTCACAGATAGCATAGAGCTCTGCCGTGTACACACTACAGGTGTCCGGGAGAGCAAAAAGAAACCGATCATTGTCGACAACGAACGCACAGCCCACCTTCGTATCTGTCCTTGAACCATCCGTGTAAACGACGACCGAACCTGGATAGCGGCCAAGAACGGACAGGTAGAGCCACCGATAAATCGAAGGGTCCGTGTCTCCTTTCGGGCCAGTGTGCAAATCCAGGATGATTTCAGGTCGTCGTACAACCCACGGAGGTACCCCACTTGGTTGTCTGACAAGGCAAGGAATCGAAGGTACGTCAAACAATTCATAACTGCTATCCAAGCGTATCCCAACCGGCCGCGTCGCACGAGGATGAGCAGCGTACAACAAACGGTTGCCATTGTTGAACACGCAGGGATAGCTCGGTTGAAGTGACATCTGTCACAAATTTGCAGCATACGTAAGTACTAGTTGCTGGCGCCTGAGGTGTAAAGGCGGCACACCAGATTCAGCGAGCAGGCTAGCGATGGGGCTAGTACGAAAAGCTCACGTCGCCAACCTAACCCCGCTGTGGTGGATACTGTTCAGCTTCGCAAGAACGCTGGTCTTGCGGAGCCATATGCTGCACTGCCGTAGTCTAACCGGGATAAAATGTGTGCCCGATAGAATCGCAGGAGCACCACGCGGTCAGCTCCCCAATTAGTGCTGCTAAGAGACTTCAAGCGGTTAAGCCTCTTGGTGCATTGCACTTTTAGCTCCCGCACGTGTGGCTCCCACGATAATTTACTGTCAAAAAGGAGCCCAAGAAATCGGTAGGTGTCAACAACTGGAAGAACGACATTTCCTAGATAAAGCTCAGGATGAGGGTGAAGAGTACGTTGACGACAAGTGGACAACGGAGGTCCTTGCGGCAGAAAACGGAAAGCCATGTTCTAAGGTCCACTGCTCAACCCTCCTAATAGCTTGCTGTAACTGTCGCTCTGCGACTGCCATACTGCACGAGCTATAGTGCAGAGCAAAATCATCCACATATAGGGACGGTATTACGGCTGGACCAGCAGCAGCGACAATACCGTTTATGGCAATCGCGAACAGAGTGACACTAAGAACCGATCCCTGTGGGAATCCATTTTCTTGAACGTGGTATTGCGAATATGTCCTCCCTACTCGGACACGGAATAGACGGAGGGACAAAAAATTCGCAATAAATACAGGCAAGTTACCTCGGAATCTCCATTGATGCAGGACTGAAAGGATGCCATATCGCCAGGTGGTGTCGTAGGCCTTCTCCAAGTCAAAGAAGACAGCTACCAAGTGCTGTTTGCGGAGAAACGCATCCTGGATAGAGCTCTCCAGGCGTACCAAGTGGTCTGTGGTGGATCGAGCGGCTCGAAATCCACATTGGTACTCGGACAAGAGTCCTTGTTTCTCCAGGCACCACACGAGGCTGCGATTTACCATCCTCTCAAAGAGCTTACACAGGCAATTTGTAAGACAAATCGGTCTGTAACTTCCTGCATACTAAGGATCTTTGTCAGGATTGAGGACAGGAATGACTATGCCCTCTCGCCACTGAGACGGAAAATCACCCTCTGTCCAGATTCGGTTGAACACACGAAGAAGATATAGTAAACTATCATCACTAAGGTGTTTCAACATCTGGTTATGGATGTTGTCCGGTCCAGGAGACGTGTCCTTGCAAAGCGCTAAGGCGCTGCGGAGTTCCCACTCAGTAAAAGGCACGTTGTAGTCCTCTGAAGCTTGGGTGGCAAAACTAAGGTGATGACGTTCTGCCTCCCGCTTCAGAGGGAGGAAATCAGGATTGTAATTCCCGGAGCCAGAGACATCCACGAAATGACTGGCGAGATGATTAGCAATCGCGAGGGGATCAGTGGCGACACTGCCTGCAATGGAAATTCCCGGCACAGCAGATGATCCTTGAATACCCGAAATTCGTCGAAGTTTCGTCCACACTTGAGATGATGGAGTATCTGACGTCATGGACGACACATATCTCTCCCATGAAGCCTTCTTACTTTGTCGAATAAGAACTCGCGCCTTAGCGCGGAGTTTCTTAAATGTTACCAAGTTGGCTACAGTAGGCTGTCGACGGTAACGTTTACGACCGCGACGGCGTTCTTTGATGGCTGCTGCTATTTCACCGTTCCACCAAGGAACGAGTTTACGGCGAGGGGGAGCCTCGACGAATTTATGCTTCAACAAAGTAAGGATAATAGGAAAATGGTCACTGTCACAGAGATCATCGTGTGTATTCCACCGAAACAGTGGAACCAACGTTCGGCTGCATAGACTTAGGTCGATCCGAGAATACGTGCCATAACGTACACTAAACTGAGTTGGTTCCCCTGTGATCAAAATACATAAATCCAGCTCTGTTGCTAATATTTACAGCTCTCTTCCCCGGGGCAAGGCGCTTCAGAGGTCCACATGGGGTGATGGGCGTAAAAATTGCCCAATAAAAGGAAGGGAGGTGGAAGCTGATCTATGAGATCAACGACATCAGTTATATTAAGATGCTGGCCTGGTGGAAAATTAACATTACACACTGTTGCTATGACAGGCAGCGAGACGCGAACAGCTACAGCCTCGAGCGGGGTTCTTAATGGAACCTCTTCGCTGTAGGTATCAGAACGTACAAAAATGCCAACGCCACCGGAAGCCCGGTGAGCATAGTATCGTTCTGTCGAGTATAGTTTGAAATTCCTCAAGACCGTATGATGATCAGGTCTGAAATTGGTCTCCTGAATACAGACTATACTCGCTGCGTACTCACTAATAAGCTGACGTAACTCAGCAAGATGCCTGTCATAATCGTTACAATTCCACTGTAACAGTGCCATAGTGTGGACTATACAGGGACTGTAAGGTTATGAGCGACAAAATGCTCGTAAGCCTAAACACTATCTAGTTCTACATCCGTAGATGTAGAGGACAGCGCGACATCCATCCCGTCATCTAAAGATGGCAGGGGTGCCGTCCAGAACTTCGACGCTTTTCGGGCGCGAGGGGGTCCCCTACGAGGAGAGAGCGCAGGTTTGGCGCAGACACATATCCCCCAGATGGGGGGCATGGCTTCTCCTTCGCAGGGAAGTCCGAGTGCGCTCAGGACGGGAGCTTTTCTTCCCCTTCTTCTTTTCTAGTTTAGACGGGCTGGGAGATGGTTTCCCAGCCCTGGTCGACGATGCCGCCTCCGCCGGCTGGGGCACGACATTCCTCGACCTCCTAGGCGGGGGGAGACTTAGTCTTCCCCCCTTGCAGTGCCGGCTGGGAACTGCCAGCCGGCACATACTTCTGGCTGGTTGAAGATGGGGTGGTCCCCGCCTTCGAGCTTTGACTATTTGCGACGTTGCTGGGAGCAGCAACAGTCGCCTTGGGCGCAGCGGTCTGGGCAGGTGTCGAGGTTGTGAATGAAGAACCTGGAAGACTCTGAGCTATTAAGCTACAGTCGAGTGTACGGGCAGGTGTATTCGTAGAATTAAACTTACGGCGCGTTTCCTGGTAGGAAAGACCATCCAGGGTCTTCATCTCCTGGATCTTCTTCTCACTCAGGTATGTCGGACAATTCCGATCCCGAGGAGAATGAAAACCGGAGCAGTTTGTGCACTTGAATGGAGGTGTGCACTCCTCCGCGCCGTAAGCTACTCGTCCACATGTACCACATAGAGCCTGATTCGAACAGCGAGATACCATATGTCCGAATCGCTGGCATTGATAGTATCGCATAGGAGGCGGTATGTACGGCCTCACATCGCAACGATAACTTGTTACCATGACTTTCTCTGGTTTCACTGACAACTTGAAAGAGACAATGAAGGCACCAGTGGCAACGTCTTCACCGTTGACCTTGCGCGTAATGCGCCGGACGTGTGTCACGCCACGATTCTTCATATCTTCCATCAACTCGTCGTCAGTGTTCAAAATAAGGTTGCGGTGAAAGATGACTCCGCGAACCAGGTTCAAGGACTTATGCTCCTCCACTTTGACGGGGATTTCGCCAAAGTGCTCGCACTCAAGCAACTGATCAGCTTGCAGTGCTGTTCGAGTCTTTAGAAGCAAACTACCGTTGCGCATTTTCTTAGGTTCCTCCAGTTCGCCATAGACGCCTTCGATGTGTCTACTAAAAAGGATCGACTTCACCAGCTTAAAATCGTGCCCATCGCTTCTGCTAGCGACCAGAAACCTAGGGAAGCTGGATCCCATGTTCCCAGGGAGTTGAACCTTTCAGGGAAGCAAAAGTTAAAGACTTAGGAGGGGGACCACCTTGAGAGAGCCGACTTCGTTTGGAAGCCATGCCCGATAGCATCCTCCCCGAATGCCACCCACTCCGATCAGGGGTCTCTGTAGCCGAACGAAGCAGCCAAGGCAATACCCACGTGGTCACAGCAGGCACTGCCCGGGGTCCGATGTTGAACGATGCCTAATACGGGAGGAATGAGGCAATGAGCACTAAGACTCCCTTCCTCCAGTCACCCGCAATAGCATGTACCCCATAGCGTGTACAGAGCAATAAATATAGAGAAAAAATTAAAAATAATTAATAATAATATGTCCTTTTGGCATTCGGCTGCGCGGGGATTTGTGTTGTCAGGCGGATACCACTGCCAAGGTACATGGCGCCCCAACCACGCAATGGTCCTGGGTGGACAGTTGCGGGCTTTTGGGCGTAATCGCACACGTAAGAGGCCCATCTCCGGGCAGCACGCACATCAAAATTTTGAACTGGTCTACATCTGACCCTCGGAAAAATGATAATAAAATAAAGAGGGGACCATGGCCACATAACCCTTTAAGTCGCCTTCTACGACAGGCAGGGATTACCTATGGATGTATTCAGCCTCTCCCATCCACAGGAGGTCCATCACATTATACCAAACTGCAATCCATGTCCGCGCCAAGGTCGCTCCTTTTTGCCGCCTCTTACGACAGGCAGGGGATACCGCGGGTGTATTCTACATGTGCGTCCTCCACCCGCAGGGGGTAGTGTGTTTGGTCCGCGAGAGGTATTTTATTTCCCTCAAGTCCGCCGCCAAGCGGGTTAGGACCCCCCTATCCGCCACCTGGGACGCGCCCCTGCTACGCCATCGTAGTAGGTTCGTGGATTTGAGAGTACTGACGCTGGTGCTTGTCGAGTGTCTTTGAAGCGAAAACTATACGACGTTCTTGTCCGTGACGATCCTTCTGGGAGAGAACGGCGCCGAGTCCACAATCAGATGCGTCCGTGGCGAGAGTGAGGAGCTTACCGGGGTGAAATTGAGTCAGCTGGATATGAGCTGTGTAGTCTTTGGCAGTGCCTAATGTAGAGTCGAAGATTTCTGGAAATTGTTCTAGGAGATCGGTGACATCAGAGGTAGGCTGTAAGGCTGAGACGACGTTGATGTTGTCATGAATTAGAAAATCAAATAAATTGAATAGATCCATGCCGAGAATACTAGAGGCAGTGTAGTTATTGACTACGATTAAGGTAACGACTTTATGAATATCCTTATATATGGCTGGAATAGTGATTTGTCCCTTAATATCGGTTTTCTTCTTGTTGAAAGTCACAAGTTGGACGTCAGCAGGAGAGAAAGACGGCGACCCCAAGTTGTGATATGTAGCAAGGTTGATGATGGAGACAGGTGATGCAGTATCTAAATGAAAATTAGTAGAGTGCTCGGGGAAAGAGATCGGAACGATGATCTTGCTGGAATTCTTAGTGGGAAGAATGAAATTAATCTGATCAACTTCCATGTCATGTCGCGTCGTTGTACAAGTTTTCTTTGCCGGAAGCGTACCGGCAGGGCGGGACGTACTTTTACAGACAGTCTTGATGTGTCCTACTTTATGACATCGACAACAGGTGGCTTTGAAAAAGCGGCAGTCACGGCATTCGTAATGCTTGAAACATCCTCTGCAGGAAGGCAGGGGCTGAGGTGTTTTCGGAGAATTGTGCGTCTTCGTAGAAGAGCGAGAAGGAACCTGTCGGGTACGCTCAGAAGAGAGCGAGCGGACCTTGCGGTACGAAGGAGCAGAATGCGTCCTGGCCGTATGAGATATGTGAGAGACTTCATGTTTAGTAGCTATTTCAGCTGCGGTCTTGGTAGTCATCACATAGACTGTGGCAATCCGCTGCAGTTATTCCAAAGAAGGGTCACTACTTTTTACAGCGTCGAAACGAACCTTGTCGTGGGGCGTAGTGAGAATAACCATGTCCCGAATGAGTGAATCTGTGTAAGGCGTGCTACAACAATCCTTGGAACAGATAAATTCACAACTCTTGGCGAGACCTCGTAATTCCGCAATCCATTCAGTGTGAGTCTGATGCGGCTTCATCCTGCATTGAAAAAACTTGTAGCGAGCTGCTACGATGTGAGGATCTTTAGTATAATGGTCACTGATGCGAACTAGCAGCTGTGCAAAAGGAACTTCCGATATCTGCTCTTCGGGGCTTAATTTCTGCAGTAGTTCGCAGTTAGTGTTTCCTACAGAACTGAGAAAAAGAGCACGTTGGCGCTTCTCGTCCGTGATGGAGTGGCAGATGAAGTGTTGTTGAAGTCTGGCTAAGTACACTGACCATTCTTCTTTGCCCGGGTCGAACGTAGAAAATTGAGGAACGGTGGTGCGCTGTGTTGATCGAGAGAGGGCTTGTATTGCTGTAAGCACTGCTGTCTGCTGTTGCTGTTGCAAAGCTTGTAAGATAGCGGCTAATTGTTCTGTAGTAGCCATGGTGACAACTGAGACAGGGAACACGACCTTCGAAAAAGCGTGTAAGGAGACCAGCTGGAAGCTTGACCTTCAATCGATCGCCTGTTTGTGAGAGAGAAAGAGAGCGGGCGCAGCTAGAATGCTGTGGAGAGCAGGTGCCTGTTAGCGAGCCGTGAATGTTGAATTGCTGTCCGTAGTTCGAACGGGGCTGACACCTTGAAGAAGTGCACTGTACAAATGCGAAAAGCTGGCAGAGTGCTGGCGTAGCGATCTTGTGTCCCGTAGCGATGTAGTGAAATGGCGAAACCACTTGTAATGTTTGCTTGCAGTAATAGGATTATAGGACGATAGCTGCGCGTGACTTGGATCCCGTTGCCAATACACACGAATAAAGTGTTCCTCGTTGCTAATTTGGTGAAGTGGTGAGGACTAGTACGAAGTTTTCCTCGTCGCCGATTTTGTTGAAATTGGCGAGATCTATGCGTAACTTTTCCTCGTCGCCAATTTGGTTGTGTTGTATACAAAGAACTTAGTATACAGTACCACAACATAAAGTTTATTGCCTCAGTAGTTTGACACAGTATTTACAATAAATGTAACAAAACTTGTCTTGAAGCTTGAATGATTTGCGCGCAGTTAATGTTGATATTAATGGTAGACTGAGAGTCTGTAACATTTATATACAGGGAGAGCCCTATATACACATTCACTTCTATCTTGAAAAGATAGTCTGTTCCACTGGGAAATGTCCTTAGATAGTCGAAAACCATCGGATGAGTAATCACAAATATAACTCGTAAAGAGAGTTCTAACTAACAGAATGCTAGTATTTGACTTATTAATGCAAGTTCCTTGACATTCTATCTTAATTGGCAGAATGCTAAGATGTACGTCGGAGCAATGGTGAGGACGTGCGGGAGAAGCAGAATGCTTGACGCGGGGCTCGACGTCGCTACGGGGATCAGGGAGAGCGAGGCAATGTCCAGAGGTGAGACCTCACGACCAGTAATCAGTCCATCTCTTCAAGACACATTTTTAACAGGATGCCTCCGTGTTTGACTTGCGGTGTTGTCTGGCCGTCGAACACTGGGGTAGTCCTGGAGAAGCGAGGAATGTGGCTCCTTATATAGCGCTGGCTGACGTCAGCGACGAGCGTGAAAGGCGCAGTGCAGTCACCTCGTAGGTTCTGGAATCCTCGGTGATGCGGCGGGTTGCGGAGATTGTAGGCGCGGAGCTATTGTAAGGAGGACACACACAACACCCTCCCCTCCTAATTACGCCGGTACGGCGCTGGCGGCGGCAACGATGCTGTGCTGGAGAGTCGGCCGTGTCTGTTGTGTTGTCCGGATCCTGGGCTGGGCGAAGGAGCGTAGCATTGTCCTGAAAAGAACCCATTGTGATTAAATAGTCCAGAGCTCGCTATGCAATAGATTTGTTAGGTGTTACAAGGTAATCAACAGAAGGAGATGGACGATAGCGGAGGCGAATCTGGTCCTGGTGGCGGTAGATACGTTTCTCTGCAGTCTGGATGTCGTAGAGATGATGGCCTAAGGTACGGCAGATGAAACCAGGTATCCACAGAGGATAGGACTTGAAAGTCCGGACATAAACTTTGCCGTCAACGTTGAACTTCGGTTGCGAGCGCTGCGGAACTGCCAGCCGGCACAGACTTCTTGTTGGTCGAAGGTGGGGTGGTCCCCCACTTCGACCTTTTACTCTTTGCGACGTCGCTGGGAGCAACAACAGTCGCCTTGGGCGCAGTGATCAGCACATGTGACGGTGTAGTAAATGACGGACCTGGAAGACTCTGAGCTATCAAGCTATAGTCGAGGGTACGGGCAGGTGTATTCGTAGAATTAAGATTACGGCGCGCTTCCTGGTAGGAAAGACCATCCAGGGTCTTGATCTCCTGGATTCTCTTCTCACTCAGATAGGTCGGACAGATCCGATCCCGAGGAGAATGAAAACCGGAGCTGTTATTGCACTTGTACGGAGTTGTGCACTCCTCCGCACCGTGAGTTACTCGCCCACGTGTACCACATACAGATTGATTCGAACAGCGAGATACCATATGTCCGAATCGCTGGCATTGATAGCATCGCATAGGAGGCGGGATGTACGGCCTCACATCGCAACGGTAAGTTGTTACCTTGTCTTTCTCTGGTAACACTGACAACTTGAAAGAGACAATGAAGGCACAAGTGGCAACGTCTGCACCGTTGACCTTGCGCGTAATGCGCCGGACGTGTGTCACGCCACGGTTCTTCATGTCTTCCATCAACTCGTCGTCAGTGTTCAAAATAAGGTCGCGGTGAAAGATGACTCCGCGAACCAGGTTCAAGGACTTATGCTCCTCCACTTTGACGGGGATTTCGCCAAAGTGGTCGCACGTAAGCAACTGATCAGCTTGCAGTGCTGTACGAGTCTTCATGAGCAAACTACCATTGGGCATTTTCTTGAGATCCTCAAGTTCGCCGTAGACACCTTCGATGTGTCTAGTAAAACGGATCGACCTATCCAGCTTAAAATCTTGCACATCGGTTCTGGTAGCGACAGCAAACCTAGGGAAGCTGGATCCCATTCCTTCACGCTGCGCATGTTCACAGGGAGTTGAACCTCTCAAGGAAGCAAAAGTTAAAGTCTTAGGTGGGGGACCACCTTGAGAGAGCAGACTTCGTTTGGAAGCCATGCCCGAAAGCTCCCTCCCAGAATGCGACCCACTCCGACCAGGGATCTCTGTAGCCGAACCAAGCAGCCAAGGCAATACACACCTGGTCATAGCAGGTACTGCCCGGGGTCCGATGCTGGACGATGCCTAATGCGGGATGACTGAGGCAATGAGCACTAAGACTCCCTTCCTCCAGTCACCCGCAATAGCATGTACCCATAGCGCGTACAGAGCACTAAATATAGAGGAAAAAATTAAAAATATTTAATAATAATATGTCCTTCTGGGATTCGGCTGTGCGGGGACCTGCGTTGTCAGGCGGGTACTACTGCAAAGGTACATGGCGCTCCCACACGCAATGTTCCTGGGTGGGCAATTGCGGGCTTTTGGGCGTATTCGCACACGTAAGAGGCCTATCTCCGTGCAGCACGCGTATCAAAATTTTGAAATGGTCTACATCTGACCCTCGAGAAAATAATTAAAAAATAAAGAGGGGCCCATGGCCACACAACCCATTAAATCTCTTTCTACGACAGGCAGGGATTACCTGTGAATGTGTTCAACCCCTCCCAACCACAGGAGGTCCAACACATTATACCAAACCATAATACATGTCCGCACTTGTCGCCCCTATTGGTCGATTCATACGACAGGCAGGGGATACCGCGGGTGTATTCTACATGTGCGTCCCCCACCAGCAGGGTGTGTAGTCCAAAATCCAGGTCATCGGCCCTTCATAATGGGACTTATCGCTACGATGATGATGCTCGTTGTTTAAAGGGGCCTAACATCGAAGGTCATCGCCCCTAATGGTACGATGATGATTGATTGATGATTGTTGTTTAAAGGGGCCTAACATCTAGGTCATTGGCCCCTAATGGTACGAAATGAGACGAAATGGAATGACATATTAAAAATCTAAAATTCTCCACTGACCAGAATTCAAAAACGTGAGAACGAAGAATGAATGGATGGACATGAATTTAAAACAATCAGTGATTGCGACCCGCAATGTCTCACATTCACATAAACAGACGTGACAATATCGCATTACTTACCAAGGGACTACTGCTATAGCATAACACGGAATCGATTATGCGTGCAGTCAAAAGGGGGTCCTAAATCGCACTTATCCGCCCCTCATAACGGTACTGATCGCTATCAAAATAGCACCATGGTATTTGTTCTGTTGCGGTACTAATCAAAAGTAGCAGAGACTTGCGGCATTCCACACATTATTGTACTACTCAGAGCTTATGAAATTCGACATAATACAGACCTATGCTTTTCTCACTTTGCGGCGCCATTGACAGGCAACGCAAACCTATGGTGTTCATCACATGAGAGTACTAACCACAGGGACCTCTCCCTATCCCGTAGTGTTCCTCATATAGTGGGTACTAATCATAGGCAAGGCAGAACCATGGTAGCTATCATCCCATGGTCCTGCTCATATGGTGGTACTAATCACAGGTACTGCAAAAGCCGACCGCGCGGTGCTCCTGTGTGCTACTGATCACAAACCAATTTCGTACCTAATGTAGTGGTACTACGCACAAGTAAAAGCAACCCTTGGTGTTCTCCGCGTGGTGGTACTGTGCCATATCATATATGCCCCAAAGATTAATTATATAATATGGTCTAATAGTGTGCATTTAATACAAGCTGGAGTCATGATGCGACCGAGAAGTTGCGTAATGCAGTATTCCGTCATCGGGTGACATCAGTAATAGCTTCTTATCTAAGCATAGCAACAGTGAATATGTCGCGTACTCCGTATGAGTCAATCGGGGATGCACGAGAGTGTTTGAGAGCGGCCGATTATAAAAGGACCAATCACAGCCCTGGAAGCGATATGGCAGAATGAAGGGATTTACAAAACAAATTAAGTCAGTCTTACCAACTTCTAAATTTACAGTGCTGCACTACTCTTTATTTTATCAGGCAATTTGTTATAAAGCTAGACTCCACGGTTTTAATATGAAAGAGAAGCCAGTTAAACATTAACAGAACTACCTGTAGACAGTTGCTATACTTAATTTGAACTAATAAGATAATTAACATATTTTCATTGAATCAGCGCTTTGTAGGGTAGTGGGTGAGCAGTAACGTCATCACGCCAGTGGAATCCCCTAAGACATGACTAATACCGGGAGTTTGGTGTATATAGTAGCCTCTGGACATGGAAAGTCACTCTGCTTTTGAAGTGTGAACCGTGCGGGTCGGTGTTTTTGATATTGATGATGATGATGATGCTTGTTGTTTTAAGGGGCCTAACATCGAAGGTCATCGGCCCCTAATGGTACGAAATGAAAGAACAAAAATTACAAAGGCATCCACTGATAAAAATAAAAATAAAAAATGTCATGAAGAATGAATGGATGGACAGGAACCCAACAAAACACAAAACAAACAAACAAAAACAAAAACCAGTGGATCGGATTCAACAGAGAACGAAAATAACATTATTACCGACCAAGGAACCACTCATAAAGCACAATGATGCTTGGTGTCTAAAGGGGGTGCAAAATCCACGTCTAAGGCCCCACAGAATGGTACATGTCGCGAGTAAAATAGAACCATGGTATGTGTCACGTTGGGGTATTAATCAGAAGTAGCGAGGACTCACGGTGTTCCACAAAAGATGGTACTACTCACAAGTATTGTACTTCGTACAGGTAACGCAGGCCTATGGTGTTTCGCACACAATGGCGCCACCCATAGCCAACGCAAACCGATGAGTTTCCTCACCTAGGGTACTAGTCACGGGTGCCGGTCCCAAGGGCCCCGTGGTGTTCCGCACATAGTGAGTACTAATCACAGGCAACGCAGACCCACGATGTCGCTCATATAGTGGTACAACTCACAGGCTACGCCCAGACCCGCGGTGTTGCCCACATGGGTACAACGCACGGGTACTGGAATCCACCAGGCCAGGCTTTTTACTGCAACGAATCACAAACATACTTCGTACCATGTTGGTGATACTACTCGCAAGTACATGCAACCCATGGTGTTCCCCGCATGATGGTACGAATCAAGAGTCGTTTCATGGTTCTAATTCATTCATCCCTTGGTCGCCCCTTTTAGTCGCCTCGCACGACAGGCAGGGGATACCGTGGGTGTATTATTCGTCAGCCTCCCCCACCCACAGGGGGTGTGTGTTTGGTCCGCGAGAGGTATTTTATTTCCCTCAAGTCCGCCGGCAAGCCGGTTAGGACCCCCCTATCCGCCACCTGGGACGCGCCACGTGGGAGTATCACCTCTCCCCCAGCTACTTTTTGATATTAAGCCAGTGGTATAGGAAAGTAACTTTTTTTTAAGTGACCAGTTTGAACATATGAGTAGTAAACTTGTGAAGCTGAAACGTTTTCCTTTCTGAAAATATGCATTACATGAATGCAAGTGTTAGATTGCAGTTACGAGTGTGCATAGTATATTAACAGAGCAATTACCTTTGCTATATAAATAATATCAGGTATTACGTATGTCAAAGTGCGGTGGTGACACGGGATAATATCAATAAAACGATAGTTACTGTCGATATTTCCGTACCCGTGTATGCGTAATTTGCATACGGTTTGTGCAAATACCGTGTCCGGTACGCGTTCGGTTTCGCGAAGAACTCGTACGAACCGTCGTCATCGTATCGGTACAATTAAATGGTGTGTGCGAAGCACTATTACATAATGATGAAGAGAGAAGAAAAGACTTGCAGAGTATTTGATAACGCCATGCAGTTTGGTGCAATAATGGCGTAATTTGCTGGACGCTGTGGCCTGGAATAATGAAGAAGCTGAGACGCTACCAGTTAACTTCATTTTAATTATAGGCATGCTTAGATAGAAGGAATTAGGCTAATTCGATCCCAGTGTAATGTAAATGTAAATGTCAGTCTTGTTGTGACTGAGCTATGTTGTATTTTTATAGATTAGTGTCATGTTTCAGGGAAATGCATGTTTGGAACCCTGATTTTTATATTTTACTTTATTACCTTTTTATAAGATGGGAAAGAGGGAAATGATTAGGTGTAGATGAGGATATATATGTCTAAAGGTAACTGTGTATTCCATTTTGGTACAAGATGTAGACTCTTTTAGTATGAAGGCTACACAGCCTAAAGTTTGGTCTGGGAATAAAATTTAGCAAGGTATTTTTTTCCTGCATGTAGCACGTTTATAGGAGTACATGGCAGTGATGACCAACGTAAAAGTGCACCGTCGAACTAATATCTTCTAGATCCGCAGATAGAACTAGCTAATTGGTATTGAGTTATGTTTTACGAGAAAAAGGCAAGATCAGCCTAATTCTTAGATTACAATGTGTGAATATCGGAAAGATATACTGGTGTCAGCTGCATGGAAAGAGAGAGGTTTGATTTGCCTCAAGTGTTCATTATGATTGTGAGAATCGAACTCACGGACCCCAAAGTGTTAGGCCAGATGTGTTGAGTATCATATCTGCAAGCCGTGTTATATTGGAATATGTAGTTAAGGCCATGGGAATGTGTATTGGCTCTTTAGTGGGAGTTCGTGGCCTTGTGTTAATTAAATGAACTGAGAAGTGAATGGCAGCGTAATTTATGTTTTCAAACATATTAGAATTTCTCAGGCAAGATTTACCAAACCAATTAGTTAGAGTCTTTTCTGGCGAAGTAAGATGTCTCATAGCTGGAGCATTAGAAGTGTTCCATGATTTATATTACAGCGTGCTAGTGAAAGATCAACAGACGGATAGCTGAGCCTGGAGTTCGGTGTTCTTTTTATATGAAGGAGTTTAGTATCTTATTGTTTATATTTCAGATATTGAATACACAGATGATATTATTTTTTTATTGCATGTCATTACAGGTTTCTCCGAGAGTGTTTTTTTTTTGTATTAATTTGTGCTACTTGGGTTGTTGTTGATTATGTCATGGCCAGCGTTGAAAAGATTTGTTCTTAAATATGAGTCCGAAACTCATTCTATTGGGAAGCAGGCTTCTAAGCCATCCAATTTATAACAGAACGGTCTGTTAAGTAAATTCAGTGTAGATGTAAGCTAAGGTCCCTGAAATATTGATTTGATGCTAAGTGATGTACATATAGTTTTATTATGGATCGGATTTAGCATAATTTTATTCTGTCGCGGTATGTCCTGTAATTATAATTTAAATGATATCCGTCAGGATGCGTTAAAATGAATTTAACTGCGTAAGTCGAAGCGAAGTGTGAATTTCTTCCCCAGGTCGTTGCGTTTATTTGTAAATGTTTTCATTTTGAAACGGGACATTGCCCGTCCTTTGTAAATTGTTGTAAATTTATGTTAATTATGTGCTCGGCACATATTAATTTTTTTGGCATTTATTTGAGCCATATTTTAATTATTTTTTGTTTATCTCGAATTTCAATAATGTTTATTAGTCAATAAATCCATCTTACCCCTTTATTTTGTATTTTATTTCGGAAATATGATACTGTTTCCCGTTCATATACCCATGGTATTTATTTTTTTCCTGAGATTTTAAATTTATTTTAGCCCGATCAATTTTTTAAGAACCGAACACGCAGCTCTCCGATTGGCGCCGGTAGACTGTATTTCAGACGGGAACGGTACAGTACTAATCACAAGTAATTTCATGGTTCTAATACAATCAACACTTGGTCGCCCCTTTTAGTCGCCTCTCACGACAGGCAGTGGATACCGTGGGTGTATTATTCGTCAGCCTCCTCCACCCACAGGGGGTGTGTGTTTGGTCCGCGAGAGGTATTTTATTTCCCTCAAGTCCGCCGGCAAGCCGGTTAGGACCCCCTATCCGCCACCTGGGACGCGCCACGTGGGCTAATGGTACGAGATGGATGACATAAGATGATAAATAAAAAATTAAAAGTGGAAATGGATTCTTACACCTGCATTTTATTTTACGCAGACGTTGCAAAACGAGGCTTTTTAACCTCAGAGGCTTTCATCCAAAAATTTTCTCAATTCAATTCTTAATTTTCGTTTGTATTCGAGATTCGGAGGGCGAAGACCCGAGTTCGAGTCGCGAGAGGGGTCAGACTTTCAGCTATTTCGTTTAAATGCATGATCACTACCTATCTTATAAAACCGTTTCTGAAGCAGCTTTTAACTGGTTATTTACCTTTGTTTTAGGACAAAACAATGCCGATGATAGGGATGATCGTTGCCCACCTGAATACAATGACAACGAAAAGAAGAACGGCTGCGTCCCGAGCGGACTAAGGTAATTACACAAATTTTCCTTGTACTTCGTAATATTTGATCAGCGTGAATCTCTCCACGAAGCGGGTCGTGATTCGGGAGCTGATAAGAAAGTTTATACGGCCATATGTATAGTCCAATTCACTATCGTTTTTATAATAAAACGGTTTGCTGCTAAGGCCCGTATTCACGAACGTCAATTACTTCCAGTGTTACACTTAAGAAATTGGAAATTGCAATACCATGAAGGCGTTGGTCGTTTATGTTGATTTTCAAGATATGGAACGATGCCATTTAGGTATGTAAAAGAACAAAGTTTCAGACCCATTGGATTGTTGCTACAGGTCTCCCCACGTGATTGGTCGCGGAGGAATGAACTCCAACATACGGACTATGGTGCAGCGTAGTTGGCTTGCAGTCTGTGCAGTGAAGTGTTCTCCGTCAAACATGCCTCGACTACAGAGAAGAGCACGCTATCAACAACTCTCGCCGCTTGAGAGGGCTCGGACAATTGGGCTGCGTGAGGCTGGATTATCGCAAAGGATTGTCGCTGCACGTGTTGGCCGACAGGCATCTACGGTACAACGTGTATGGCAGCAGTGGTCAAATGAAGGTAACCACACTCGTAGACCTGGCACAGGCCCAACACGATAGACAACTGTGAGAGAGGATCGCCGCATCATTCGAATGGCCCGGATGGAACCACATGCAAGAGCAGCGCAAATTCGAGCAGTTTTGGCACCCCACGTTACACAACAAACAGTTGGTAATAGCCTCCGTGCAGCTGGCTTACGAGCCCGTGTCCCTGCAGAAGGTGTTCCAGTGGCCCCACAACAGCGACGTGTAAGGCTGGCCTGGTGTCGAGAAAGATCGACGTGGGTCGACGAATGGCATAGGGTCGTGATGATGATGATGATGATGCCCGTTGTTTAAAGGGGCCTAACATCGAGGTCATCGGCCCCTAATGGTACGAAATGAAAGAACAAAAATGTCAAATTCATCCACTGACCAAAAATAATAATAATGTCGTCATGAAGAATGAATGGATGGACATGAACCCAACAATCAAAAACAAAAAAAAGGAAACAAACAACCAAAAAACAGTGGATCAGACTCAAACAAAGATCATACATAATTGATTACTGACCAAGGGACCACTCATAAAGCACGATGATGCTTGATGTCGAAAGGGGTGCAAAATCCATGTCTAAGGCCCCACAGAATGGTACATGCCGCGAGTAAAGTAGAAACATGGTATTGGCATGTTGGGGTACTAATCAAAAGTAGCAAAACTCACGGTGTTCCATACAAGACGGTACTACTCACAAGTATTGTACTTCGTACAGGTAACGCAGACCTATGGTGTTTCTCACACAATGGCGCCACTCATAACCAACGCAAACCAATGAGTTTCCTCACCTAGGTGTACTAGGCACGGATGCCGGTCCCACGGGCCCCGTGGTGTTCCTCACAGAGTGGATACTAATCAAAGGCAACGCAGACCCACGGTGTCGCTCATATAGTGGTACAACTCACAGGCTACGCCCAGACCCGCGGTGATGCTCACATGGGTACGACGCACGGGTACTGGAAACCCCCAGGCCACGCTCATGACTACTACTAAACACAAACCCATTTCGTACCGAACATAGTGGTACAACTCGCAAGTACAGGCAACCCATTGTGTTCCCCGCGTGATGGTACGGATCAAAAGTAGTTTCATGGTTCTAATTCAATCATCCCTTGGTCGCCCCTTTTAGTCGCCTCTCACGACAGGCAGGGGATACCGTGGGTGTATTATTCGTCAGCCTCCCCCACCCACAGGGGGTGTGTGTTTGGTCCGCGAGAGGTATTTTATTTCCTTCAAGTCCGCCGGCAAGCCGGTTAGGACCCCCCTAACCGCCACCTGGGACGCGCCACGTGGGAGTATTACCTCTCCCCCTGCTACGCCTGCGTAGCAGGTTCGTGGCATAGGGTCGTCTTTAGTGATGAATTGCGCTTCTGTCTTGCCCGCAGTGATCGCCGGAATCGTGTGCGCCGACGTACCGGGGAGAGGGGCCGCCCAGATCTTATTGTCGAGAGGCACACAGGGCCAGCACCAAGCATTATGGTCTGCGGAGCTATTGGCTTTAATGTGAAATCATAATTAGTGCTTGTTGAGGGCACTATGACTGCTCGACAGTACGTTGATAGGGTACTCAATCCAGTGGTTGTCCCTATGATGGCGAAAATTGCTAATGGGGTGTTTCAGCAGGACAATGCCCGGGTTCACACTGCACCCATCTCCAGAGAAGCTCTCCACATCACAACCTTAGAATGGCCCGCCAGATCCCCGGATCTCAGTCCTATTGAGCATGTGTGGGACATGATGGGTCGACAACTGGCCGACCGTCCCCGGCCACCCACATCTCTGAAACAACTGGCCCGTGCAGTGCAGCAAGCATGGGCCACAATTCCTCAGGAAACGATCCAGGGCCTTATTGACTCCATGCTCCAACGAATTCATCAATGTATTGCAGCTCGTGGTGGGCACATCCTGTATTGATTGTTGTCCAAACTTGCGGTCAGAGAGACCTGAAATTGTAATCATCGAATCACAACAGAACACTCGTCCTGCATGTTAAGTTGCAGCAATGTAGCACCACTCCTTCTGGGTGTTGCAATTTCCACTTTCTTCAGTGAATGAAGATGATGATGATGATGTTGATGATGATGAGGAATATGCTTGTGTTTAAGGGGGCCTAAATTTTGAGGTCATCGGTCTCTAATTTTACGAAATGGACTACATGAGATGATAATTAAAAGATTGAAATATATCCATTGACTAGTGTTAAAAATAAATGGTGATGAAAAATGATTATAAGATTAAAACAATCAGTGGATCTAATTCGTAATGACTTATATTCTAATAAAAGTAGAGAAAATAGAGGTGATAATGGAATAAGGCGTTGCCTGGAAGTACATCTATATATAAAATAAGAGTTTTGTCTGTACATTGCTCAGAATTTGAAAATAATGGTATTTCTGTATCAGTCATGTCCACAGTAACAAGAAAATGCCCTTTTTTTCCGTAATTTCTGTCTGTCTGTCTGTCTGTCTGTCTGTATGTATGTATGTACACGCATCACGAGAAAACGGCTGAAGAGAATTTAATGAAAATCGGTATGTGAAGTCGGGGGATGAGCCTCTACAATCTAGGCTATAAATCATTTTACTCACGCTGAGTGAAATGGTAGTTTAGGGGAAGGCCTAAAATTGAATTCTCAACTATTTATGTTATTAGTGGTCTAATGAAAATCGGTATGTGAAGTCGGGGGATGAGCCGCTACAATCTAGGCTATAAATAATTTTACTCACGCTGAGTAAAATGGTAGTTTCGGGGAAGGCCTAAAATTGAATTTTCAACTATTTATGTTATTAGTGGTCGTATTTTAAAGAAAATGGGTATGCAAAGCTGGGGAATAAATTGCTACAATCTAGGCTTTCAATTGTGTTCACGCTGAGAAAAATGGTAGTTTAGGGGAAGGCCTAAAATGTAATTCTCAAATATTTCTTATTAGAAGTGTAGTCGATGAATGCTAGATAACTAAGGTTATATAGTATTAAATTTCCTATTATTCATGTCTTATACATTGTTACCGTACTGGCTATGATCACCAAGATATTCATAAATTTGAATTTTTGTTACTAAGTCCATATCAGCGCCGAGTAACGAGAAAATGGGTAAACAGTATTTAATGAAAATCGGTATGTAAAGTCGGAGAATAAGAAACTACAGTTTACGGTATAAAATATTTTACAAATCACAGAGTCGAAAGAAAACTAAATGTGTAGGCCTACAATATAGAAAGCTCATAACACTGATCAACAATAACATTACACTGACCATTGTTTGTCGTGATGTGCTTTGTGTCTTCTGTTGCCCCTCATCTCCGGTAGATAGGATTACTGCTGCGTACAGAGTATTTTTTATTTGATTTCCGTAGCACCGACATAGATGGGTTTTATGGCGACGATGGGATAGGAAAGGGCTAGGAGTGACTTAGGCCTTAATTAAGGTACAGGCCCAACATTTGACTGGTGTGAAGGTGGGAAACCACGGAATACCATCATCAGCGCTGGCGACAATGGGGTTCGAATCCGCTATCTCTCGGATGCAAGCTCACAGCTGCGCACTGCTAACCATACGGTCAACTCGCCCAGTCGGACAGAGTGTAACAGCCTGCCTGAATATTGATGGGAAGTAGCTGGTGAGTTAGATAACTTTCTTCTTTAGCATGCCATTCCCCTGGTTTATAAATTTTCTGATACTACTGGTACGTAACACACTGGATCATCATAGCAATCGGGCTATTCAATCCCTACTCTGCGGTACTGATTGGAATGAACAGTGTGCATATTTAGCAGAATAATGACAGATGAGTGTTCATGGCAATCTGCGGCCTGGTCATCCCAGCTCTGGAACTTTGGACTATTAGATTGGCACCGCAATCTAACCGCAGCACTGTTCGTTAAAAGTGATAAAACGTGCGGCTTTCCATTTGATCGAGTATTTTATATGATAGCATTGCTTTTAATCGCTACATTCATACTTACGTTTTTGTAATGACCTATGTTGATTTCAGTTAGAAAAACCACAAAGTCAGTCTTTCTGAGAATCCCATAGCGAAGCACGGGTACGTCAGCTAGTATATATATAATTCATGTCAGGAGTTAAAATAACATTAAAATACGCAAACACGAACTGAAATACAGTCAAAGGTATAAAAGTGCAGTCAACACAAAATAGACTAAGACAAAGGGCACTATTGCACACTATATAAAAGACCACTATTCCTCGTAAAACGGAACAAGAGATCTGCTGACTGCTCGTCATCGCGCAGGATGACGGAGATGGTACTCGGCAGATTTAGACCACGGAGAAGACCGACCAGGTCCACGCACTCCGTAAGGATGTGCACCACGGTAAGATGATCGCCGCAAGAACATACCGGAGGATGTTCTGCTTTCGATAGATAGGAGTGCGTTAATATACCGTGGTCGATCAGAAGACAAATTAACACTGCTTCCCTCCGAGAGGCCCAAAGGGAAGTCCTCACACCTTCGTTGTACCAATTATCGCTCTCAGCTTATTTGGAAGAGGAGTGACCTGCCACTCAATCTCCCAATGGGATATAACCAGATGTCTCAGCTGAGAGCGAATATCACGTGCTGGAGACTTGTAAGGCAAAGGGGGCTAAACCGTTTCCCTCTACACACGTGTGGTTGGGAGCCACATAAACGTGATTCCAGTGCCGGAATCCGAACACCCGGCAGCAGGTCCTGGATCCAGAGGGTGCCGAGGTAAACAAGTATTAATAACCTGTAGCGAGCAAAAGGATTCGGATGCTGATGATGATGCTTGTTGTTTTAAGGGGCCTAACATGAAAGGTCATCGGCCCCTAATGGAAAGAGATGGACGACATGATACTTAAAATTTTAAAATGTATCCACTGACAAGAGTTTTAAAAAATGGTGATGAGAAAATGAGTACGAGATTATAATAATCAGTGGATCTAACTCGCAATGCCTTATTTTCTATTAAGAGAATATACAGGGGGAAAAATGGAATAAGGCATTGCCTGGCAGTGCAGATATATGTACATAATTTACATTAGACGTTAAAATAACTATTAAAATACGCAACACAAAATAAAATGAAGTCAATGGGATAAAAGCGCAATTGACACAAATACAATAGGACAAAGGGCATCATTAGACACGATAAAACAGACCACTATCCCTCACAAAGCGGAAGACGAGGTCTGCTGACTGCCCGTTATCACGCAAGATAAGGGAGATTGCACTCGGGAGGTTAAGACTACGGCGAAGATTGATTGATTGATTGATTGATGTTTGTTGTTTAAAGGGGCCTAACATAAAAACATCGGCCCCTAATGGCACGAAATGAAATGACAACTTAAAATTCCAAAATCCTCCACTGACCAGAATTCAAAGCATGAGGACGAAGAATGATTGGATGGACGGGTATGAATTTAAAACGATCAGTGGATCCGACCCACAGTGCCTCACATGCACAGAAGCTGGCACAAAACAATCGTATTACCGACCAAGGGACTGCTTCTATAGTACGATGTTGAATCGATTGTGCGTATTGTCGAAACGGGTCCAAAATCCAGGTCATCACCCCTCATAATGGTATTTATCGCTAGGAAAGTAGAACCGTGCTATGTGTAATGTTGCGGTACTAATCAAAAGTAGCGGAGATTCGCGGTATTCCACACATTATGGTACAATTCACAGGTAGTGTAATGCGCACATGTAACACAGACTTATGGGGTTTCGCACATTGCGGCCCTACATGCAGGTAACGCAAACCTATGGCGTTCCTCACATAAGTGGACTAACCACAGGGATCCGTATTATCCCGTGGAATTCCTCACATTGTGGGAACTGAGCATAGGTAAGGCAGAACCACGGTGTCGCTAATCCCATGGTGTCGTTCATATAGGGGTACAAATCACAGGTACTGCAGGACCCCCATCCTGATTCACACACTGTCGCTACTAATCACAAACCTATTGCGTACCTAACAGAGAGGTACCACGCGCAAGTAAATGCAACCCATCGTGTTCCTTGCGTGATGATACTAATTACAAGTAGTTTCATGGTTCTAATCCCATCATCCCTTGGTCACCGCTTTTAGTAGCCTCTTACAGCAAGCAGGGGATACCATGGGTGAATTCTTCGTCTGCCTCCCCCACCCACAGAGGGTGTGTGTTTGGTCCGCGAGAGGTATTTTCTTTCCCTCAACTCCGCCGGCAAGCCGGTTAGGACCCCACTATCCGCCACCTGGGAGTATCACTTCCCCCCCCCCCCTGCTGCGCCTGCGTAGCAGATTCGTGGACGGTGATGATGATGATGCTTGTTGTTTTAAGGGGCCTAACAGCGAAGGTCATCGGCCCCTAATGGTACGAAATGAAAGAACAAAAATTACAAAGGCATCCACTGACCAAAATAAAAATAAAAAATGTCATGAAGAATGAATGGATGGACAGGAACCCAACAAAACACAAAACAAACAAAAACAAAAACCAGTGGATCGGATTCAATAGAGAACGAAAATAACAGTATTACCGACCAAGGTACCACTTATAAAGCACAATGATGCTTGGTGTCTAAAGGGGGTGCAGAATCCACGTCTAAGGCCCCATAGAATGGTACATGTCGCGAGCAAAATAGAACCATGGTATGTGTCATGTTGGGGTATTAATCAGAAGTAGCGAAGACTCACGGTGTTCCACAAAAGATAGTACTACTCACAAGTATTGTACTTCGTACAGGTAACGCAGACCTATGGTGTTTCGCACACAATGGCGTCACTTACAGCCAACGCAAACCGATGAGTTTCCTCACCTATGGTACTAGTCACGGGTGCCGGTCCCAAGGGCCCCGTGGTGTTCCGCACATAGTGAGTACTAATCACAGGCAACGCAGACCCACGGTGTCGCTCATATAGTGGTACAACTCACAGGCTACGCCCAGACCCGCGGTGTTGCCCACATGGGTACAACGCACGGGTACTGGAATCCACCAGGCCAGGCTTTTTACTGCAACGAATCACAAACATATTTCGTACCATATTAGTGATACTACTCGCAAGTACATGCAACCCATGGTGTTCCCCGCATGATGGTACGAATCAAAAGTAGTTGCATGGTTCTAATTCATTCATCCCTTGGTCGCCCCTTTTAGTCGCCTCGCACGACAGGCAGGGGATACCGTGGGTGTATTATTCGTCAGCCTCCCCCACCCACAGGGGGTGTGTGTTTGGTCCGCGAGAGGTATTTTATTTCCCTCAAGTCCGCCGGTAAGCCGGTTAGGACCCCCCTATCCGCCACCTGGGACGCGCCACGTGGGAGTATCACCTCTCCCCCTGCTACGCCTGCGTAGCAGGTTCGTGGATTCGTGGACGGCGAAGGTCGACCAGGTCCATACACCCCGTAAGGAAAAGTACCACGGTAAGGTGGTCGCCGAAGGTACACACCAAAGGGGTTTCTACTTTCAAAAGGTGCGAGTGAGTCAGGATACTATAGGCGATCCGAAGACGACATAATACCACTGCTTCCCTCCGCGAATAACGAAGGGAAGTCCTCCATACCTTCCTTGTTCCTTTCATCGCTCTCAGCTTATTTGGAAGTGGAATGGCCTGCCACTCCTTCTCCCAATGGGACATTACCAGATGTCTCAGCTGAGTGCGAATATCACTTGCGGGAAACTTGAAAGGCAACGGGGCCAGTGTAACTGCCTCCTTGGCAGCCTGATCTGCTAATTCATGTCCCTCTGCACCCATGTGGCTTGGGAGCCACAGAAACGTGATGCTGGTGCCGGCATACAACACCTGGCCAGCAGGTCCTGGACCCGCTGCACCAGAAGGTGCCTAGGGAAACAAGTATCAAGAGACTGGAGCGAATTCAAGGAGTCAGTGCACAGAAGAAAGTGTCGGCGCTCATTAGACAGTGCGTAACGCACAGCTTAACCGATAGCATAGAGCTCTGCTGTGTACACACTACAGGTTTCCGGGAGAGCAAAAGAAACCTATCATTGTCGACAACGAACGCACAGCCCACCTTCGATTCTGTCCTTGAACCATCTGTGTAGACGACAGAACCTGGATATCGGCCAACAACGCACAGGAAGAGCCTCCGATAAATCGAAGGGACTGTGTTTTCCATCGGGCCAATGTGCAAGTCCACGATTATTTCAGGTCGCCGTACTGATGATGATGATTCTTGTTGTTTAAAGGGGCCTAACATCGAGGTCATCGGCCCCTAATGGTATGAAATGAATGAACAAAAAATTCAAATTCATCCACTGACCAAAATAAAATAAAATAAAAATATAAAATGATGATGATGATGCTTGTTGTTTTAAGGGGCCTAACATCGAAGGTCATCGGCCCCTAATGGAACGAAATGAATGACATGAGACATGAAGTTAAAATTTTAAAAAGTATCCACTGACTAGAGTTAAAAAAGAATGGTGATGAAGAAAAATGAGGGTGAGATTAAAATTCAGAGGATCTAATACGCAATGCCTTCTGTGCTATTAAAATAAGAGAAAATACAGGAAAACGAAGGAATAAGGCATTGCCCAGTAGTACAGATATTAACACATAATATACGTTAGACGTTAAAATAACACATTAAAATGCACAACACAAACTAAAATGAAGTCAATGAGATAAATGCGCAACTGACATAAGCAACACTAGGACAAAGGACATCATCACACACGATAAAACAGTCCACTATCCCTCATAAAGCGGACGACGAGGTCTGCTGACTGCTCGTCATCACGCAAGATAAGGGAGATAGTACTCGGCAGGTTAAGACTACGGCGCAGATCAACCAGGTCCACACACTCCGTAAGGATGTGCACCACGGTAAGATGGTCGCCGCAGGTACACACCGGAGGGGGTTCTCCTTTCAAAAGATGCGAGTGAGTCAAGATACCGTGGCCGATCCGAAGGCGACATAATACCACGGCTCCTCTCCGCGAAGCCCGAAGGGAAGTCCTCCATACCTTCGTTGTTCCTTCTATCGCACTCAGCTTATTGGGAAGTGGGATGGCCTGCCACTCCATCTCCCAATGAGACATAACCAGATGTCTCAGCTGAGAGCGAATATCACATGCTGGAACCTTGAAAGGCAACGGGGGCAGTGTAACCGCCTCCTTGGCAGCCTGATCTGCTAACTCGTTTCCCTCTAAGCCCATGTGGCTGGGGAGCCACACAAACGAATTTCTGGTGCCGGCATCCGAACACCCGGCCAGCAGGTCCTGGATCCGCTGCACCAAAGGGTGCCGAGGGAAACAAGTATCTATAGACTGGAGCGAACTCAAGGAGTCGGTACACAGAAGAAAGTGTCGGCGCTCATTGTACAGTGCGTACCGCAGAGCCTCACAGATAGCATAGAGCTCTTCTGTGTACACACTACAGGTTGCCGGAAGAGCAAAAAGGAACCTATCATTGTTAACAACGAACGCACAGCCCACCTTCGTATCTGTCCTTGAACCATCCGTGTAGACGACGACTGAACCTGGATAGCGGCCAACAACGGACAGGAAGAGCCTCCGATAAATCGAAGGGTCCGTGTCTCCTTTCGGGCCAGTGTGCAAATCCAGGATGATTTAAGGTCGTCGTACAACCCACGGAGGTACCCCACTTGGTTGTCTGACAAGGAATCGAAGGAACGTCAAACAATTCATTACTGCTATCCAAGCGTATCCCAACCGGCCGCGCCGCACGAGGATAAGCAGCGTACAACAAACGGTTGCCATTGTTGAACACGCAGGGATAGCTCGGATGAAGTGGCATCTGTCGCAAATTTGCAGCATACGTAAGTACGAGTTGCTGGCGCCTCAGGTGTAAAGGCGGCACACCAGACTCAGCGAGCAGCCTAGCGATGGGGCTCCCGTCGCTAACATAACCCCGCTGTGGTGGATACTGATGATGATGATGCTTGATGTTTAAAGGGGCCTAACATCGAAGGTCATCGGCCCCTAATGGAACGAGATAAACGACATGAGAGATGATGTTAAAATTTTTAAAAACATATCCACTGACTAGAGTTCAAAAAAAAAATGATGGAGAAAAATGAGGGTGAGATTAAAACAATCAGTGGATCTAATACGCAATGCCTTATTTTCTAATAAAATAAGAGAATCTAAGGGAAAACAAAAGAATAAGGCATTGCCTGGTAGTACATAATTTACGAGAGACGTTTAACTAAATCATTAAAATACGCAACACGAACTAAAATTAAGTCAATAGGATAAAAGCGAAAGTGACACAAAACACACTAAGACAAAGGACAGCATCACAAACGAGAAAACAGTCCACTATCCCTCATAAAGCGGACGACGAGGTCTGCTGACTGCTCGTCATCACGCAAGATAAGGGAGATAGTACTCGGCAGGTTAAGACTACGGCGCAGATCAACCAGGTCCACACACTCCGTAAGGATGTGCACCACGGTAAGATGGTCGCCGCAGGTACACACCGGAGGGGGTTCTCCTTTCAAAAGATGCGAGTGAGTCAAGATACCGTGGCCGATCCGAAGGCGACATAATACCACGGCTCCTCTCCGCGAAGACCGAAGGGAAGTCCTCCATACCTTCGTTGTTCCTTCTATCGCACTCAGCTTATTGGGAAGTGGGATGGCCTGCCACTCCATCTCCCAATGAGACATAACCAGATGTCTCAGCTGAGAGCGAATATCACATGCTGGAACCTTGAAAGGCAACGGGGGCAGTGTAACCGCCTCCTTGGCAGCCTGATCTGCTAACTCGTTTCCCTCTAAGCCCATGTGGCTGGGGAGCCACACAAACGAATTTCTGGTGCCGGCATCCGAACACCCGGCCAGCAGGTCCTGGATCCGCTGCACCAGAGGGTGCCGAGGGAAACAGGTATCTATAGACTGGAGCGAACTCAAGGAGTCGGTACACAGAAGAAAGTGTCGGCGCTCATTGTACAGTGCGTACCGCAGAGCCTCACAGATAGCATAGAGCTCTTCTGTGTACACATTACAGGTTGCCGGAAGAGCAAAAAGGAACCTATCATTGTTAACAACGAACGCACAGCCCACCTCCGTATCTGTCCTTGAACCATCCGTGTAGACGACGACTGAACCTGGATAGCGGCCAACAACGGACAGGAAGAGCCTCCGATAAATCGAAGGGTCCGTGTTTTCCTTTGGGCCAGTGCGCAGAACCAGGATTACTTCAGGTCGGCGTACGAACCATGGAGGTACCCCACTTGGTTGTCTGACAAGGCAAGGAACCGAAGGTACGTCAAACAATTCGGAAATGCTATCCAAGCGTATCCGAACCGGCCGCGTCGCTCGAGGACGAGCAGCGTACAGCAAACGGTTGCCATTGTTGAACACGCAAGGATAGCTTGGGTGAAGTGGCATCTGTCGCAAATTTGCAGCATATGTAAGTAGAAGTTGCTGGCGCCTCAGGTGTAAAGGCGGCACACCAGACTCAGCGAGCAGGCTAGCGATGGGGCTTGTACGAAAAGCTCCCGTCGCCAACCTAACCCCGCTGTGGTGGATACTGTTCAGCTTCGCAAGAACGCTTGGTCTTGCTGAGCCATATGCTGCACTGCCGTAGTCTAACCCGGATAAAATGTGTGCCCGATAGAATCGCAGGAGCACCATGCGGTCAGCCCCCCAAGAAGTGCTGCTAAGAAACTTAAGGATATTAAGCTTCCTAGTGCATTGCACTTTTAACTGCCGCACGTGTGGCTCCCACGATAATTTACTGTCAAAAAGGAGCCCAAGAAATCGGTAAGTGTCAACAACTGGAATAACGACATTTCCTAGATAAAGCGCAGGATGAGGGTGAAGAGTACGTTGACGACAAAAGTGGACAACAGAGGTCCTTGCGGCAGAAAACCGAAAGCCATGTTCTAAGGTCCACTGCTCTACCGTCCTAATAGCGTGTTGTAGTTGTCGCTCTGCGACAGCCATATTACGCGAGCTATAGTGCAGAGCAAAATCGTCCACATATAGCGACGGTATAACTGCTGGACCAGCAGCACCAACAATACCGTTGATGGCAATCGCGAACAGAGTGACACTAAGGACCGATCCCTGTGGGACTCCATTTTCTTGTACGTGGTATTGCGAATATGTCCTCCCTAATCGGACACGGAATAGACGGAGGGACAAGAAATTCGCAATAAACGCCGGCAAGTTACCTCGGAATTTCCATTGATGCAGGCCTGAAAGGATACCATATCGCCAGGTGGTGTCATAAGCCTTCTCTAAGTCAAAGAAAACAGCCACCAAGTGCTGTTTGCGGAGAAACACATCCTGGATAGAGCTTTCCAGCCGTACAAAGTGGTCAGTGGTGGATCGAGCGGCTCGAAATCCACATTGGTACTCGGACAAGAGTCCTTGTTTCTCCAGACACCACACAAGTCGGCGATTAACCATCCTCTCAAACAGCTTACACAGGCAGTTTGTAAGGCAAATCGGTCGGTAACTTCCTGCATACTTAGGATCTTTGTCAGGCTTGAGCACAGGAATAACTATGCCCTCTCGCCACTGAGACGGAAAATCACCCTCCATCCAGATTCGGTTGAACACACGAAGGAGATATAGTAAACTATCATCACTAATATGTTTCAACATCTGGTTATGGATGTTGTCCGGTCCAGGAGACGTGTCCTTGCAAAGCGCTAGGGAGCTGCGGAGTTCCCACTCCGTAAAGGGCAGGTTGTAGTCCTCTGAAGCTTGAGAGGCAAAACTAAGGTGAGAACGTTCCGCCTCCCGCTTCGGAGCAAGGAAATCAGGATGGTTAAGTCCTGGAGCCAGATCCATTCGCGAAATGACCAGCGAGATGGTCAGCAATCAGGAGGGGTTCAGTGACGATGTTGCCTGCAATGGAAATTCCTGGTACAGAAGATGATCCTTGGATACCCGAAATACGTCGAAGATTAGTCCACACTTGAGATGATGGAGTATGTGACGTCATAGACGACACATATCTCTCCCATGAAGCCTTCTTACTTTGGCGAATAAGAACTCGCGCCTTAGCGCGGAGTTTCTTGAATGTTGCCAAGTTGGCCGCAGTGGGCTGTCTATGGTAATGTTTGCGAGCGCGACGGCGTTCTTTGATAGCTGCTGCTATGTCTTCGTTCCACCAAGGAACTAGCTTTCGGCGAGGAGTCCCCGAATAGAACGGAATGGACTCCTCAGCAGCAGCAAGAATAACCTGGGTGATGTAAGTTATTTCCTCGCCGACGGTTCGCCTGATTTTGTCGTTAAAGACAGCTAATGATGTGTACTTTGGCCAATCAGCATGTTTAAAAATCCATCGAGGGGGAGCCTCGACGGATTTGTGGTTCAGCAAAGTAAGAATTATGGGAAAATGGTCACTGCCACAAAGATCATCGTGTGTGTTCCACCGAAACAGCGGAACCAACGTTCGGCTGCACAGACTTACGTCTATGCGAGAATATGTGCCGTAACGTACACTGAAGTGTGTTGGTTCCCCTGTGTTCAAAATACATAAATCCAGCTCTGTTACTAATGTTTCCAGCTCTCTTCCCCGGGGGCAAGGCGACTCGGAGCCCCAGATGGGGTGATGGGCGTTGAAATCGTCCAACAAGAGGAAGGGAGGTGGAAGCTGATGTAGAAGATCAGTGACATCATTGATGTTAAGAGCCTCACCTGGTGGAAAATAAACATTACACACTGTGGTTATGACAGGCAGCGGTACGCGTACAGCTACAGCCTCCAGCGGGGTTTTATTGCAACCTCCTCGCTGTAGGTATCAGAACGGACAAAAATGCCAACGCCACCGGAAGCCTGGTGAGCATAATGTCGTTCTGTCGAGTATAGTCGAAAATTTCTCAGTACCGTATGATGACCTGGTCGGAAATTTGTTTCCCGAATACAGACTATACTCGCCGAAAACTCCCTAATGAGCTGGCGCAACTCGGCAAGATGCCTATCATAACGGTTACAATTCCATTGTAACAGTGCCATAATGTAAGTGTGGACTATTATGGTTTAGGTTAGGAGCAGCGTAATGCCACCTAACCTAACCTACACTCACATCCCCATCGGAAGATGGAGATTCATGCACCACGTGCATCTCCCCGTCACTAGACGAGGTGAAGCTGATGATGATGATGCTTGTTGTTTTAAGGGGCCTAACATCGAAGGTCATCGGCCCCTAATGGAACGAAATGAATGACATGAGACATGAAGTTAAAATTTTAAAACGTATCCACTGACTAGAGTTAAAAAAGAGTGGTGATGAACAAAAATGAGTGTGAGATTAAAACAATCAGTGGATCTAATACGCAATGCCTTATGTTCTCATAAAAGAAGAGAAAGTACAGGAAAACGAAGGAATAAGGCATTGCCCAGTAGTACAGATATTAACACATAATTTACTTTAGAGGTTAAAATAACACATTAAAATGCGCAACACAAACTAAAATGAAGTCAATGAGATAAAAGCGCAACTGTCATAAACAACACTAGGACAAAGGACATCATCACACACGATAAAACAGACCGCTATCCCTCATAAAGCGGATGACGAGGTCTGCTGACTGCTCGTCATCGCGCAAGATAAGGGAGATTGTACTCGGAAGGTTAAGACTACGGCGCAGATCGACCAGGTCCACACACTCCGTAAGGATGTGTACCACGGTAAGATGGTTGCCGCAGGTACACACCGGAGGGGGTTCTCCTTTCAGTAGATGGGAGTGCGTCAAGATACCGTGGCCGATCCGAAGACGACATAATACCACGGCTTCCCTCCGCGAAGCCCGAAGGGAAGTCCTCCATACCTTCGTTGTTCCTTTTATCGCTCTCAGCTTATTGGGAAGTGGGATGGCCTGCCACTCCATCTCCCAATGAGACATAACCAGATGTCTCAGCTGAGAGCGAATATCACTTGCTGGAACCTTGAAAGGCAACGGGGGCAGTGTAACTGCCTCCTTGGCAAACTGATCTGCTAACTCGTTTCCCTCTATGCCCATGTGGCTGGGGAGCCACACAAACGTAATTCTGGTGCCGGCATCCGAACACCCGGCCAGCAGGCCCTGGATCCGCTGCACCAGAGGGTGCCGAGGGAAACAGGTATCAATAGACTGGAGCGAGCTCAAGGAGTCAGTACACACGAGAAAGTGTCGGCGTTCATTGTACAGTGCGTACCGCAGAGCTCCACAGATAGCATAACGCTCCGCTGTGTACACACTACAGGTTTCCGGGAGAGCAAAAAGAAACCGATCATTTCCGACAACGAACGCACAGCCCACATTCGTATCTGTCCTTGAACCATCCGTGTAAACGACGACTGAACCTGGATAGCGGCCAACAACGGACAGGTAGAGCCTTCGATAAATCGAAGGGTCCGTGGCTCCTTTCGGACCAGTGTGTAAATCCAGGATGATTTCAGGTCGTCGTACAAGCCACGGAGGTACCCCACGTGGTTGTCTGACAAGGCAAGGAATCGAAGGTACGTCAAACAATTCATAACTGCTATCCAAGCGTATCCCAACCGGCCGCGTCGCACGAGGATGAGCAGCGTACAACAAACGGTTGCCATTGTTGAACACGCAGGGATAGCTCCGATGAAGTGGCATCTGTCGCAAATTTGCAGAATACAAAAGAAGCATTTGCTGGCGCCTCAGGTGTAAAGGCGGCACACCAGACTCAGCGAGCAGGCTAGCGATGGGCCTAGTACGAAAAGCTCCCGTCGCCAACCTAACCCCGCTGTGGTGGAAACTGTTCAGCTTCGCAAGAACGCTTGGTCTTGCGGAGCCATATGCTGCACTGCCGTAGTCTAACCGGGATAAAATGTGTGCCCGATAGAATCGCAGGAGCACCACGCGATCAGCTCCCCAATTAGTGCTGCTAAGAAACTTCAAGAGGTTAAGCCTCTTGGTGCATTGCACTTTTAGCTCCCGCACGTGTGGCTCCCACAATAATTTACTGTCAAAAAGGAGCCCAAGAAATCGGTAGGTGTCAACAACTGGAAGAAAGACATTTCCTAGATAAAGCTCAGGATGAGGGTGAAGAGTACGTTGACGACAAAAGTGGACAACGGAGGTCTTTGCGGCAGAAAACCGAAAGCCATGTTCTAAGTTCCACTTCTCCACCCTCCTAATAGCTTGCTGTAACTGTCGCTCTGCGACTGCCATACTGCACGAGCTATAGTGCAGAGCAAAGTCATCCACATATAGGGACGGTATTACGGCTGGACCAGCAGCAGCGACAATACCGTTTATGGCAATCGCGAACAGAGTGACACTAAGGACCAATCCCTGTGGGACTCCATTTTCTTGAACGTGGTATTGCGAATATGTCCTCCCTACTCGGACACGGAATAGACGGAGGGACAAAAAATTCGCAATAAATACCGGCAAGTTACCTCGGAATCTCCATTGATGCAGGACTGAAAGGATGCCATATCGCCAGGTGGTGTCGTAGGCCTTCTCCAAGTCAAAGAAGACAGCTACCAAGTGCTGTTTTCGGAGAAACGCATCCTGGATATAGCTCTCCAGGCGTACCAAGTGGTCTGTGGTGAAGCGAGCGGCTCGAAATCCACATTGGTACTCGGACAAGAGTCCTTGTTTCTCCAGACACCACACGAGTCTGCAATTTACCATCCTCTCAAATAGCTTACACAGGCAATTTGTAAGACAAATCGGTCTGTAACTTCCCGCATTCTTAGGATCTTTGTCAGGCTTGAGGACAGGGATAACTATGCCCTCTCGCCACTGAGATGGAAAATCACCCTCTGTCCAGATTCGGTTGAACACACGAAGGAGATATAGGAGACTATCATCACTAAGGTGTTTCAACATCTGGTTGTGGATGTTGTCCGGTCCAGGAGACTTGTCCTTGCAAAGCGCTAGGGCGCTGCGGAGTTCCCACTCCGTAAAGGGCACGTTGTAGTCCTCTGAAGCTTGAGAGGCATAACTAAGGTGATGCCGTTCTGCCTCTCGCTTCAGAGCGAGGAAATCAGGATGGTAATTCCCGGAGCCAGATACATCCGCGAAATGACTGGCTAGATGGTCAGCAATCAGGAGGGATACAGTGACAATATGGCCTGCAATGGAAATTCCCGGTACAGAAGATGATCCATGGATACCCGAAATACGTCGAAGCTCAGTCCACACTTGAGATGATGGAGTATGTGACGTCATAGACGACACATATCTCTCTCATGAAGCCTTCTTACTTTGACGAATAAGTACTCGCGCCTTAGCGCGGAGTTTCTTGAATGTAATCAAGTTGGCCGCAGTAGGCTGTCGACGGTAACGTTTGTGAGCGCGACGGCGTTCTTTGATAGCTGCTGCTATTTCTTCGTTCCACCAAGGAACGAGCTTTCGGCGAGGAGTCCCCGAATAGAACGGAATGGACTCCGCAGCAGCAGCAAGAATAACGCGGGTGATATAAGTTAGTTCCTCGCCGACGGTCTGCCTGATATCATCGTTAAAGGCAGCTAATGATGTGTACTTTGGCCAATCAGCATGTTTCAAAATCCATCGAGGGGGAGCCTCGACGGATTTTTGGTTCATCAAAGTAAGAATGATGGGAAAATGGTCACTGTCACAGAGATCATCGTGTGTATGCCACCGAAACAGTGGAACCAACGTTCGGCTGCATAGACTTACGTCTATGCGAGAATATGTGCCGTAACGCACACTAAAGTGAGTTGGTTCCCCCGTGTTTAAAATACATAAATCCAGCTCGGTAACTAATGCTTCCAGCTATCTCCCCCTGGGGCAAGGCGTCTCAGAGCCCCAGATAGGGTGATGGGCGTTAAAATCGCCCAACAAGAGGAAGGGAGGTGGAAGCTGATCTATAAGATCAGTGACATCAGTTATGTTAAGAGCGTGACCTGGTGGAAAATAAACATTACACACTGTTGTTATGACAGGCAGCGGAACGCGAACAGCTACAGCCTCGGAGGGAGTTCTTAATGGAACCTCTTCGCTGTAGGTATCAGAACGTACAAAAATCCCAACACCACCGGACGCCCGGTGAGCATAGTACCGTTCTGTCGAGTATAGGCTGAAATTTCTCAGGACCGTATGATGACCAGGTCTGAAGTTGGTCTCCTGAATACAGACTATACTCGCTGCGTACTCACTAATGAGCTGACGTAACTCAGCAAGATGCCTGTCATAACCATTACAATTCCACTGGAACAGTGCCATAGTGTGGACTATAAAAGGAGTGTTAGGTTATAAGCGAAAAAATGCTCGTTAGCCTAAACACTATCTAATTCTACATCCGTAGATGTAGAGGACAGTGCGACATCCATCCCGTCATCAAAAGATGGCAGGGGTGCCGCCCAGAACTTCGACACTTTTCGGGCGCGAGGGGGTCCCCTACGAGGAGAGCGCGCAGGTTTGGGAGCAGGAGTGCCTCCCGGCGCAGACTCATACCCCCCCAGATGGGGGGCATGACTTCTCCTTCGCAGGGGAAGTCCGAGAGCGCTCAGAACGGGTGCTCTTCTTCCCCTTCCTTTTTTCAGGTTTAGACGGGCTGGGAGATGGTTTCCCAGCCCTGGTCGACGATGCCGCCTCCGCCGGCTGGGGCACGACTTTCGTCGACCTCCTAGGGGGGGGAGACTTGGTCTTCCCCCCTTGCTGTGCCGGCTGGCAACTGCCAGCCTGCACAGACTTCTGGTTGGTCGAAGGTGGGGTGGTCCCCCCCTTCGAGCTTTGACTATTTGCGACGTTGCTGGGAGCAGCAACAGTCGCCTTGGGCGCAGCGGTCTGGACAGGTGTCTTGGTCGTAAATGACGAGCCTGGAAGACTCTGAGCTATCAAGCTATAGTCGAGTGTACGGGCAGGTGTATTCGCAGCTGGTAAGAAAGACCATCCAGGGTCTTGATCTCCTGGATCTTCTTCTCACTCAGGTATGTCGGACAATTCCGATCCCGAGGAGAATGAAAACCGGAGCAGTTAGTGCACTTGTATGGAGGTGTGCACTCCTCCGCGCCGTGAGCTACTCGTCCACATGTACCACACACAGCCTGATTCGAACAGCGAGATACCATATGTCCGAATCGCTGGCATTGATAGCATCGCATAGGAGGCGGGATGTACGGCCTCACATCGCAACGATAAGTTGTTACCTTGACTTTCTCTGGTAACACTGACAACTTGAAAGAGACAATGAAGGCACCAGTGGCAACGTCTTCACCGTTGACCTTGCGCGTAATGCGCCGGGCGTGTGTCACGCCACGGTTCTTCATGTCTTCCATCAACTCGTCGTCAGTGTTCAAAATAAGGTCGCGGTGAAAGATGACTCCGCGAACCAGGTTCAAGGACTTATGCTCCTCCACTTTGACGGGGATTTCGCCAAAGTGCTCGCACTTAAGCAACTGATCAGCTTGCAGTGCTGTACGAGTCTTCAAAAGCAAACTACCGTTGCGCATTTTCTTAAGTTCCTCCAGTTCGCCATAGACGCCTTCGATGTGCCGACTAAAAAGGATCGACTTCACCAGCTTAAAATCGTGCCCATCGGTTCTGGTAGCGACCAGAAACCTAGGGAAGCTGGATCCCATTCCTTCACGCTGCGCATGTTCCCAGGGAGTTGAACCTCTCAGGGAAGCAAAAGTTAAAGACTTAGGTGGGGGACCACCTTGAGAGAGCAGACTTCGTTTGGAAGCCATGCCCGATAGCATCCTCCCCGAATGCCACCCACTCCGATCAGGGGTCTCTGTAGCCGAACCAAGCAGCCAAGGCAATACCCACCTGGGCATAGCAGGTACTGCCCGGGGTCCGATGTTGAACGATGCCTAATACGGGATGACTGAGGCAATGAGCACTAAGACTCCCTTCCTCCAGTCACCCGCAATAGCATGTACCCCATAGCGTTTACAGAGCACTAAATATAGAGAAAAAATTAAAAATAATTAATAATAATATGTCCTTCTGGCATTCGGCTGTGCGGGGACCTGTGTTGTCAGGCGGATACCACTGCCAAGGTACATGGCGCTCCCACCACGCAATGGTCCTGGGTGGACAGTTGCGGGCTTTTGGGCGTAATCGCACACGTAAGAGGCCCATCTCCGGGCAGCACGCACATCAAAATTTTGAATGGTCTACATCTGACCCTCGGAAAAATAATAATAAAATAAAGAGGGGACCATGGCCACATGACCCTTTAAGTCGCCTTCTACGACAGGCAGGGATTACCTGTGAATGTACTCGACCCCTCCCATCCACAGGAGGTCCAACACGTTATACCAAACCGCAATCCATGTCCGCGCCTAGGTCACCCCTTTTAGTCGACTCATACGACAGGCAGGGGGTACCGCGGGTGTATTCTACATGTGCGTCCCCCACCCGCAGGGGGTAGTGTGTTTGGTCCGCGAGAGGTATTTTATTTCCCTCAAGTCCGCCGGCAAGCCGGTTAGGACCCCCCTATCCGCCACCTGGGACGCGCCACGTGGGAGTATCACCTCTCCCCCTGCTACGCCTTCGTAGCAGGTTCGTGGACGAGGTGAAGCATGCCTTCAATTTCTTCGACGTTGT
This sequence comes from Anabrus simplex, assembly GCF_040414725.1. Taxonomy (NCBI): domain Eukaryota; kingdom Metazoa; phylum Arthropoda; class Insecta; order Orthoptera; family Tettigoniidae; genus Anabrus; species Anabrus simplex. The sequence continues at coordinate 139,535,525 of NC_090268.1, forward strand.
CTTGGGGTGGGGTTTCCTCCTACGAGGGGAGCGCGCAGGTCTTCTAGAAGGAAGACCCGCTGGCGTGGAATCAGGCCCTCCGGGTGGAGGGCGTGAAGCCCCATTCGTAGGAGAAGTGATTGATGATTGATGATTGTTGTTTAAAGGGGCCTAACATCTAGGTCATCGGCCCCTAATGGTACGAAATGAGACGAAATGGAATGACATATTAAAAGTCTAAAATTCTCCACTGACCAGAATTCAAAAATGTGACAACGAAGAATGAATGGATGGACATGAATTTAAAACAATCAGTGGTTGCGACCCGCAATGTCGCACAGTCACATAAACGGACGTGCCAATATCGTATTACTGACCAAGGGACTACCGCTATAGCATAACACTGAATCGATTATGCGTGCAGTCAAAAGGCGGTCTTAAATCGAAGTTATCGGCCCCTCATAACGGTACTTATCGCTATCAAAATAGAACCATGGTAGCTGTCCTGTTACGGTACTAATCAAAAGTAGCAGAGACTTGCGGCATTCCACACATTATTGTACTACTCAGAGCTTATGAAATTCGACATTTAATACAGACCTTTTTTTTCCCACTTTGCGGCGCCATTTACAGGCAACGCAAACCTATGATGTTCATCACAGAAGAGTACTAACCACAGGGACCTCTCCCTATCCCGTGGTGTTCCTCATATAGTGGGTACTAATCATAGGCAAGGCAGAACCATGGTAGCTATCATCCCATGGTCCTGCTCATATGGTGGTACTATTCACAGGTACTGCAAAAGCCGACCGCGTGGTGCTCCTGTGTGCTACTAATCACAAACCAAATTCGTACCTAATGTAGTGGTACTACGCACAAGTAAAAGCAACCCTTGGTGTTCCCCGCGTGATGGCACGAATCAAAAGCAGTTTCATGGTTCCAATTTAAACATCCCTTGGTCGCCTCTTTTAGTCGCCTCTCACGACAGGCAGGGGATACCGTGGGTGTATTATTCGTCTGCCTCCCCCACCCACAGGGTGTGTGTGTTTGGTCCGCGAGAGGTATTTTATTTCCCTCAAGTCCGCCGGCAAGCCGGTGAGGACCCCCCTATCCGCCACCTGGGACGCGCCACGTGGGAGTATCACCTCTCCCCCTGCTACGCCTGCGTAGCAGGTTCGTGGCGTAGGAGAAGTGGAAGAACACCTGCTAAGGTCGCTCTTCTTCCCCACCGTCGATTCTTGTTGAGACGGGCTGGGAGGTGGTTTCCCAGCCCTGGTCGACGATGCCGCCTCCGCCGGCTTAGGTGCTGCTTTCGCCGACCTCGTGGGGGAAGGAGACGTTGTCTTCTTCCCCTTCTGTGCCGGCGTAGGTTTCCTAGCCGGCACAGGTATATTGGTGGTCGAAGGGCGGGATGCACCCGCCATCGAGCTCGTTCGTTTTCCAGCGTTGCTCCCAGGAGCAACTGCTGTCTTGGGCGCAGCGATCTTCTGAGAAGGTGTTCCTGTTGAAAATGTGGAACCTGGCAGGGACTGTGCTATCAAGCAGAAGTCAAGTGGCTTGGCCGGTGCATTCAGAGAATTAAACTTACGGCGAGCTTCCTGGTAGGAAAGACCATCCAGGGTCTTGATCTCCTGGATCTTCTTCTCGCTCAGATAGGTCGGACAGTTCCGATCCCGAGGAGAATGAAGACCAGAGCAGTTAGTGCACTTGTACGGAGGTGTGCACTCCTCCGCGCCGTGAGCTACTTTCCCACATGTACCACACACTGACTGATTCGAACAACGTGATACCATGTGTCCGAATCTCTGACATTGATAGCGTCGCATAGGAGGCGGGATGTACGGCCTCACATCGCAACGATAGGTTGTTACCTTGACCTTCTCTGGCAACACCGACAATTTGAAGGAGACTATGAACGCACCTGTGGCAACGTCTTCACCGTTGACTTTGCGCGTAATACGCCGGACGTGTGTCACCCCACGGTGCTTCATGTCTTCCATCAATTCATCGTCGGTGTTCAGAATAAGATCACGGTGGAAAATAACTCCACGAACCAGATTCAAGCTTTTGTGCTCTTCCACTTTGACAGGGATGTCGCCAAAGTGGTCGCACTTAAGCAACTGATCGGCTTGGAGCACAGTGCTCGTCTTCAGGAGCAAACCACCATTGCGCATTTTCTTAAGGTCCTCAAGTTCACCGTATACACCTACGATATGCCGACTAAAAAGTATCGATTTAACCAGCTTGAAGTCCTGCCCGTCGGTTCTGGTAGCAACCAGGAACCTAGGGAAGCTGAAACCCAGACCAATTCGCTGCGCGTGTTCCCAAGGGGTTGCACCCCTTAGGGAATCAAATGTTAAAGACTTGGGTAGCGAACTACCCGAGGTGACAGGCGGAAGTTGTTTCGACGCCATGCCCGAAATCATCCTCCCCGAATGCCACCCACTCCGATCAGGGGTCTCTGTAGCCGAACCAAGCAGCCAAGGCAATACCCACCTGGTCGTAGCAGGTATTGCCCGGGGTCCGGTGTTGAACGATGCCTAATACGTGATGACTGAGGCAATGAGCACTAGGACTCCCTTCCTCCAGTCACCCGCAATAGCATGTACCCCATAGCGTGTACAGAGCACTAAATATAGAAAAAATAAATAAAAATAATTAATAAGAATATGTCCTTCTGGCATTCGGCTGTGCGGGCACCTGCGTTGTCAGGCGGATACTACTGCCCGGGTACATGACACTCCCACCCGCCGCGTCCTGGGTGGTTGCTGGCACGGGCTTTTGAGCGTAGTCGCACACATAGGAGCTCCATCGCCAAGCAGCACGCACATCAAAATTTTGATTTGTCTACATCTGACCCTCGGAAAAGTAATAAAAAATAAAGAGGGGACCATGGCCACATGACCCTTTAAGTCGCCTTCTACGACAGGCAGGGATTACCTATGGATTTATTCAGCCTCTCCCATCCACAGGAGGTCCATCACATTATACCAAACCGCAATCCATGTCCGCGCCAAGGTCGCCCCTTTTTGTCGCCTCTTACGACAGGCAGGGGATACCGCGGGTGTATTCTACATGTGCGTCCCCCACCCGCAGGGGGTAGTGTGTTTGGTCCGCGAGAGGTATTTCATTTCCCTCAAGTCCGCCGGCAAGCCGGTTAGGACCCCCCTATCCGCCACCTGGGACGCGCCACGTGGGAGTATCACCTCTCCCCCTGCTACGCCATCGTAGTAGGTTCGTGGAACAGAATTTACAAATAGCATAAGTCTTAAAAGAGAACTGGAGTCATTACAAATAATTTTATATTGTCCGTAGCGCAGTTGGTGTAGAAGTGCAGTCTTTCATACGAGCTTTTAAAACACAAGGTATTAAGTCGTCGGAAAAAAAAAGTTCAATAGGCAGATGGCCCAGATAAAAAAATAATGTCCAAGTAATGATAAATCTTGCTCACCAAATTGTGTTAAGATAACAGTCCAGATGGAATTGACATAACACAAAGTAGCACGGTTATTTTGGTGCTCCATCACACCGAGACGAAAGCAGACTCAAATTGTGGAGTTGTGGAGTGGGACTTATATAGTGGTGTAGAAAAATCTAGAAAGGTGAGGAGGCTACAAGCCAGCAAGTTCGAAAAACATATCATCACGTGTCCAAGGTAAGCACGCAGCGCACCGACAACGGAGATAGCGAAGCGTAGAGAGGATGACGTCAGTCACGTGATGAATGGCGCAGACAGAGCACAGGTGAGCGAAGTAGTGGAATGCTTGATGCGGCGGCGAAAGATCGAAGAGAACAGCAACGTATAAGGTAGGGAATACACGCTGTAAATTCGGCGATCGTAACAACCTGATTCTGTGTTCTTTTGCAAAGTGAAGAATGTTGTTGTTAACCATTTGATTTTCTGAAAAGAAATACAAGCGTTATTTCAAAGTTTTAAAACAATCTTTGATACTGTAGATAGAACCATTCAAGCCCACACCTTCTTTCGACCCTCTGCGTTCCACGAAAACCCGGAAGACTTAAAACTGACGGAGCTTAATTTTAGCACAAAGTACCTGACGAAGCCAATAGCTGATTTTAAACACGCCTATATACAAAAGATATTAAGTGTAGCCAGCCCAAAGCCTGTATGAAGTGTGATGGGAGTCAGTTAGTCGTCCTAAACACAACTGATGATCACGCACAGTCAGTGTAACACTTTGCCCATTCGTAGCAGGCCTCTCCCTGTGGGTAGGGGCGGTAGGATAACACCCACGTTATCAAATGCCCATGGCAGGCGACTAAATGGGGCCCCAGGGCGTCTGAACCTGGGAGCATGGGATGGGGACAACGGGGCCCTTAACTGAGTCCTGGCATTGCTTCCATTTTCTTGCGCCAGGCTCCTCATTTTCATATATCCTATCCAACCTCTTTTGGTCAACTCTTGTTCTTTTCTGATCCAGAAGATATTAAGTTGCGAGGGCTAAAGAGTCTTTCATTTTTACGCCTTACGTGGCACTTGACATTTTTCTTCTGTCTGACTAGTGCCTAGTTGTACTTCCTCTTAAAACCATAATCACCATCACCAACATCACCACCGTAGCTGGCCTGCAGAACACTGCTGGATTTAAATAGTGAGGAGAAGTGGTGGGAAAAACCATAAGGAATACTCTTTAATGAGAACGGCCCCTTCTGTGAGTGATTGTCACACATTTTACGCCGGGAACGATTGACACTGAGGGCGATTGACAGGACACCGGATTGTATAGGCCTAGCCACCTGAGCACAAGGAAGTCCATGACTCAGAATATGTCCGAGATGCCCACTCCCATTCCGTAGCAACTGGTATCCCGACATTCAAGACCACATACTAGGCTAGACATCCGTTGACCATGGTTCACGAACTAGGACGTGACTACAGTAACTAACACAATGAACCACGTTCTACAACCGATGACCGCATGACCATTTTAGTCGCCTTGTACGGCAGCCCCGCCCTTCCATAGGTGGTACGATAAATGATACCAAACCACAAGCCATGTCCGCGCTTAGGTTGCCCCTTTTAGTCGTCTCTTACGACAGGCGGGGGATACCGTGGGTGTATTCTTCACGTCCGTCCCCCACCCACAGGGGGTGTTTTATTTATTTGATTATGGCCTTATATCAGAAGGCGAGATATGCTCAAAGAGATTCACGGATGGTAAGTTCACTGTTTAATGTCCGCTGGCAAAATGTCCATTTTCTTTGGTCCACGTGTACAATTTCTATAAGAATTTATTACGTGCATAATCATCTGGGTCCATTTAGTCTATGAGCAGAGGCTAAAGCTACCGAAATACCATCATTTTATGCCCAAGAAAGTGTGGATATTTAATATTCAATACTTTTCAGATGCAAATTTGGATAAAGAACAAATTTAAGTGAAATTACCGATTAGTTTTAAGTTACAGAAACAAACAAATTATCAAAATATTCGTTGTCACCAGTGCTCTCTGTAGCATAAAGCTTCATTCAGTTTTACATGCCACTCAAATGTGTCTCACTTTCACTAATTTTTCCACAGCTAACATAATTTTGAACAATTTCTTCAACTTGTCCCAAGTTTAAATGTAAGATTTCTTCATAGAATGACGAAAAACCAATTGAAACTTGCGGCGTAGAGTTCATAGGCAGAAAAAAAATTATATTACAACACATGGACAATGCAAAAGATGTGCAGAACATGTAAAATGAACATTTAGGTATGTTATTACGTAATTGCAAATGGACTGTATGAAAGTGGGCATTTTGCCCGTGCACTTATCATCCTGGAACCGTTCAAAGAAGGAGAAGCTACTACAAAACATTTTGTAGAGGTAGAAAACTACAACCATTTATGCAATGGTTAAATTTATCATTTCTCAATTTTAATGTTTGTTTCTCTCACCGTAGGACATGGTCAATCATTGGTGTCGCCTTCTCGGGAATCTTACTCATCTCAATCTGCTGCTCACTCTGCAGATACTGCATGCAGGAACGAGTAAAGAACCACCAACAGCAGCGACGGGGCCCCAGTGAGTAAAACATATCCTCAAATATACATTAGGTTAGTTTCCTAAAATGCCAGAAGATGCTGGGGCCATCTGGTGGCGAATGAACGTACCATTTTCCAGTTCTATCACAAAGTTCCAAATTTAAAGTGCCATTGTTTAAGAAGCCTTTCTCGTGGACAGTCGAGATTTCTTCTGATGATGATGCTTGTTGTTTAAAGGGGCCTAACATCGAAGGTCATCGGCCCCTAATGAAACGAGATGGACGACATGATATGTGGCAGTTAAAATTTTAAAACATATCCACCGACTAGAGTTAAGAAAATGATGATGAAAGACAAGTATGAGATTAAAACAATCAGTGGATCTAATTCACAATGCCTTATTTTGGAATAAAATAAGAGAAAATACAGAAGACAAAGGAAGAAGGCATTGCCTGGTAGTACAAATGTATATACATACTTTACGTTAGACGTTAATGTACCGGGCGGTACACACCTACGCCGCACTTTTAAATCTTGCGCCAATAAATCCTCCTCTACGGGAGAAACTCTGAACTTAAAAAACTGGACCAACTCATAAATTTCCTCAGAAAATGTCACTACCGTAATTTTTGGGGGGTGAAGTTTCCTGAACTATGTGAAATTCTACTAAGTTTGGACATTCTCTCATAGAGGTCACTACAAAAACTATGATCATGCACCCTGGTGCGAAGTGAAAGAACCTTTCAGAGGAAATTTTGTTTTCATAATTTTTTCCTTAAGGTATGTATTAACGTTCGAAATCACTTTTTTCACCCAAAAATGCCATTTTAGTTTTTTTACCGGAAATGAAAGCTTGAAGTTTCTACTTCAAAATGAGATATAAATCATACATATATACCAACTGTAAGTATCCAAAAATAAGATTTAAAAGGCCTCTTGTGCGCGTGATAAGGGGCGTGGCTGCAGTGTCCTGCTTACATGTAAACATCTCGTCAGATTTTCTTATTCAAATTTATCTCGTTGGTGTAGCTTGCCTCCTAAGTATATAGTTCTTAGTTCTGACCAACAGGTGGCAATACTTGTATATTCCAAAGACTTTTATTCCAATGCTAGGGAACATACAAAAACAAATATGTCAGCTTCCTTCTGGCCATGTGGTCTTTCACATTGTGACTAAAAAGTGTTTGTTTCTTTGCGAGTGTGTATAAAATGGGTTCTAAAAGCCGATATGGAGGAAATAAAAAGCGAAAATTTCATGGAAACCGACATAGTAAGGTGAATGTCAGTGCTAATTGTGCTGTCAATATAAATAGTGTGACAGAATGTAGGCCTAATGAAAGGGCATCATTTTCTAGTGCTTCTCAGTCCAAACTTTCTTCTGTAAATATTGAATCGGATAGTGTTAGTGACGTTTATAATATCATTATTGACATAGAGTGCTTTGCAAATACACTGACTGACAGAGCAAATGCAATACCAAGAAGGAGTGGTTCGAAAGGGATGAAAGTTGGGGAAAAAACAGAGACGGCACGGACGAATAATTGATGTTTATTTCAAACCGATATGCAGGTTACACAATGCGCACGGCATCGACTCAGTAGGATGTAGGACCACCGCGAGCGGCGATGCGCGCAGAAACACGTCGAGGTACAGAGTCAATAAGAGTGCGGATGGTGTCCTGAGGGATGGTTCTCCATTCTCTGTCAACCATTTGCCACAGTTGGTCGTCCGTACGAGGCTGGGGCAGAGTTTGCAAACGGCGTCCAATGAGATCCCACACGTGTTCGATTGGTGAGAGATCCGGAGAGTACGCTGGCCACGGAAGCATCTGTACACCTCGTTGAGCCTGTTAGGAGATGCGAGCAGTGTGTGGGCGGGCATTATCCTGCTGAAACAGAGCATTGGGCAGCCCCTGAAGGTACGGGAGTGCCACCGGCCGCAGCACATGCTGCACGTAGCGGTGGGCATTTAACGTGCCTTGAATACGCACTAGAGGTGACGTGGAATCATACGCAATAGCGCCCCAAACCATGATGCCGCGTTGTCCAGCGGTAGGGCGCTCCACAGTTACTGCCGGATTTGACCTTTCTCCACGCCGACGCCACACTCGTCTGCGGTGACTATCACTGACAGAACAGAAGCGTGACTCATCGGAGAACACGACGTTCCGCCATTCCCTCATCCAAGTCGCTCTAGCCCGGCACCATGCCAGGCGTGCACGTCTATGCTGTGGAGTCAATGGTAGTCTTCTGAGCGGACGCCGGGAGTGCAGGCCTCCTTCAACCAATCGACGGGAAATTGTTCTGGTCGATATTGGAACAGCCAGGGTGTCTTGCACATGCTGAAGAATGGCGGTTGACGTGGCGTGCGGGGCTGCCACCGCTTGGCGGCGGATGCGCCGATCCTCGCGTGCTGACGTCACTCGGGCTGCGCCTGGACCCCTCGCACGTGCCACATGTCCCTGCGCCAACCATCTTCGCCACAGGCGCTGCACCGTGGACACATCCCTATGGGTATCGGCTGCGATTTGACGAAGCGACCAACCTGCCCTTCTCAGCCCGATCACCATACCCCTCGTAAAGTCATCTGTCTGCTGGAAATGCCTCCGTTGACGGCGGCCTGGTATTCTTAGCTATACACGTGTCCTGTGGCACACGACAACACGTTCTACAATGACTGTCGGCTGAGAAATCACGGTACGAAGTGGGCCATTCGCCAACGCCGTGTCCCATTTATCGTTCGCTACGTGCGCAGCACAGCGGCGCATTTCACATCATGAGCATACCTCAGTGACGTCAGTCTACCCTGCAATTGTCATAAATTTCTGACCACTCCTTCTTGGTGTTGCATTTGCTCTGTCTGTCAGTCAGTGTATATTATCTGCATTAGCTTGCCCTAGTTGCTTCAGTTGTAAAACAGTTTTTGTAAAGAACTCAGAAAATCTGAGATTTGGTTGGGGAATGTCCCTTGCATTGTTCTGCAGCAACTGTGACTATGAATTCCCCAACTTTCCAACTTCCAAACGACAGGGTAAATTCGTTGAAGTGAATAGAAGGATAGTTTATGCTATGAGAGAGATTGGTTGTGAACAGAGTGAAGCTAAGAAGTTTTCTACAATCATGAACCTGCCTCCAACCCCTTCACCTCCAGCATATTATAAACATGTCAAAGCTATTTCTGCTGTCACTCAAGTGGTTGCAGAAGAAAGCATGAAAGGTGCTGCAGAAGAAGTGAAGGAAAGGAGGGGATATGAGTGTGGGGTATCAGTGGATGGAACATGGCAGAAACGTGGACATTCATCTCTCTCTGGTGTTGTTTCTGCGATATCAGTTGACACTGGTAAAGTGCTTGATGTGCATGTTCTATCAAAATATTGTGTAGGTTGCAGGAAACATTCTGCAGATGACAAGAAATCACCGGCGTACCTTTCCTGGCAGGCAGACCATGCAGCAGTGTGTGCAAAGAACTACAGTCGCTCATCTCTTAATATGGAGCCTGAAGGTGCAAAATTAATATTTGGACAACCCAAGGAGAATAGAGGCTTACAATATATTCATTTTCATGGAGATGGGGACTCCAAAAGTTTCAAGGCTGTGGTAGATTCTGATCCATATAATGGAAAAGATGTCACAAAGATGGAATGTGTGGGACATTACAAAAAAAGGTTGGGAACAGCTCTTCGGAAACTGTCACAGGAAAAGAAACTGGTAAGTAGGGGTAAACTTTGGATTTGCTTTACGTTCCAACACAAGCAGTATTCACGCCATGTCAAACGGCATATGGGCCATATTGTACCACTAGACAGCAACAAAGGACTGTCCCACCCACCATAGGTGTCCTGTAGAAGCTGACAGCTGGTGCTCTTATCAGCGAGCTAAAGCAAATAAGATAGAAAAATGTAATTTCAAATCAGGCCTGTTTTTTGACATTCTTCAAGCAGTAAAGCCTATATATGAGCGACTCACGGACCCAGAAATGCTTTCTAAGTGCTTGCATGGATTGACTCAAAATAATAATGAGTCATTCAATGCTATGGTATGGAGACGGTGTCCTAAATAGACATATGTGGGTCTTGAGACCTTAAAATTAGGAGTGATGGATGCTGTTTGCCATTTCAACTGGGCAGTGAAGAGGATGGGAATTGCTCCTGGCAAGTACACATCATCTGGTGTACTTGAAGATGATGTAGTACGGTGCACAAAGGTGCAAATCAAAGTACTGCAGAACAAAAGCAGAGGAAGCGGTACTTGAGAGGCAGAAGAAAACTGAAAGAAGACAAAAAAACTTCTAAATGAAGGTCCAACCTATGGAGCAGGCGAGTTTTAAAGTGCCCAAGTAAGTGGGTTATGTTCATAACGTAGTTCTAAAACTTCACTGCTGTGTTTCTTGAATGTAATTTTTTGCACACCTTCCCACATTTGAAATTTAAATATCCTTAAAATTTAGATAGAAAACTCAATGATAGATTAAATTAAAGCTAATGAATGTGGGGATGTTGTAAACTACTACTTTGTTAATATTGTGAATATTATTATTATTGTTATTAGTATAAGCATTTTAACAGGGAAGATTAATTATTTTTAAACTTTTGTCAAAAATGATGTTTAGCTCCCTTTCTATTCTTGATAATTAGAATATGCTAGTTCACAACACTCTATGAATGAAATACTTCAACTTGGTGAAAATAATTTCAAGATAATAACATTTTTGGAAATGTTATGACATTTTGAAAATTGATGTGTTTTTTTAATTAAAAATTATTTTTCGGTGAAGATAAGGCAGAAAATTTTGATTTTATTATATGAATATGTTAGTCTAATATGTTGTGAATTATGGTACGAAACTCAAAAAAATCGGTTAAGAACTTTGGATTTTTCTTCGCAACGTTAAAACATACCTTAACTAAATTTCGTTCATTCATTTCTGGGTTAGCTATATATATCCTGTCTTTCCGCCTGTTTTGATTTTAACAAATCAAGAATTTCTGTAATTAATTTCCTAACAATCACAGGTGTCTTCTTCGATTTGGTGTGTAACTTTAAGCGACTCAATAAAATTAAGTAGGTGTGGCTGTTTTATTCATGAAAGGTCTCGAACTTTCCCCGAGGGTATATAAACTGCTGATTTCACGTCTCCTGGCCACTTCATCAACTTCTAACTGAGAGTATGGACGTGACGCAGGAGGCGGGAGGCGCCTCTTTCATCAGGCAGCAGGTCTTCAGTAAGGTAATGGCCGTTTAACATATTTATTTCTTGCTAGCTCAGCAGTTTAACCCGCGGGAAAGGTCCGAAAATTTTACATTGTAACCTATCTTTCCAACATGTAATTTTCTGCCGTCTTATGTAAAAAACATAAGTAAATTTGTAACTGTAATTCGGGGATAGAGAGTGATTTACCCCTCTCGAGCTCCCCTTCATTTTGGTTCGAGGTGACTACGTTTTGGTAACCGAATTTCTTTTCTTCCGTATAATGTTAAATTTCTTTTTTATACGAGTCACCTCCATAGTTTGGGAATAGCCCCTGTTTCATCGGCCTACGGCCTTTTAGGTTTTAAAGAGTTACATGTAGGAGTGCAAATTCACGCCTCCATTCCTTTTGTATTTAGGGCCATTTACTTAACCTGATCTTTTTCTGCTAAGGCCCAGTAGGTTGGGTACAAGATAACCCCGTTTCATTTTGTAAGGACTGCCTTGATGCCAATTAATTGTAAAGTCTGGTATTGCCTTTAATAGGCTTGAAAAAGTGAGAGAGGGTCAGCTCTTTTATGTGTTGTAGAAGTGCCTCTAGGAGGCTTGACATTGTTAATTATGGAGCTGGTGCTCCTGGTATTAGGGGATTTCTGCCCCTTTGTAAATTTATGCTCCTTTGCAAATTTTGATCTGGAAGCTCAAAAGTTGTAAAGCTACGGGCTTGTAGCCCAAGTGTGTTAAAAGTTGAAATCTTGGATTTTTCTAAGCTTGGTTTTTTATTCGCTATACCATTGTTATCTCAACTAGTTAAACGGTGTTGAGTTTTTGTGATTATTGATTGTTTAAAACTCAAAAAAATATAACCTTTGTAAAAGTTTTAAATAAACTTTCATTCGGTAGTTAGACCCATAAGTTTTAAATAAACTTTCATTCGGTAGTTAGACCCATACACCCCGGCACATTCTTTCACCTCTGCTGATCCACCCACAACATTACACACGATAAAACAGACAACTATCCCTCACAAAGCGGATGACGTGGTCTGCTGACTGCTCGTCATCACGCAGGTGATGATGATGATGATGATGCTTGTTCTTTTAAGGGGCCTAACATCGAAGGTCATCGGCCCCTAATGAAACGAGATGGACGACAGGATACATGACAGTTAAAATTTTAAAACGTATCCACTGACTAGAGTTTAAAAAATGGTGATGGAAAATGAGTATGAGATTAAAATAATCAGTGGATCTGATTCGCAATGCCTTATTTTGTAATAAAATAAGAGAAAATACAGGAGACAAAGGAATAAGGAATTGCTTGCTAGGACAGATATATATACGTACTTTACATAAGACTTAAAAAGAACACATTAAAATGCGCAACACCAACTAAAATGAAGTCAATGGGATAAAAGCGCTATTGACAAAAAAAAACACTAGGACAAAGGACATCATCACACATGATAAAACAAACCACTATCCCTCATAAAGCGGATGACGAGGTCTGCTGACTGCTCGTCATTTTGCAAGATAAGGGAGATCGTACTCGGGAGGTTAAGACTACGGCGCAGATCGATCAGGTCCACACACTCCGTAAGGATGTGTACCACGGTAAGGTGTTCGCCGCAGGTACACATCGGAGGCGGTTCCCCTTTCAAAAGATGCAAGATAGTCAGGATACCATGGCCGATCCGAAGACGACGTAATACCTCCGCGAAGACCGAAGGGAAGTCCTCCAAACCTTCGTTGTTCCTTTTATCGCTCGCAAATTATTGGGAAGTGGAATGGCCTGCCACTCCATCTCTGAATAAGACATAACCAGATGTCTCAGCTGAGAGCGAGTATCACTTGCTGGAACCTTGAAAGGCAACGGGGGCAGTGTAACTGCCTCCTTGGCAGCCTTATCTGCTAAGTCATTTCCCTCTATGCCCATGTGGCTGGGGAGCCACAGAAACGTGATTCTGGTGCCGGCATCCGAACACCCGGCCAGCTGGTCCTGGATCCGCTGCACCAGAGGGTGCCGAGGGAAACAAGTATCAATAGACTGAAGCGAACTCAAGGAGTCAGTACACACGAGAAAGTGTCGGCGCTCATTGTACAATGCGTACCGCAGAGCTTCGCGGATAGCATAGAGCTCGGCTGTGTACACACCACAGGTAGCCGGAAGAGCAAAAAGAAACCTATCATTGTTGACAACGAACGCACAGCCCACCTTTGTATCTGTCCTCGAACCATCCGTGTAGACGGCGACTGAACCTGGATAGCGGCCAAATACGGACAGGAAGAGCCTCCGATAAATCGAAGGGTCCGTGTTTTCTTTCGGGCCAGTGTGCAGATCCAGGATTATTTCAGGTCGTCGTACTACCCACGGAGGTACCCCACTTGGTAGTCTGACAAGGCAAGGAAAGGAAGGCACGTCGAACAATCTGTAACTGCTATCCAAGCGTATTCCAACCGGCCGCGTTGCTCGAGGACAAGCAGCGTACAGCAAACGGTTGCCATTGTTGAACACGCAAGGATAGCTTGGATGAAGTGGCATCTGTCGCAAATTTGCAGCATACGAAAGAAGCATTTGCTGGAGCCTCAGATGTAAAGGCGGCATACCAGACTCAGCGAGCAGGCTGGCAATGGGGCTTGTACGGAAAGCTCCCGTCGCCAACCTAACCCCACTGTGGTGGATGCTGTTCAGCTTCCCAAGCACGCTGGGCCTTGCTGAGCCATATGCTGCACTGCCGTAGTCTAACCTGGATAAAATGTGTGCCGTGAAAGATCGGAGGAGCACCACGCGGTCAGCTCCCCAATTAGTGCTGCTAAGAAACCTCAAGAGGTTAAGAATCTTGGTGCATTGCACTTTTAGCTCCCGCACGTGTGGCTCCCACGATAATTTACTGTCAAAAAGGAGCCCAAGAAATCGGTAAGTGTCAACAACTAGAAGAACGACATTTCCTAAATAGATGATGATGATGATGCTTGTTGCTTTAAGGGGCCTAACATCGAGGTCATCGGCCCCTAATGGTACGAAATGAAAGAACAAAAATTCAAAAATCCACTGACCAAAATAAATAAAAATGTCATGAAAAATGAATGGATGGACATGAACCCAAAAAATAACAAACAAGAAACAAACAAAACAAACAGTGGATACGACTCAAAAACTGTCATAAATAATAGTATTAGTGACCAAGAAAACACTTATAAAGAATAGTCCTGAATCGATTATGCTGGATGACTGAAGGGGTCCAAAAACAAGGTCTACGGCCCCTCAGTATGGTACAAGTCACGAGAAGTAGAACCATGATATTTCTCAAGCTGCGGTAATAATCAAAGGTAGCGTAAACTCACGGTGTTCCAAGCAGTAAGGTACTACTCACAAGTATTGTACGTCGTAAAGGTAACGCAGACCTATGGTGTTTCTCACACAATGGCGCCATTCATAGCCAACGCAAACCGATGAAGTTCCTCACCTAGGTGTACTAAGCACGGGCGCCGGCAGTCCCGTGGTGTTCCTCACATAGTGGGTACTATTCACTGGCAACGCATACCCACGGTGTCGCTCATATAGTGGTACAACTCACAGGCTACGCCCAAACGCGTGGTGTCGCTCACACAGGTACAACTCACAGGCAACGCCCAGACCTGTGGTATTGCACACACGGGCACGACTCACGGGTACTGGAAACCACACTGAACCCCCTCGAGTGCTACGAATCACAAAAATATGGAGTACCTAACAGAGTGGTACTACTCGCAAGTAAAAACGACCGATGGTGTTCCGCGCGTGATGGTACAAATCAAAAGTAATTTCATGGTTCTAATCCAAGCATCCCTTGGTCGCCCCTTTTAGTCGCCTCTCACGACAGGCAGGGGATACCGTGGGTGTACTATTCGTCAGCCTCCCCCACCCACAGGGGGTGTGTGTTTGGTCCGCGAGAGGTATTTTATTTCCCTCAAGTCCGCCGGCAAGCCGGTTAGGACCCCCCTATCCGCCACCTGGGACGCGCCACGTGGGAGTATCACCTCTCCCCCTGCTACGCCTGCGTAGCAGGTTCGTGGATTTCCTCAATAAAGCTCAGGATGTGGGTGAAGAGTAGGTTGACGACAAAAGTGGACAACGGAGGTCATTGCGGCAGAAAACCGAAACCCATGTTCTAAGGTCCACTTCTCCACCCTCCTAATAGCTTGCTGTAATTGACGTTCTGCGACTGCCATACTGCACGACCTATAGTGCAGAGCAAAATCGTCCACATATAGCGACGGTATTACTGCTGGACCAGCAGCAGCGACAATACCGTTTATGACAATCGCGAACAGAGTGAGACTAAGGACCGATTCCTTTGGGACTCCATTTTCCTGAACGTGATATTGCGAATATGTCCTCCCTACTCGGACACGGAATAGACGGAGGGACAAAAAATTCGCAATAAATACCGCCAAGTTACCTCGGAATCTCCATTGATGCAGGACTGAAAGGATACCATATCGCCATGTGATGTCGTAGGCCTTCTCTAAGTCAAAGAAAACGTCATCCAAGTGCTGTTTACGGAGAAACGCATCCTGGATAGAGCTCTCCAGGTGGACCAAGTGGTCAGTGGTGGATCGAGCGGCTCGAAAACCATACTGGTATTCCGACAAAAGTCCTTGTTTCTCCAGACACCACACGAGTCGACGATTTACCATCCTCTCAAATAGCTTACACAGCCAGTTGGTAAGACAAATCCGCCTGTAACTTCCTGCATACTTAGGATCTTTGTCAGGCTTGAGGGCAGGAATGACTATGCCCTCTCGCCACTGAGACGGAAAATCACCCTCAATCCAGATACGGTTGAACACACGAAGGAGATAGAGTAGACTATCATCACTAAGGTGTTTCAACATCCGTTTATGGATGTTGACCGTTCCAGGACACGTGTCCTTGCAAAGCGCTAGGGCGCTACGCAGTTCCCACGCTGTAAAAGGCAGGTTGTAGTCCTCTGAAGCTTGAAAGGCAAAACTAAGGTGATGACGTTCTGCCTCCCGCTTCACAGCGAGGAAATCCGGATGGTAATTCCCGGAGCCAGATACATCCGCGAAATGACTGGCTAGATGGTCAGCAATCAGATGGGATTCAGTGACGATATTGCCTGCAATGGAAATTCCCGGTACAGAAGTTGATCCTTGGATACCCGAAATACGCCCAAGTTTAGTCCACACTTGAGATGATGGAGTGTGTGACGTCATGGACGACACATATCTCTCCCATGAAGCCTTCTTACTTTGGTGAATAAGAACCCGCGCCTTAGAGCGGAATTTCTTAAATGTTACCAAGTTGGCCGCAGTAGGCTGTCTACGGTAACGTTTATGAGCACGACGGCGTTTTTTGATAACTGCTGCTATTTCTTCGTTCCACCAAGGAACGAGTCTTCAGCGAGGAGTCCCCGAGAAGAACGGAATAGACTCCCCAGCAGCAGCAAGAATAACTTGGGTGATGTAAGTTATTTCCTCGCCGACGGTCCGCCTGATACAGTCGTTAAGGACAGCTAATGATGTGCACGTTGGCCAATCAACATGTTTAAAAATCCATCGAGCGGGAGCCTCGACGGATCTTTGGATAAAGAAAGTAAGAATGATGGGGATATGGTCACTGTCACAAAGATCATCGTGCGTGTTCCACCGAAACAGCGGAACCAACGTTCGGCTGTATTGACTTACGTCTATGCGAGAATATGTGCCATAACGTACATTGAAGTGTGTTGGTTCCCCTGTGTTCAAAATACATAAATCCAGTTCCAGCTCTCTTCCCCGGGGGCAAAATGTCTCAGAGCCCCAGATGGGATGATGGGCGGTAAAATCGCCCAACAAAAGGAAGGGAGCTGGAAGCTGATCCAGAAGATCAGTGGCATCGTTAATGTTAAGAGGTAGCCCTGGCGGAAAATAGACATTACACACTGTTGTTATGACAGGCAGCGGAACGCGAACAGCTACAGCCTCCAGCGGGGTTCGTAGTGGAACCTCCTCGCTGTAGGTATCAGAATGGACAAAAATGCCAACGCCACCGGCAGCCCAGTGAGCATAATGTCTTTCTATCGAGTATAGTCCAAAACTTCGCATGACCGTATGATGATCTGGTAGGAAATTTGTTCCCTGAATACAGACTATACTCGCCGAATACTCGCTAATGAGCTGGCGCAACTCAGCAAGATGCCTATCATAACCGTTACAACCGCACTGTAACAGTGCCATATTGTAAGTGTGGACTTCTGAGGATTAGGATAAAAGCAGCGGAATGCTACCTAACCTAACCTAACCTACACTCACATCCCCATCCGAAGATGGAGATTCGTGCTCCATGTGCAGCGCCTCGTCACTAGACGAGGTGATGCAGGCCTTCAACTTCTTCGACGTAGTCCGGGTGCGGGGTTTCTGCCCACGAGGGGAGCGCGCAGGTTTCACCGCAGGAAGACCTGCTGACGCAGAATCACGCCCTCCAGGTGGAGGGCGTGACGCCCCATTGGTAGGAGATTTGGAAGAGCACCTATTACGGGCGCTCTTCTTCCCCGCCGTCGATTCTTGTTTAGACGGGCTGGGAGGGGAGTTCCCAGCCCTGGTCGACGATGCTGCCTCCGCCGGCTTTGGCGCGGCTATCGCCGACCTTGTAGGGGAAGGAGACGTTGTCTTCTTCCCCTTCTGTGCCGGCGTAGGTTTCTTAGCCGGCACAGGCAGATTGGTGGTCGAAGGCCGGGATGGACCAGCCTTCGAGCTTGTACTCTTTGCGGCGTTGCTCGCAGGAGCAATCGCCGCCTTGGGCTCAGCGATCTTCTGGACAGGTGTTGCAGATGAAAATGAGGAACCTGGCAGGGACTGAGCTATCAAGCTGAAGTCTAGTGTCTTGGCCGGTGCATTCAGGGAATTAAACGTACGGCGCGCTTCCTGGTAGGAAAGACCATCCAGGGTCTTGATCTCCTGGATCTTCTTCTCACTCAGATAGGTCGGACAGTTCCAATCCCGAGGAGAATGAAGACCAGAGCGGTTAGTGCACTTCTACGGAGGTGTGCACTCCCCCGCGCCGTGAGCTACTTTCCCACATGTACCACACACTGACTGATTCGAACAACGAGATACCATGTGTCCGAATCTCTGCATTGATAGCACCGCATAGGAGGCGGGATGTACGGCCACACATCGCATTGATAGGTTGTCACCTTGACTTTCTCTGGCAACACTGACAATTTGAAGGAGACTATAAACGCACCCGTGGCAACGTCTTCACCGTTGACTTTGCGTGTGATTCGCCGGACGTGGGTCACGCCACGCTGCTTCATGTCTTCCATCAATTCATCGTCAGTGTTCAGGACGAGATCACGGTGGAAAATAACTCCACGAACCAGATTCAAGGTTTTGTGCTCTTCCACTTTGACGGGGATGTCGCCAAAGTGGTCGCACTTAAGCGATGATTGATGATTGTTGTTTAAAGGGGCCTAACATCTAGGTCATCGGCCCCCAATGGTACGAAATGAGACGAAATGGAATGACATATTAAAAATCTAAAATTCTCCACTGACCAGAATTCAAAAACGTGAGAACGAAGAATGAATGGATGGACATGAATTTAAAACAATCAGTGGTTGCGACCCGCAATGTCTCACATTCACATAAACAGACGTGACAATATCGTATTACTGACCAAGGGTCTACTGCTATAGCATAACACGGAATCGATTATGCCTGCAGTCAAAAGGGGGTCCTAAATCGCAGTTATCCGCCCCTCATAAAGGTACTGATCGCTATAAAAATAGAACCATGGTATTTGTTCTGTTGCGGTACTAATCAAAAGTAGCAGAGACTTGCGGCATTCCACACATTATTGTACTACTCAGAGCTTATGAAATTCGACATAATACAGACCTATGCTCTTCTCACTTTGCGGCGCCATTTACAGGCAACGCAAACCTATGGTGTTCATCACATAAGAGTACTAACCACAGGGACCTCTCCCTATCCCGTGGTGTTCCTCATATAGTGAGTACTAATCATAGGCAAGGCAGAACCATGGTAGCTATCATCCCATGGTCCTGCTCATATGGTGGTACTAATCACAGGTACTGCAAAAGCCGACCGCGCGGTGCTCCTGTGTGCTACTGATCACAAACCAATTTCGTACCTAATGTAGTGGTACTACACACAAGTAAAAGCAACCCTTGGTGTTCTCCGCGTGGTGGTACTAATCACAAGTAATTTCATGGTTCTAATACAATCAACCCTTGGTCGCCCCTTTTAGTCGCCTCTCACGACAGGCAGGGGATACCGTGGGTGTATTATTCGTCAGCCTCCCCCACCCACAGGGGGTGTGTGTTTGGTCCGCGAGAGGTATTTTATTTCCCTCAAGTCCGCCGGCAAGCCGGTTAGGACTCCCCTATCCGCCACCTGGGACGCGCCACGTGGGAGTATCACCTCTCCCCCTGCTACGCCTGCGTAGCAGGTTCGTGGTCGCACTTAAGCAACATATCTGCTTGGAGCGCAGTGCTCGTCTTTAAAAGCAACCATAATTGCGCATTTTTTTCAGGTCCTCCAGTTCACCGTAGACACCTTCAATGTGGCGACTAAATAGAATCGATTTCACCAGCTTGAAGTCGCGCCCATCGGACCTGGTAGCAACCAGCAACATAGGGAAGCTGGAACACAGACTACGTCGCTGCGCTTGTTTCCAACGGGTTGCCCCCTTAGGGAATCGAAAGTTAAAGACTTGGGTAGCGAACTACCCGAGGTGGCAGGCAAGAGTTGTTTCGACGTCATGCCCGAAATCATCCTCCCCGAATGCCACCCACTCCGATCAGGGGTCTCTGTAGCCGAACCAAGCAGCCAAGGCAATACCCACCTGGTCGTAGCAGGTATTGCCCGGGGTCCGATGTTGAACGATGCCTAATACGGGATGACTGAGGCAATGAGCACTAGGACACACTTCCTCCAGTCACCCGCAATAGCATGTACCCCACAGCGTGTACAGAGCACTAACAATAGGAAACAATAAATAAAAATAATTAATAAGAATATGTCCTTCTGGCATTCGGCTGTTCGGAGACCTGCGTTGTCAGGCGGATACTACTGCCCGGGTACATGAAACACCCACCCGCCGCGTCCTGGGTGGTTGCTGGCACGGGCTTTCGAGCGTAGTCGCACACATAGGAGCTCCATCGCCGAGCAGCGCGCACATCAAAATTTGGAATCGTCTACATCTGACCCTCGGAAAAATAATAAAAAATAAAGAGGGGACCATGGCCACATAACCCTTTAAGTCGCCTTCTACGACAGGCAGGGATTACCTGTGAATGTACTCGACCCCTCCCATCCACAGGAGGTCCATCACATTATACCAAACCGCAATCCATTTCCGCGCCAAGGTCGCCGCTTTTTGTCGCCTCGTACGACAGGCAGGGGATACCGCGGGTGTATTCTACATGTGCGTCCCCCACCCGCAGGGGGTAGTGTGTTTGGTCCGCGAGAGGTATTTTATTTCCCTCAAGTCCGCCGGCAAGCCGGTTAGGACCCCCCTATCCGCCACCTGGGACGCGCCACGTGGGAGTATCACGTCTCCCCCTGCTACGCCATCGTAGTAGGTTCGTGGAAACTCTGTACTTTAGAAACTGAATTAACTCAACAGTTTCTCAGAAGATGTCACTGTGTTAATTTCGAAATGTTCTTGTTTACTAATTATCAAGAAGTGTGGACACTCTCTCAAAGATGTCTGTGGTGCGACTACGCACAAAAGCCCGTGCCAGCAACCACCCAGCCGCGGCGGGTGGGTGTGTCATGTACCCGGGCAGTAGTATCCGCCTGACAACGCAGGTCCCCGCACAGCCGAATGCCAGAAGGACATATTCTGGTGCGAAGTGAAGAAACTTTATTTGAAGACATTTTGTATTCATAAGTTTTCTCTTTACTAAATTTCGTTCTTTCATTTGTGGGTTGGCAATATTAATCTTTTCTTTCCGCCAGTTTTGAATTTCTGTAATTAATTTTTGACCTTTCATGTATTTCTTCTTCGACTTGGAGTGTATTTTCAAGACTAACCAATAAACAAAGAGGGTGTGGCATGTTTATTCATGAAAGGTCTCGAATCTTCCCCGAGGGTTTAAAAACTGCTGATTTTCATGGCTCTTCGCCACTTCAACAACATCTAGCTTAGTGTATGGACGTGTAGCAGGGGGCAGGTTGCGCCTCTTCCTTCGGGCAGCAGCTCTTAAACAAGGTAATGGCCGTCTAACATCTTTATTTCTTGCTAGCTCAGCAGTTTAAACCGCGGGGCAGGTCCGAAACCTTTAATATGTAACCTATCTATTGAAACATGTAAATTTCTGTCAGTCTTCGTAAAAATTCATATATCTTTAACTGTAATTAGGGGATAGAGAGTGCTCTACCCTCTCGAGCTTCCCTTCATTTTGATTTGAAGCGACTACGTTTCCGAAACCGATTTTTTATTCTTCCTTAATGTGTTAAATGTTTTCTTATACGAGTCACCTCCCTAGTGTGGGAATAGCCCCTGTTTAATCGGCCTAGTGCCACTTAGATTTTAACAAGCTTTCATGTAGGAGTGCAAGTATTCGCCTCCATTCATTTTGCATTTTGGGGCCATTTACTTAACCTTTTCTTGTCTGATAAGGCCCAGTAGGTTGGGTACAAGATACCCCTGTTTCATTATAAGTTGTGCCTTGATGGCAATTAATTGTAAAGTATGGTATTGCCTTCAACAGCCTTGAAAAATTGAGAGCGGATCAGCTATTTCTGATGTGGTAAAAGTGCCTCTATGAGGCGCGATATGGTTTTTGGAGCTAACGTTCCTTGAATGAAGGGGTTTTCTGTCCTTTGATCTAGTGTGTACCTTGGTAAACTTGGGCTAGTAGCTCAATGATTGTGAAACTGGAGCTCGAAGCCCAGAACTTGTAAAGACCCCGAAACTCGGGCTTTCGCTTGTAAAATTATACCTTGTACCTGATTATTGGATAGTTGTTGACTTGTTGTATTTGTTACGTTTTCAAAATCTACAAAAAAAGTTAAATACTGCTATGTTCGAAAATATAATCTTTATTGAAATTTTAATTCATCTTTCGGCCTTGTAGTTAGACCCACTCCAGCCCGCACCTTCTTTCATCTCTGCCTTCCACGGGTAACTCCGTAACAGACACAAAAAAGCAATAGGACAAAGGACATCATCAAACACGATAAAACAGACCACTATCCCTCATAAAGCCGATGACGAGGTCTGCTGAGTGCTCGTCATCTCAGACAAGGGAGATTGTACTCGGAAGACTAAGACTACGGCGAAGATCGACCAGGTCCACACACTCCGAAAGGATGTGTACCACGGTAAGGTGCTCGCCGCAGCTACACACCGGAGGGGGTTCTCCTTTCATTAAATGGGAGTGCGTCAAGATACCGTGGGCGATCCGAAGAAGACATAATACCACGGCTTCCTTCCGCGAAGCCCGAAGCGAAGTCCTCAATACCTTCGTTGTTCCTTTAATCGCTCTAAGCTTATTGGGAAGTGGAATGGCCTGCCACTCCATCTCCCAAAGGGACACATCCTGATGTCAGAGCTGAGAGCGAATATCACTTGCTGGAACCTTGAAAGGCAACGGGGGCAGTGTGACTGCCTCCTTGGCAGACTGATCTGCTAACTCGTTTCCCTCTATGCCCATGTGGCTTGGGAGCCACAGAAACGTGATTCTGGCGCCGGCATCCGAACACCCGGCCAGCAGGTCCTGGATCCGCTGCACCAGAGGGTGCCGAGGGAAACAGGTATCAATAGACTGCAGCGAACTCAAGGAGTCAGTACACACAAGAAAGTGTCGGCGTTCATTGTACAGTGCGTACCGCAGAGCTCTACAGATAGCATATAACTCTGCTGCGTACACATTACAGGATTCTGGGAGAGCAAAAAGGAACCTATCATTATCGACAACGAACACACAGCCCACCTTCGCATCTGTCCTTGTCCATCGTTGTAGACGACGACTGAATCTGGATAGCGGCCAACAACGGACCGGAGGAGCATCCGATAAATCTAAGGGTCGTGTTTTCCTTTGGGCCAGTGTGCAGATCCAGGATTATTTCAGGTCGTCGTACAGATCATGATGATGATGATGATGCTTGTTGTTTAAATGGGCCTAACATCGAGGTCATCGGCCCCTAATGGTACGAAATGAAACGACAAAGTAAAAGTTCAAAATCATCCACTGACCAAAATAAAAAATGTCATGAAGAATGAATGAATGAAAGAATGAATGAATGAACATGAATTTAAAACAATCAGTGGATCCGACTCAAAAAACTATCATAGTTAATAGTATTACTGACCAAGGGACCTCTTCCAAAGCACAATCCTGAATCGAGGATGCTTGGTGTCTAAATGGGTCAAAATAAAGGTCAAAGGCCCCTCAGAATGATACTTATCGCTAGTAATGTAGAACCAACGTATCTGTACTGTTGCGGTACTAATCAAAAGTAGCAGAGACTTGCGGTATTCCACACATTATTGTACTACTCAGAGGTTATGAAATTCGACGTATAATACAGACCTAGGTTTTCCCACTTTGCGGCGCCATTTACAGGCAACGCAAACCTATGGTGTTCAGCACATAAGAGTACTAACCATAGGGACCTCTCCCTATCCCGTGGTGTTCCTCATATAGTGGGTACTAATCAGAGGCAAGGCAGAACCATGGTAGCTATCATCCCATGGTCCTGCTCATATGGTGGTACTAATCACAGGTACTGCAAAAGCCGACCGCGCGGTGCTCCTGTGTGCCACTAATCAGAAACCTATTTCGTACCTAATATAGTGGTACTACACACAAGTAAAAGCGACCCTTGGTGTTCTCCGCGTGGTGGTACTAATCACATGTAGTTTCATGGTTCGAATGCAATCATCCCTTGGTCGCCCCTTTTAGTCGCCTCTCACGACAGGCAGGGGATACCGTGGGTGTATTATTCGTCTGCCTCCCCCACCCACAGGGGGTGTGTGTTTGGTACGCGAGAGGTATTTTATTTCCCTCAAGTCCGCCAGCAAGCCGGTTAGGACCCCCCTATCCGCCACCTGGGACGCGCCACGTGGGAGTATAACCTCTCCCCCCGCTACGCCTGCGTAGCAGGTTCGTGGAGTAGTTTCATGCTTCGAATACAATCATCCCTTGGTCGCCCCTTTTAGTCGCCTCTCACGACAGGCAGGGCATACCGTGGGTGTATTATTCGTCTGCCTCCCGCACCCACAGAGGGTGTTTGTTTGGTCCGCGAGAGGTATTTTATTTCATTCAAGTCCGCCGGCAAGCCGGTTAGGACCAGCCTATCCGCGTAGCAGGTTCGTGGGGCGTCGTACAACCCACGCAGGAATCCCACTTGGTTGTCTGACAAGGCAAGGAACCGAAGGTACGTCGAACAATTCGTAACTGCTATCCAAGCGTATCCCAACCGGCCACGTCGCTCGAGGGCAAGCAGCGTAGAGCAAACGGTTGCCATTGCTGAACACGCAAGGATAGCTTGGATGAAGTGGCATCTGTCGCAAATTTGCAGCATACGAAAAAAGCATTTGCTGGCGCCTCAGGTGTAAAGGCGGCACACCAGACTCAGCGAGCAGGCTAGCTATGGGGCTTGTACGAAATGCTCCCGTCGTCAACCTAACCCCGCTCTGGTGGATGCTGTTCAGCTTCGCAAGAACACTTGGTCTTGCTGAGCCATATGCTGCACTGCAGAAGTCTAACCTGCATAAAATGTGTGCCCTGTAAAATCGTAGTAGCACCACGCAGTCAGCTCCCCAAGTAGTGCTGCTAAGAAACCCCAAGAGATTAAGCCTCTTGGTGCATTGCACTTTTAGCTCCCGCACGTGTGTCTCCCACGATAATTTACTGTCAAAAAGGAGCCAAAGAAATCCGTAAGTGTCAACAACGTGAACAACGACATTTCCTAAATAAAGCTCAGGATCGGGGAAAAGAGTACGTTGACGATAAAAGTGGACAACAGAGGTCTTTGCGGCAGAAAACCGAAAGCCATGTTCTAACGTCCACTGCTCCACCCTCCGAATAGCTTGCTGTAACTGTCGCTCTGCGACTTCCATACCGCACGAGCTATAGTGCAGAGCAAAATCGTCCACATATTGGGACGGCATTACTGCTGGGCCAGCAGCAGCGACAATACAGATTATGGCAATCGCGAACAGAGTGACACTAAGGACCGATCCCTGTGGGACTCCATTTTCTTGAACGTGGTATTGCGAATAGGACCTCCCTACTCGGACACGGAATAGACACAGGACCAAAAAATTTCGCAATAAATGCCGGCAAGTTACCTCAGAATCTCAGTTGATGCAGGACTGAAAGGATGCCATATCGCCATGTGGTGTCGTAGGCCTTCTCCAAGTCAAAGAAAACAGCTACCAAGTGCTGTTTGCGGAGAAACGCATCCTGGATAGAACTCTCCAGGCGTACTAAGTGGTCAGTAGTCGAGCGAGCGGCTCGAAAACCACATTGGAACTCGGACACACGAGTCGGCGATTCACCATCCTCTTAAATAGCTTACACAGGCAGTTTGTAAGACAAATCGGTCTGTAACTTCTTGCATACTTAGGATCTTTGTCAGGCTTGAGGACAGGAATGGCTATGCCCTCTCGCCACTGAGACGGAAAATCACCCTCTATCCACATTCGGTTGATCACACTAAGGAGGACTATCATCACTAAGGTGTTTCAACATCTGGTTTTGGATGTTGTCCGGTCCAGGAGACGTGTCCTTGCAAAGCGGTAAGGCGCTGCGGAGTTCCCACTCCGTAAAGGGCACGTTGTAGTCCTCTGAAGCTTGAGAGGCAAAACTAAGGCGATGACGTTCGGTCTGCCGCTTCAGAGGGAGGAAGTCATGATGGTAATTCCCGGAGCCAGACATCCGCGAAATGACTAGCGAGATGGTTAGCAATCGCGAGAGGGTCAGTGGCGACACTGCCTGCAATGGAAAAACCCGGTACAGCAGATGATCCTTGAATACCCGAAATCCGTCGAACCTTCGTCCACACTTGAGATGATGGAGTATGCGACGTTATTGACGAGACATATTTCTCCCATGAAGCCTTCTTTCTTTGTCGAATAAGTATTCGCGCCTTAGCGCGCAGTTTCTAAAATGTTACCAAGTTGGCCACAGTAGGCTGTCTACGGTAATATTTATGGGCGGGACGGCGTTCTTTGATGGCTGCTGCTATTTCATCGTTCCACCAAGGAACGAGCTTTCGGTGAGGAATCCCCGAGAAGAACGGAATGGACTCCTCAGCAGCAGCAAGAATAACTCGGGTGACGGAAGTTATTTCCTCGGAGAAGGCCAGCCTGATATCGTCATTAAAGACAGGTAGTGACGAGTACTTCGGCCAATCAGTACGTTTAAGAATTCATCGAGGGGAAGCCTCGACGGATTTATGTTTCAACAAAGTAAGGATGATGTGAAAATGGTCACTGTCACAGAGATTATCGTGTGTATTCCACCGAAACAGTGGAACAAACGTTTGGCTGCATAGATTACGACCGTGAGAGAATATGTGCCATAACGTACACTAAAGTGAGTTTGTTCCCCTGTGTTCAAAATACATAAATCCAGCTCTGTTGCTAATGTTTTCAGCTCCCTTCCCCGGGGGCAAGGCGTCTCAGAGCCAAATATGGGGCGATGGGCGCTAAAATCCCTCAGTTAAGAGGGCGGGAGGTGGAAGCTGATCTAGAAGATCAGCGACATCAGTTATGTTAAGATGCTGGCCTGGTGGAAAATAAACATTACACACTGTTGCTATGACAGGCAGCGGAACAACGAACAGCTACAGCCTCAAGCGGGGTTCTTAATGGAACCTCTTCGCTGTAGGTATCAGAACGTACAAAAATGCCAACGCCACCGGAAACCCGCTGAGCATAGTATCGTTCTGTCGAGTACAGTCTGAAATTCCTCAAGACCCTATGATGATCAGGTCTAAAGTTGGTCTCCTTAATACAGACTATACTCGCTGCGTACTCACTAATGAGCTGACGTAACTCATCAAGATGCCTGTCATAACCATTACAATGCTACTGTAACCGTGCCATAATGTGGATTATATAAGGAGTGTTAGGTTATGAGCGACAAAATGCTCGCAGTCCTAAACACGATCAACATCTACATCCGTAGATGTAGAGGACAGCGCGACATCCATCCCGTCATCAACAGACGGTGGGGATGCCGCCCAGAACTTCGACGCTTTTCGGGGGCGAGTAGGTCCCCTACAAGGAGAGCGCGCAGGTTTGGGGGCAGGAGTACCTCCTGGCGCAGACTCATACCCCCCAGATGGGGGGGCATGACTTCTCCTTCGCAGGGGAAGTGCGAGAGCGCTCAGCAAGGGCGCTCTTCTTCGCCGCCGCCTCCTTCATTTCGAGTTTAGACGGGCTGGGAGATATCCCAGCCCTGGTCGACGATGCCGCCTCCGCCGGCTGGGGCACGGTTTTCGCCGACCTCTTTGGGAGGTGAAAATCAGCTCTCCCGCCTTGCTGTGCCGGCTGGGAATTGCCAGCTCCCCAAGTAGTGCTGCTAAGAAACTTCAAGAGATTAAGGCTCTTTGTGCATTACACTTTTAGCTCCGGCACGTGAGGCTCCCATGATAATTTAAAGTCAAGGAAAGCCCAAGAAATCGGTAAGCGTCAACAACGTGAAGAACGACTTTTTCTAAATAAAAAAAAAGCTCAGGATGGGGGTGAAGTGTACGTTGATGCCAAAAGTGGACAACGGAGGTCTTTGCGGCAGAAATGCGAAAGCCATGTTCGAAGGTCCACTGCTCAACCTCTCCCGAATAAGTTGCTGCAATTGTCGCTCTGCGACTGCCATACTCTACGAGCTATAGTGCAGAGAAAAATCGTCCACATATAGCGACGGTATTACTGCTGGACCAGCAGCAGAGACAATACCGTTTATGGCAATCGTGAACAGAATGACGCTAAGGACCGATCCCACTGGGACTCCATTTTCTTGAACGTGATATTGCGAATACGTCCTCCCTACTTAGACACGGAATAGACGGAGGGACAAAAAATCGCAATGAATACCGGCAAGTTACCTCGGAATCTCCACTGATGCAGGACTGAAAGGATACCATATCGCCATGTGGTGTCGTAGGCCTTCTCCAAGTCAAAGAAAACAGCTACCAAGTGCTGTTTGCGGAGAAACGCATCCTGGATAGAGCTCTCCAGGCGTACCAAGTTGTCAGTAGTTGAGCGAGCGGCTCGAAAACCACACTGGTAATCGGACAAGAGTCCTTGTTTCTCCAGACACCACACGAGTCTGCGATTTACCATCCTCTCAAATAGCTTACACAGGCAGTTTGTAAGACAAAAATCGGTCTAACTTCCTGCATACTGCGTATGTGTACTGTGCATAATGTGTTTTTTTGCTGAGATAACATGTCACTTCCGTTCACGTTTTCGCAAGCGGTGGCAGAAACTCATAGTACTGCTCGCATTTGGTCTTACAACTTGGAAGAGACAACATGCATACAACAAATTTATGATTTGTTCTTTTCCCTCCTCCCATTTTTTCACATGGAAGTATATTAAGTGTAGTATATTATCTCGCAACATTCTTGTCCGTGTGTTCTGTTTATTGAGAGAAAGAGTGACGTGTATGCGTATATCAGTGTTCTCGACGATAACCCGTGTTGTGATGTATTTGCAATTACTGAGCGTGTTAGCTGTGCGGTATGTGTGACCGAGCGAATTAGCTACGCAGTACGTTTTTCTAGTTTTTGATTTTCGTACAAGACAAGGCAAATAATTTGAAGTTGTACTTTTGCTACATACATATTATCGTTTACTGAGCGAGTTAGCTACGCGTTATGTGCACAATGTGTTTCCGTAGTTTTTGATTTTCACTCTAGGCAAATCACTGAAGTTGTACTTTTGTTGTATACATATTATCGTTTACTGAGCGAGTTAGCTACGCGATATGTGCACAATGTGTTTCCGTAGTTTTTTATTTTCACTCTAGGCAAATCACTGAAGTTGTACTTTTGTTTTATACATATTATCGTTTACTGAGCGATTAGGTACGCGATATGCGCACAGTGTGTTTCCTTAGTTTTTGATTTTCGCACTAGGTAAATCATTGAAGTTGTACTTCTGCTATATTCATTTTATCGTTTATTGAGCGAGTTAGCTACCCGATATTTGCATAGTGTGTTTCCGTAGTTTTCGAG
Organism: Anabrus simplex; assembly: GCF_040414725.1. Classification (NCBI taxonomy): domain Eukaryota; kingdom Metazoa; phylum Arthropoda; class Insecta; order Orthoptera; family Tettigoniidae; genus Anabrus; species Anabrus simplex. Next base: position 139,564,892 of record NC_090268.1, read on the forward strand.
TTTCGTACTAGGCAAATCAATGAAGTTGTACTTTTGCTATAAACATATTATCGTTTACTGAGCGATTTAGCTACGCGATATGTGCACAGTGTGTTTCCTCCGTTTTTTATTTTCGCACAAATCATTGAAGTCGTATTTTTGCTATATTCATATTATCGTTTATTGAGCAAGTTAGCTACGCGATGTGTGCACAGTGTGTTTCCGTTGTTTTTTATTTTCGCACTAGGCAAATCATTGAAGTTGTACTTTTGCTATATTATTATTATCGTTTACTAAGCGATTTAGCTACGCGATATGTGCACTGTCTTATGCATAAGATCGCGTTGACAGAGCAGGTAGATGAAAAGGAAGTTATAACAGCCGCCATCTTCGCAAGCTGTTCAGAATTCTGGTCTATTATTTTTTCTCTTAAAAGAAAGGTATCCCCATACATGTTGTATTGTGTATCATGTTCTATTCTAGTCTTGTTATGTTTTAATCACTTATTTAGTGTTCTGAACACATCAATCAATGTTCTGATCTCATGTTGAAGTTAACGACAACGAGTACAGTGTTCGATTCTAGTCTTGTTATGTTTCAATCACTTCTTTTGTGATCTGATCTTCTTAGAACAAAGGTATTCCCTGACATGTTCTAAACATATGTTGTATCGAGTACAGTGTTCTATTCTAGTCTAGTTATGTCTTAATCACATATTTAGTGTTCTGAACACATCAATTAGTGTTCTAAACGCATGTTGAAGTTAACGACATCAAGTACAGTGTTCGATTCTATTGTCGCGGCCACCAAATTAGGCGGGTGAGGAAAACTGCGCTGTCGTCAGATATGGGAACGGCAAAGCGACAGATGGTCGAGAGTCGCTTACCTCCGAGCACGGATTAGCAACGCTGATCGTGCAGTGCTGTCGACTCACAAGTGGCTACTGGCGCAAAAAACGTCACTATAAACGCCCCTGTGGCTGAACGTGATCTGTGATCGGTCTGTTTTGTTCTCCAGTCTAGGAATTTAAACTTCAGTGAGAAGAGTGGTGCAGTTCTCTTTTGGATGTAGTAGAAAAGAGAGATCGGGGTAAGTGTCTTTCACACTATTCAAAGGAAGAGTATGTAACTTCTACATTTCTGATTTTAACTGCACAATTCTCATTTTCAGTAAAATCTTCCGCCGAAATTTATCCGGTATATAATCACATAACCACATTTCAGTAGAATTGTAGTGAAGATAAGGTATAATATATTAGATAGTATCTAGCCAGTTATATTCGTGTTTTTCTTCGTGTACGACAATCCTTTCGCTACTTAAGCATTTAAATAAACTCAGTGTAGTGTACCGGTAGTGTAGATACATTGTAGTATAGATACAGTACATTTAGATAGTGCCGTATCTTGCCTGCTATATTCGTGTGTTATTTTTCGTGTGTATTAGACCATAATACTAATAACAATTTGTCTAAGCATTTAGCTTCGTTGGTAATCTTTGAGTACAGTAGTTCTTGCAAATTTCATTTCTGTTTGTGCTTAGTAGTGACATACGGTACCGGTATTGTAATTAGGATACGCCTGAAAGTAGTTTAAAAATTACTGTAGTGTACTGTACAGTAGTATACGAGTAATATCCCATTAGAATTTAGGGTGCTATTTTATTACTGTAAAATATTTGTGTAGTACTGGTGTAGTAGAGGTATCCGTAAAAACTCGTACTAAAATACTGTTGTTGTAATTAGGATAGGCTTAATTGCAGTTTGGGATTGTGTAGTTCTTGTGTATTACTTTCGGTATTCAGTAATTAACAGCAGTTTTTATTCTGTTAGGGGTTGTAGGATAAGAAATAGAGTACGACTAAGTAGTATTGTAGTGTAGTCGTATATTAATTACCTTTTTGTGTGATCTTTGAGTACTCTCCCAGACAATATATCCCTCCGTTCATTTATTTTTTGCAAATAATTTATTTTATTTTTAATTTCATTTTTTCCATAAAGAATGGCTAAGGAGCGCGAGTGTACGAACTGTGGGTGTGGCGAGGCATTAAAGGGTATGAGGGAGGCGTTGGAAAGTTTGAGGGAGATAATTAGGATTCTCACGGAAGACAGGAAGGAAGATAGGACTCCCTCAAACAATGTACATGTTACAGTAGGTGTACAAGAGGTAGGGAAAGGAAAAAGGGGGAGTTGTAGAAGACAGGTGGTCTACTGATCTAAGGGGAAGGAGATTGCAGGCTAAGGGCTCATTTCAGGATCAGAATTCAGGACAGGTGTCTGTGCGAAATCGGTACGAGTCACTCCAGGTAGAACAACAGAGGGAAGATGAGGGACAGGGAACTGTTGGTGAGATGTGTGGAAGTAGGAGGAAGGGAAAAGGTAGGAAAGGGAAATGTAGAGTAGAGGATAGGAAAAGACAGGTGGAACAGGGTCGTGGGAAGGAGAAAAGGGAGGAGGAAGTAGCTTCTGCAGCTATCAGGAAAGACAGGGCTGACCAGGAGGGGAGGGGATCAAATGAGGTGGGTAGGGTTGAGGCTCTGGTCATGGGGGATTCCATCGTTAGACACGTGGGGAAAGTGTGTGGAGGAAAGGGAACCAGGGTAGAATGTTATCCAGGAATTAAGTTGAGGCAGATGTTGAGGAAAGTAGAAGAGAGGGAGGAGGGGAACGTGGTAGTGTTTCACGTTGGTACTGTACCATTACGTTACATTAGCGGCCGTAAATGTCATGGAAACAGTGGACAAATATGGCGTACAATAGCTTCAGTCAATGTGCAAATGCACAGAATAGAGATATAGTAAATCGATATCGACCGGTAGCAAAGAAAAGAGTTTCAATATTAAATAATGATGGACCATAAAAAAATTTGAATGGAACCGATTCTTGACTACCTTGAAAAAAGTTACGAGTTGAAGAGGATCAGCACAACCTACTGAAGGAGAAGAAAAAGATTAGCGCAACATTAAATATTAAAGTAATAATATACAGACATCGTTGAAGACTTTATCTGCAAAATATCGGCAGGAAAAACGATGATTTGAAGAAGAATATTTATTATTGCAACAGCCAAATTCAGAAGCAAAAAGAGACTACAGCCGAGTCGAACATTGCCGAAATCAATATTATAGCGGCCAATTTATGCTAAGGAAGGCATAATTTATTGTTTCCAAATGGGAAACAATATCTGTTTAGGCTAAAGAATTAACAAAAAGTAGGCCGAGTTAAAGAAATTATCAAATTAAGAAAGATATTTACGACCAATACGAGAATCACAAGGCAAGGAATACGTATTGAATAACCTACTGATCACCAGTGAAATATGCATTCTACCATGTATTTGTTGTTTTATCATTTCATGAGAACTGGTGACAAGATGGAGTCAGCCTAAACAGATGGATTGATCGCTCAAGATGAAAAATAGCTCAAGCCAAGATTCCCAGCCGGAGCCGCAGATGACGTAATCTTTGGATGCAAGGGCTGCCTGTTCCAAGATGTCCTAGACCAGGAGAAATCCAGCAGCAAAATCCCGTTACGAGATAAGTATTATGAGTTGCATCGTATTGAATTTGAAATTAGTTGATGAAAAATATTTCCTATGAGTGCAGGAGTGCTAGAAGTAAGATTTGGTGCCAATGAACGGATACTAGAGTATAAATGCCAATTATTAACCGATGATATGTGCCATTTTCTGCAGTTTAACTATGGTGCTTATGAGATAATTTTAGGTTAATGGAAACAAGATCAGATTGAGCACATATGCATGTGTAGTGCTAATCTATACGAGCAGACTGTGAAACGTTAAACCAGTTGTGGTTATAGAAAATGCATGCGAGATACGAGACGTAACCTAATGTTTGAGGTCAATATGAGTTGCAGACATGGCCAGTACGATAATTGTATTGTAAGGAAATGTTGAAATATTACGGAGTTGCAGTGTGTGAAAGAATATTCAGGCTATTAAGTATTTCTACCGTAACACAGAGGTTATTTAAATGGAGTTAAATGAATATGTTTTTTTTAAATATGGAGGTATATAAAGGAAATGGAATAATAGTATGGCTGATGATGATGATGATGATGCTTGTTGTTTAAAGGGGCCTAACATCGAGGTCATCGGCCCCTAATGGTACGAAATGAAACGACAAAGTAAAAGTTCAAAATTATCCACTGACCAAAATAAAAAATGCCATGAAGAATGAATGAACGAATGAATGAATGAATGAATGAACATGAATTTAAAACAGTGAATCCGACTCAAAAAACTATCATAGTTAATAGTATTACTTCCAAGGCAAATCGAGGATGCTTGGTGTCTAAATGGGTCCAAAATACAAGTCAAAGGCCCCTCAGAATGGTACTTATCGCTAGTAATGTAGAACCATGGTATCTGTCCTGTTGCGGTACTAATCAATGGTAGCAGAGACTTGCGGTATTCCACACATTATTGTACTACTCAAAGCTTATGAAATTCGACATTAATACAGACCTATGTTTTTCTCACTCTGCGGCGCCATTCACAGGCAACGCAAACCTATGATGTTCATCACATAAGAGTACTAACCACAGGGACCTCTCCCTATCCCGTGGTGTTCCTCATATACTGGGTACTAATCACAGGTAAGGCAGGTCCATGGTAGCTATCATCCCATGGTCCCGCTCATATGGTGGTACTAATCACAGGTACTGCAAAAGCCGACCGCGTGGTGCTCCTGTGTGCTACTAATCACAAACCTATTTCGTACCTAATATAGTGGTACTACGCACAAGTAAAAGCGACCCTTGTTGTTCTCCGCGTGGTGGTACTAATCATATGTAGTTGCATGGTTTGAATACAATCATCCCTTGGTCGCCCCTTTTAGTCGGCTCTCACGACAGGCAGGGGATACCGTGGGTGTATTATTCGTCTGCCTCCCCCACCCACAGGGGGTGTGTGTTTGGTCCGCGAGAGGTATTTTATTTCCCTCAAGTCCGCCGGCAAGCCGGTTAGGACCCCCCTATCCGCCACCTGGGACGCGCCACGTGGGAGTATCACCTCTCCCCCTGCTACGCCTGCGTAGCAGGTTCGTGGTAATAGTATGGCAAGATGTTGTTAGTATGAGGAGATACGTTTTCTATTCGTTGCATGAGTAAGGGATAGCTGATTGAATTGCGAATTCCTGTGTTACATATAATATTTATATTAGAATTAGCACTGCAAATGAAGGATTCAGGCCATGGTGAGTGTATGACTTGAGCCAAACATAATATGTTTCGTAGTGACATTCAAGCTGAAGGTAGTGATAGGTTACTTCTTTATTATACGTTACGTAATATAAATATACCAGAATAAAATGGAGTCTCGCATATATATGTATTTGAAGTTCAGCGCATCAACGCTAATATGAGGAACGGTTTTCTTTGACAAAATCTTGGCACAGCGAAGAGATATTTGAGAATATAAGTAAATACACTGGCATATGATTAGGAATTCGTGGCACGATTTTCGCAGGTTAGACTGATTTACTATTATATCTATGGCACTCTGTAGTAAGGATGTTTGGTTTATTATGTACATATGATGGTGTACAGTTTTAATTTACTCAATTTTAGCTATGATTGGAATGTTAATAACTGTATTGGTGTTTTTGAACCCAGATTTAAACAACGTAATACTTATCTCGTGACGTGATGAGTCAGAAGTGAGAATCCAAACAAGTATCCAAATAAATTCAGACAAACAGACCAAAAGGAAAGATGAAAACCCAAAGACATGATGCCCCAAAGACAGTCCCAAACAGTAATAACAGGAAGATATTAAACTCCCCCTTGATGAATAAAGTTTTGGTCCCTACCTTTCCCCATGAATCAACTTAAATACTGAAAATATGATATATTATTGAAGGTTAACGTAAATGTAAACAAATATAATGGTAATTTAAAGATTTTCAACTATGTTTATCTCAGAAGTCAAGAATTTAAGAATGATTTTGTGATTTCGTGCGACTTTCTTTTCTTTATTGCCGATAGATGCATTGATATTCCACTTTACAATATATTAGCATGCTAATAAACTAGATATAGTATTACTATTGCGTTTCTATTCTTAAAGTAACTTATAGTGCGTAGTAATAAGATAATATATGTATCAATTGAATTTGTTTATCCCGAATACTAAGCGTTGATCAGGCAATTACCTAAATGTACGGAAACTGAATGACTGATTGAGCATATAGCTACTCTTCAACGGAACCTACGACGTATCTAGAGTATATGGGAATACAATGGAAGTAATTTACCCTGAGAAACGAATATGCACCTTATTGTTATTGCTCGTGTTCATACATGATATCCCCGTTTTGATGTAAATTATCCATAAATGATATAATACAGAGTCTAGGTATGATTCTTGACCCAGTTGTGAATTTCGTAGCCGGAGCAATGTTTAAACAGGTGTATATTTAATTAATGCTCCAACGCGGCGCAATAGAGGAAGTCACCGCGGGAACATTAATAAACCAAACGGTGCAGTACCAACAACGTAAGGCAAGCTGATATAAGTACCAACATAGTTGGAGATGTGTGGGATCTGGTAAATGATGATGATGATGATGATGATGATGCTTGATGTTTTAAGGGGCCTAAGATCGAAGGTCATCGGCCCCTAATGGTACGAAATGAAAGAACAAATATTACAAAGGCATCCACTGACCAAAATAAAAATAAAAAAATATCATGAAGAATGAATGGATGGACAGGAACCCAAGAAAACACAAAACAAACAAAAACAAAAACCAGTGGATCGGATTCAATAGAGAACGAAAATAACATTATTACCGACCAAGGAACCACTTATAAAGCACAAAGATGCTTGGTGTCTAAAGGGGGTGCAAAATCCATGTCTAAGGCCCCACAGAATGGTACATGTCGCGAGTAAAATAGAACCATGGTATGTGTCATGTTGGGGTATTAATCAGAAGTAACGAAGACTCACGGTGTTCCACAAAAGATGGTACTACTCACAAGTATTGCAATATGTACAAGTAACGCAGACCTATGGTGTGTCTCACACAATGGCGCAACTCATAGCCAACGCAAACCGAGAAGTTTCCCCACCTAGGTGTACTAAACACGGGCGCCGGTATTCCCGTGGTGTTCCTCACATAGTGGGTACTATTCACAGGCAACGCAGACCCACGGTGCTGCACATATAGTGGTATAACTCATAGGCTACGCCCAGACCCGCGGTGGTGCACACATGGGTACGACGCACGGGTACTGGAATCCACCAGGCCAGGCTTTTTACTGCAACGAATCACAAACATATTTCGTACCATGTTAGTGATACTACTCGCAAGTACATGCAACCCATGGTGTTCCCCGCATGATGGTACGAATCAAGAGTAGTTTCATGGTTCTAATTCATTCATCCCTTGGTCGCCCCTTTTAGTCGCCTCGCACGACAGGCAGGGGATACCGTGGGTGTATTATTCGTCAGCCTCCCCCACCCACAGGGGGTGTGTGTTTGGTCCGCGAGAGGTATTTTATTTCCCTCAAGTCCGCCGGCAAGCCGGTTAGGACCCCCCTATCCGCCACCTGGGACGCGCCACGTGGGAGTATCACCTCTCCCTCTGCTACGCTTGCGTAGCAGGTTCGTGGGATCTGGTAAATGCAGCACGGGTGAAGTTTAAGAAAGCGGAGATTGTTATTAGTGGAATACTGTGTAGGAGGGATACTGACTGGAGGGTGATTGGGGATTTAAATGAGACTATGGAGTGGGTATGTGGGAAACTGGGAGTGAAATTTCTAGATCCTAATGGGTGGGTAGGAGATAGGGATCTGCGCTCAGACGGCCTTCATTTAAACCGCAGTGGTACGTATAAGTTAGGAAATTTGTTTGGAAGGGTAATAGGGAGGTACATTCAAGGAAACGGGATGGCCTACGTAGCGGTGATAAGGGAACAGGGAACTGGAAATCAAGTAGGGATGACATAAAATTGTTAGTGTTGAACTGTAGAAGTATTGTAAAGAAAGGAATAGAATTAAGTAATTTAATAGATATATATTTACCAGATATTGTAATAGGAGTTTAATCATGGCTGAGAAATGATATAATGGATGCAGAAATATTCCCACCGCACTGGAGTGTGTATCGTAGAGATAGGATAGGAATGGTGGGAGGGGGAGTGTTCATTCTGGTAAAAGAAGAATTTGTAAGCTACGATAAAGTTAAAGATGAGACACATGAAATTCTAGGTGTAAGGCTCATTTCTAAAGGTAATAGGCAACTTGATATATTTGGAGTGTACAGATCGGGAAAGGGTAGCACTGACGCGGATTCGGAATTATTTGATAGGATAGTCAGCTATGTGGGAAACGACATGGAAAGAAATGTGATTGTAGCGGGAGATCTGAATTTGCCAGATGTCAATTGGGAAGGAAATGCGAACGACAGGAAGCGTGACCAAAAAATGGCAAATAAGTTAATATGGGAAGGACAGCTGATTCAGAAAATGATGGAACCAACCAGAGGGAAAAATATCCTGGATGTGGTGCTGATAAAACCAGATGAGCTCTATATGGAAACTGAAATAGATGGTATTAGTGATCATGAAGCTGTTTTTGTGGTAGTTGAAAATAAATGCGATAGAAAGGAAGGTCTTAAAAGTAGGACTATTAGGCAGTACCATATGGCTGATAAAGCAGGCATGAGACAGTTTCTAAAAGTAACTATGATCGGTGGAAAACGGTAAATAAAAATGTAAACAGACTCTGGGATGGGTTTAAAGAAATTGTTGAGGAATGCGAAAGCAGGTCTGTACCTTTAAGGATGGTAAGGAATGGTAAAGACCCACCTTATTATAATAGAGAAATAAAGAGACTAAGAAGGAGGTGCAGACTGGAAAGAAATAGAGTTAGAAATGGCTGTGGAAGTAAGGAGAAATTGAAGGAACTTACTAGAAAATTGAATCTAGCAAAGAAGGCAGCTAAGGATAACATGATGACAAGCATAATTGGCAGTCATACAAATTTTAGTGAAAAATGGAAGGATATGTATACGTATTTTAAGGCAGAAACAGGTTCCAAGAAGGACATTCCAGGAATAATTAATGAACAGGGGGAGTGTGTAAGTGAGGATCTTCAAAAGGCAGAAGTATGCAGTCAGCAGTATGTAAAGATTGTTGGTTACAAGGATAATGTCGAGATAGAGGAGGAGACTAAGGCCAAAGAAGTAATAAAATTTACATATGATAACAATGACATTTACAGTAAGATACAAAAGTTGTAAACTAGAAAAGCGGCTGGAATTGATCAGATTTCTGGGGATATACTAAAGACAATGGGTGGGGATATAGTACCATATTTGAAATACTTATTTGATTATTGTTTGGTCGGAGAAGCTATACCAGATGAATGGAGAGTTGCTATTGTAGCCCCTGTGTATAAAGGAAAGGGTGATAGACATAAAGCTGAAAATTACAGGCCAGTAAGTTTGACATGCATTGTATGTAAGCTTTGGGAAGGCATTCTTTCTGATTATATTAGACATGTTTGTGAAAATAACTGGTTCCATAGAAGGCAGTTCGGTTTTAGGAAAGGTTATTCTACTGAAGCTCAACCTGTAGGATTCCAGCAAGATATAGCAGATATCTTGGATTCTGGAGGTCAAATGGACTGTATCGCGATTGACCTGTCTAGAACATTTGATAGGGTGGATCATGGGAGACTACTGGCAAAAATGAGTGCAATTGGACTAGACAAAAGAGTGACCGAATGGGTTGCTATATTTCTAGAAAATAGATCTCAGAGAATTAGAGTAGGTGAAGCTTTATCTGACCCTGTAATAATTAAGAGGGGAAATTCTCAAGGCAGTATTATCGGACCTATATGTTTTCTTATATATATAAATGATATATGGTAAGGCTTTTTGCGGATGATGTTATTCTCTATAGAGTGATAAATAAGTTTCAAGATTGTGAGCAACTGCAACGTGACCTCGAAAACGTTGTGAGATGGACAGCAGGCAATGGCATGTTTGTAAACGGGGTTAAAAGTCAGGTTATGAGTTTCACAAATAGGAAAAGTCCTCTCAGTTTTAATTACTGCGTTGATGGGGTGAAAGTTCCTTTTGGGGATCATTGCAGGTATCTGGGTGTTAATATACGGAAAGATCTTCATTGGGGTTATCACATAAATGGGATTGTAAATAAAGGGTACAGATCTCTGCACATGGTTATGAGGGTGTTTAGGGGTTGTAGTAAGGATGTAAAGGAGAGGGCTTGTAAGTCTCTGGTAAGACCCCAACTAGAGTATGGTTCCAGTGTATGGGACCCTCACCAGGATTACCTGATTCAAGAACTGGAAAAAATCCAAAGAAAAGCAGCTCGATTTGTTCTGGGTGATTTCCGACAAAAGAGTAGCGTTACAAAAATGTTGCAAAGTTTGGGTTGGGAAGAACTGAGAGAAAGAAGAAGAGCTGCTCGACTAAGTGATATGTTCCGAGCTGTCAGTGGAGAGATGGCGTGGAATGACATTAGTAGACGAATAAGTTTGAGTGGCGTTTATATAAAAGTAGGAAAGATCACAATATGAAGATAAAGTTGGAATTCAAGAGGACAAACTGGGGCAAATATTCATTTATAGGAAGGGGAGTTAGGGATTGGAATAACTTACCAAGGAAGACGTTCAATAATTTTCCAATTTCTTTGAAATCATTTAGGAAAAGGCTAGGAAAGCAACAGATAGGGAATCTGCCACCTGGGCGACTGCCCTAAATGCAGATCAGTATTCATTCATTCATTCATTCATTCATTCATTCATTCATTCATTCATTAGTTGATGCCCATCCGCTCCAGGCCACCTTACCCGTCATGCAGCTGTTGAGCTCGCACCGTAAGTGTAGTTAAAATGGATAGTGAATGTGAATTGATTTGGGTTCAAGTCAAGAGAGAAGTGGCAGAGAGGACCAAGACATTCAAAATAAAAGACGTAGAAAAACTCACGTCAGAAGCCATCGACCGTGTGACTGCTGCAGATTGGGAAAAGTGCTTCAATCGCGCGGAAAATCTTCAAACAGACGTTTGGGCCAAGGAAATAGTAAGGGACGAAAGAATGGAGCCATTCGTCAGTGTAAATGACGACTCGACAAATAGTGAGATGTGTGATGACAGTGACTAAGAAATCAGACTGCCTTGAAGCTAGAAACCGGTTCTTAATTCATTGTAAATTAACGTTAACCTATTCCGTAAAGTAGTTCTTTTTCCATATTACTCAGTACAATATACAGTATTCAAATATTTAAAGTTATAATGTAATAAAACTGATACGGATTAATATGTAATCCGAAAGTATTTACGGCGTCCTGCAGCCTGTGAAGGCGCGCGCGCCCCGTACTGCCATAGCCAGCGACATTTACATGATCGCTTTCCGGGCCATTTTCCAGGAAAATTACAAGACTCACGGAAATATGTTTCAGATAAAAAATATAAGTCAGGCAATTTTTTACATTTTTACAGACAAAATTTTATTGGGTGAAGAAATAAAAACTTGGTCGCTTACTGAAATTTTCAATACATGATTCTACGGATTTAAATTTATTCGTTCAAGATTTTATTTTTAATAATTATTTGACGGGGTTTATATGGAAAATAGTTATATCACTGAAATCAGCAGTCTTTTCTGAAGCTTGTATGTAGTATAATTTGTTTTGAAATATTGTATGAAGTAACATCAGGAGCTTGAGAGAGAACAACTTGCCTCGCGCTCCGAAATGATGTGTTCAGTTAGACATTTCTTCGCCAGTTGCTACATAACCTTGGCAACAGCGTAATTACTCTGACCCGCCTTATTTGGTGGCCGCGACAATAGTCTTGCTTTGTTTCAATCACTTCTTTTTTTGATCTGCAAGTCTAAACATGCATAATGATGTTATCACTGCAACACGTGCACACTCTTGCCTTCGCGATGCATGTTCGATAAAGCTACGCCTTGACAGAGGAGGATGTAGAGGAGGAGGAGGAGGCCTTAACAGCCTATGTATAGCAGCTATTTTTTAAAGATCACAGTTATCAAAAGAGCAAGTAGAAATTGCCGCCACCACATGTCAAAGGTAGTAGCTAATAATAGCAGCACGGTGCTCTGTTGATTGAAGATGGTAGCTTGTCAAAAAACACATAGAATTTCAAATTGCCGCCACCACATTTCAAAGGTAGTAGCTAAAGATGGCATTGCAGTGCCCTGTTGATTAAAGATGGCGGCTTGTCAAAAAGCACATAGAATTTCAAATTGCCGCCACCACATTTCAAAGGTAGTGCCGTAAACAGGGTAGCACTAAGGTTAGCGATGCAAGATGGCGGATGACAGCTGTCAAAAAGCACGTGGATTTTAAATTACCCGCTCGTAAAGTTTAGTACCGTAAGGAGGGCATCACTAAAGAATTTGCGCTGCAAGATGGCGGATGGCAGCTGTCAGAAAAGCAAGTGGATTTTAAATTATCCACCACCACGATGGGGTTCAGTGTCGTAAAGATAGCAGCACTGAGGTAAGCGATGCAAGATGGCATATGATATTTGTCAAAAAAGCGCGTGGCTTTGTAAAGCATGTGGAATTTTTCAAATTTCCCGCCACCACGTGCCTAAGTTGGTAAATATGAGGTTTAGCCCCGTTAAGATGGCGGATGACAGCTGTCATTAAAGCACGTGGATTTTTTTTTTCAAACAAGAGCACCTGGCTTTGTTTACAAACATGACCTTGCCAGAGGTCAATGCGGCGGAGGCCCCTGCGAAGGGGCATGTGGTGGAGGAGGAGGCCTCTGCGGAAGGCCGGAGGCGGAGGCGGTTCCAGAACTGGCCACTTATACTACTGTTGTGACCCTTATTATAATTATTATTAAGAGAAATGCTTATGTAATGACTCATGAACAACCATCAACTGCTGCTACCGCCTGCCTGTATGTGTGCCAGGGAAAAATAAAAGATAAATTCTGACTGCCGTGATTTTCGTTCCAGATGCCATCGTAGCAGTGATTACACCTGCTAACGAGAGACCCGCTTTCCGCACGCCGAATATCAACGAATGGCAGTACACGGCGCCTCCACCGCCCTACACACTTTACAACTTGTACCCAGAGCCATCCCGACAAACATCTACACCGCCTACGTTATCAGGTAAGTTATCCTCCATGACACGAATAAAATTTACCCTCTAAAACAGGGAGTAACCTTGTTGAGAAACACCTGTGAACAAACGCGGCACGGCTTGAAATTGGGAAAAGATGATGATAATAGGCCTACTTGTTGTTTAAAGGGACCTAACATCTAAGGTCAATCCGCCCCTAATGGTACGAAATGGACGATATGACATGAAATTAAAACATTAAAATGTATCCACTCACTAGAGTTGAAAACAAATGGTGATGAAAAATGACTATGAGGTTAAAACAATCTGTAGATCTAATTCGCAATGCCTTATTTTCTAATAAAATAAGAGGAAATACAGGAGACAAAGGAATAGTCCATTGCCTGGTAGTACAAATATATATATATATACATAATTTACGTTAGATGTTAAATGAACACATTAAAATACGCAACACAAACTAAAATGAAGGCAATTGGATTAAAGCGCAATTGACACAAAGACACTAGCACAAAGGACATCATTACACACGATAAAACAGATCTCTATCCCTCATAAAGCGGATCACGAGATCTGCTGACTGCTCTGAATTTTGTTATTGTTTATAAATTTTATTTGAAAGTGTTACGGAGTTCTCCGTGGTAGTTAGAGGTGAAAGAAGGTGCTGGGATGAACAGGTCTCAACTTACGAAATTAAAGTTAATTTAAAATTCAATAAGGTTATATTTTCTTTTCAAGATCAAGAAATAATAAGTACAACAGGAACTTGGTTATATAGCAACAAAATAAGAATGTACAATTACAGTTTATTAATGTATATTGGGCTTCAAGTTCCAGAAACACAATCCCTGAGCAATGAGCCCAACTTTACCTATACACAAGGTTTAACAAAGAGGCAGAAAACCCCAATCATGCCCAGGAGCACTCGCTCCCTATTACTCAGTAAAGCCTGCTCGAGGCACACAGAAACCAAATTTTGGAAAGAGCAACCCGCTCTCAAAGTTCAAGCCTATCAAAGGCCACACCAAACTCCACCTTCAAGCTGTCCTCCAAGCACATGAAAACAGGGGTAAAAATACCCAACCTACTGAGGCCTACTCAATAAAGAAGCAGGACAATTACATGGCCCCCAAAATACCAACTTGGGAGGAGGCGTAACTGCACTCCTAATACACTTCTTTAAAACCTACTTGGCACTTAGGCCGCTTATGCAAGGGCTAATCCCATACTACGGAGGTGACACGGTTGAAAAATGTTATGACATTACGAGTAGAAGGGAAACAGTTATAAAAACGTAGTCACCTCAAAACAAAATGAATGGGAGCTCGAGAGGGTTAGGCACTCTCTATCCCAATTTGTAGTTAAAGAGACAGAATTTATGTGTCTTTTACATTTTAAATATAGGTTACAAGAGGAAAGTTTCGAACCCGCCCCGAGGGTTACACTGCTGAGCTGACAAGAAAATAAGTTATAAAACGGCCATTACCTGATGATTGAACTGCTGCCCGAAGAAAAAGGCGCTTCCCGCCCCCTGCTACATAATGACACAAAGAAAGAAGTTACTGAAGTGGCGAGGAGACCAGAAAATCAGCAGTTTATATACCCTCGTGGAACATTCGAGACCTTTCATGAATGATAACACCCGCCCACAAGCTTTTTATTGGACGGCCAAAAGATTACATGTCAAAACTGGAGAAGAAAACCAGGATTGGTGGAAAATTAATTACAGAAATTTGCGATTGGTCAATTTCAAAACTGGCGGAAAGAAAGGATTAACAATGCCAACTTAAACGATGGCTGAAAGAAATTTAATAAAAAACAAACTTCTAAACACTAAATTTCTTCAAAAAAAAAAAGGGTTCCTTCACTTCGCACTAGGGTGCACAAATGTAGTTCTTAAGTAGTGCCATTTAGAAGAGAATGTTCACACTTCTTACTACAGAGAAAACAAAAATAAATCGAAAAAGACACAATTCAGAACTCTTCAAAATTTATAATAATGACATCTTCTGAGAAATCTTAGCATTAATGTGGAAGTTAAAGTTCAAGCTTCCTCCAGTAGAGGAGTTTCAACTGGCGCAATGTTTGAATTAGCGGCGCGGAGGTGTACCGCCCGGTACAGAAACCTTATGGATTCTGCATTTATAATTTAGTTTACCCTTATTTTATCCCTCCCCGCAGCATTTCAAATCCTTTAAAATGTGTCATTTTAATTGAATTATCGTTAGTAAGTTCAGCTTCAGTTTCATATTCTGGAAATTCGTTGATATTTTGAATTTTCGTGGACGTGAGTACAGACTCACGTGTCGCGTTATGGGTTAAAAAATAAGTAGGGCTAAGTAAATGTAAATAGTAAACCTACTGCGGGAGTTTTATTTTTTCTGTCACCATGTAGTTCCATCCTGTGTCAACAGATGGTGTTTTAAATTATTTTGCGTGTCAACAAATGGTTATCGTTTCAACCTAGAAAACAGGTCTACTTTTCAACTCACTGCTAATTAATTTTGCAAATTTCAGGCCTGCAATATAAATCTACAGAACTATAGAAGCAACTGATTTGGTTGGCAATGTTATAATATACTGCACATTTAGTGGGCAATAGATATTTTGTTTGCTTAAGAGTGTCAAACTGGTGTTCTTACCCTATATTGAATTTTGTAGAGCATTTAACTCTTCACTGACATACGTGAGACTCCCACGATAATTTGCCATCGAAGAGGAGTCCAAGATATCGTTGATTATCTACCATATGCAGAGCGAACTCCCTAACTAGATATCTTATTTCGACAATACTGGTACAGACTCTACGTGGAAACTTGAGGCTGCAAACCCCACACCCAACCGTTGGAGTTTTCTGTATTTCCCGAGCTTTATTACTGCCAAATAAGTACTGTATTCAAAATATATGTTCGTAATAAAATGAATAAATGAATTAATTAAATATATCTGTTCACCTCCGCCGCCGTATGAGCCTCCTCCACGATACACGCAACAAGGGATCACCTGTCGATGAAAAGCTCACTAGTATGACAGCATGGAAGAAGTGCCGACAATGTTTGATATCTAACTATACATAGAAGCGTCTTTCTGGCTGCTACCCATCCTCGGAAGTACATAATCATGGAGTATTTTCTGACTGCAATATACTAAGAACCCTCCAGTATTAACTTACTATCTTATGTATCAAAGGACGTCCGATTAGTCAAATATGCCAGATATTACCAAAACTACTTCACTTTAGTCATATGTGTTAAATACTTCCGATCTATATTTAGGAATTACGAAGTCGAATAATGAATGTGTGAAGCAAGACAGTGTAATGTGGTAACTTTACAGAGAAGCATGCTAATATTTCGCAACTAAGCACTATTACGATAACAACATTGTTATTAATAAAATTATTCAGTGCTGGTTTCCCTGTAGAACTATTTCTCATCTGAACTTCTCTTCTAAACAAAGTATTGTAATGCATAACTGGTTAGACCTTTACCAACACAACAACTGGAGAATAAATCACTTTTATCACAGATCACCAGAGAAGAACAGTAGGTTTGGTGCTGTATGTTAATGAATCCGGTATCGCAGCCCTACTGATAAGCGAAGGACCAGTAACAATAGTTTTAATGGCTTCTTAACTATGGAACACTTAGGAAAGAGTTTTGCTGATGTAAACTTGAGTTCGATAAGCATTGGCAAAAAATGAAAATTGGTTTTAAAGCCTCGAACGTCGTAAGCTCAAAGTACAGTAGGTATTATAACTGAGGAGCCAAGCTGAGTGGCTCACAGAGTAGAACCCGAATTGGTGGGTTCGATCTCGGCTCAGTCCGGTGGTATTTTAAGGTGCTTAAATACGTCAGTATGGGAAGGTGAAACATTTCCTCCAAGATAAAATTCTGACACTTCGGCGGCTCAGAAAATAAAAAGTAGTTAGTGATAAGAAAAAATAGCATTATTATTATTATTACCATGTTTGTGTGGATCACAGAAATGAAAGGAGGTGTGGGCATCAATGGATCGATATAATGATGATGATGATGATGATGATGATGCCTGTTGTTTCAAGGGGCCTAACATCGAGGTAATCGGCCCCTAATGGTACAAAGTGAAATATCCAAAAAGGTCAAAATCATCCACTGATCAAAATTAAAAAATGCCATGAAGAATGAATGGATGGATGGACATGAACCCAAAAAAACGAAAAACAAACAAACAAAAAAGAGAGGATCCGACTCAAAAAAGATCATAAATACGAGTATTACTGACAAGGGACCACTTATAAAGACAATCCCGATGCTTGATGTATAAAGGAGTCAAAAATCCAGGTCTAATGCCCCTCAGAATGGTACTTATCGCTAGTAAAAGAGACCCATGGTATTTGTCATCTTGGGGTACTAATCAAAAGTAGCGAAGACTCACGATGGTCCACATATGATGGTACTGATGATGATGTTGATGCTTGTTTTAAGGGGCCTAACATCGAAGGTCATCGGCCCCTAATGGAACCAGATGGACGACAGGATATATGACAGTAAATATTTCAAAACGTATCCACTAACCAGAGTTTTAAAAAATGGTGATGGAAAATGAGTATGAGATTAAAACAATCAGTGGATCTGATTCGCAATGCCATATTTTGTAATAAGGGAAAATACAGGAGACAAAGGAATAAGGCATTGCTTGCTAGGACACATATATATACGTACTTTACATTAGACTTTAAAAGAACACATTAAAATGCGCGACACAAACTAAAATGAAGTCAATGGAATAAAAGCGCTATTGACACAAAAAACACTAAGGACAAAGGACATCATCACACACGAGAAAACAGACCACTATCCCTCATAAAGCGGATGACGAGGTCTGCTGACTGCTCGTCATCTCGCAAGATAAGGGAGATTGTACTCGGAAGGTTAAGACTACGGCGCAGATCGACCAGGTACACACACTCCGTAAGGATGTGTACCACGGTAAGGTGTTCGCCGCAGGTACACATCGGAGGCGGTTCCCCTTTCACAAGATGCGAGTGAGTCAGGACACCATGGCCGATCCGAAGACGACATAATACCACGGCTATCCTCCGCGAAGCCCGAAGGGAAGTCCTTAAAACCTTCGTTGTTCCTTTTATCGCTCGCAGCTTACTGGGAAGTGGAAAGGCCTGCCACTCCATCTCCAAATGGGCCATAACCAGATGTCTCAGCTGAGAGCGAATATCACTTACTGGAACCTTGAAAGGCAACGGGGGCAGTGTAACTGCCTCCTTGGCAGCCTTATCCGCTAATTCACTTCCCTCTATGCCCATATGGCTTGGAAGACACAGAAACGTGATTCTGGTGCCGGCATCCGAACACCCGGCCAGCAGGTCCTGCATCCGCTGCACCAGAGGGTGCCGAGGGAAACAAGTATCAATAGACTGGAGCGAACTCAAGGAGTCAGAACACACGAGAAAGTGTCGGCGCTCATTGTACACTGCGTACCGAAGAGTTTCGCGGATAGCATAGAGCTCTGCTGTGTACACACTACAGGTTTCCGGAAGAGCAAAAAGAAACCTATCATTGTCGACAACGAACGCACAACCCACCTTCGTGTCTGTCCTCGAATCATCCGTGTAGACGACGACTGAACCTGGATAGCGGCAAACAACCGACAGGAAGAGCCTCCGATAAATCAACGGGTCCGTGTTTTCTTTCGGGCCAGTGTGCAGATCCAGGATTATTTCAGGTCGGCGTACTACCCACGGAGGTACTCCACTTGGTTGTCTGACAAGGCAAGGAACCGAAGGTACGTCGAACAATCGGTAAATGCTATCCAAACGTATTCCAACCGGCCGCGTTGCTCGAGGACAAGCAGCGTACAGCAAACGGTTGCCATTGTTGAACACGCAAGGATAGCTTGGATGAAGTGGCATCTGTCACAAATTTGCAGCATACGAAAGAAGCATATGCTGGCGCCTCAGATGTGAAGGCGTCACACCAGAGTCAGCGAGCAGGCTGGCAATGGGGCTTGTACGGAAAGCTCCCGTCGCCAACCTAACCCCGCAGTGGTGGATGCTGTTCAACGCCCCAAGCACGCTTGGCCTTGCTGAGCCATATGCTGCACTGCCGTAGTCTAACCTGGATAAAATGTCTGCCCGGTAAAATCGGAGGAGCACCATGCGGTCTGCTCCCCAATTAGTGCTGCTAAGAAACTTCAAGAGGTTAAGCCTCTTGGTGCATTGCACTTTGAGCTCCCGCACGTGTTTGGCTCCCACGATAGTTTACTGTCAAAAAGGAGCCCAAGGAATCGGTAAGTGTTAACAACTGGAAGAACGACATTTCCTAAATAAAGCTCAGGATGTGGGTGAAGAGTACGGTGACGACAAAAGTGGACAACGGAGGTCTTTGTGGCAGAAAACCAAAAGCCATGTTCTAAGGTCCACTTCTCCACCCTCCTAATTGCTTGCTGTAATTGTCGCTCTGCGAATGCCATACTGCACGACCTATAGTGCAAAGCAAAATCGTCCACATATAGCGACGGTATTACTGCTGGACCAGCAGCAGCGACAATACAGTTTATGGCAATCCCTGTGGGACTCCATTTTCCTGAACGTAATATTGCGAATATGTCCTCCCTACTCGGACACGGAATAGACGGAGGGACAAAAAATTCGCAATAAATACCGGCAAGTTACCTCGGAATCTCCATTGATGCAGGACTGAAAGGATACCATATCGCCATGTGGTGTCGTAGGCCTTCTCTAAGTCAAAGAAAACAGCTACCAAGTGCTGTTAACGGAGAAACGCATCCTGGATAGAGCTCTCCAGGCGGACCAAGTGGTCAGTGGTTGGATCGAGCGGCTCGAAAACCACACTGGTATTCGGAAAAAGAGTCCTTGTTTCTCCAGACACCACACGAGTCGGCGATTTACCATCCTCTCAAATAGTTTACACAGGCAGTTGGTAAGACAAATCGGCCTGTAACTTCCTGCATTCTTAGGATCTTTGTCAGGCTTGAGGACAGGAATGACTATGCTCTCTCGCCACTGAGACGGAAAATCACCCTCCATCCAGATACGGTTGAACACACGAAGGAGATAGAGTAGACTATCATCACTAAGGTGTTTCAACTTCTGGTTATGGATGTTGTCCGCTCCAGGAGACGTGTCCTTGCAAAGCGCTAGGGCGCTGCGGAGTTCCCACTCCGTAAAGGGCACGTTGTAGTCCTCTGAAGGTTGGGTGGCAAAACTAAGGTGATGACGTTCTGCCTCCCGCTTCAGAGGGAGGAAATCAGGATTGTAATTCCCGGAGCCAGAGACATCCGCGAAATGACTAGCGAGATGGTTAGCAGTCGCGAGGGGATCAGTGGCGACACTGCCTGCAATGGAAATTCCCGGTACAGCAGATGATCCTTGAATACCCAAAATTCGTCGAAGTTTCGTCCACACATGAGATGATGGAGTATGTGACGTCATGGACGACACATATCTCTCCCATGAAGCCTTCTTACTTTGTCGAATAAGAACTCGCGCCTTAGCGCGGACTTTCTTAAATGTTACCAAGTTGGCCACAGTAGGCTGTCTACGGTAACGCTTATTAGCGCGACGGCGTTCTTTGATGGCTGCTGCTATTTCATCGTTCCACCAAGGAACGAGTTTTCGGCGAGGAGTCCCCGAGAAAAACGGAATGGACTCCCCAGCAGCAGCAAGAATATCTTGGGTGATGTAAGTTATTTCCTCGCCGACGGTCCGCCTGACGACATCGTGAAAGACAGCTAGTGATGTGTACTTTGGCCAATCAGCATGTTTAAGAATCCATCGAGGGGGAGCCTCGACGGGTTTATGATTCAACAAAGTAAGAACGATGGGAAAATGGTCACTGTCACAGAGATCAGCGTGTGCATTCCACCGAAACAGTGGAACCAACGTTCGGCTGCATAGACTAACGTCTATGCGAGAGTATGTGCCGAAACGTACACTAAAGTGAGTTGGTTCCCCTGTGTTCAAAATACATAAATCCAGATCTGATAGAAGTGCTTCCAGCTCTCTTCCTCAGGGGCAAGGCGTCTCAGAGCCACATATGGGGTGATGGGCGTTAAAATTGCCCAATAAGACGAAGGGTGGTGGAAGCTGATCCATAAGATCAGCGACATCATTGATGTTCAGATGCTGGCCTGGTGGAAGATAAACATTACACACTGTTGCTATGACAGGCAGCGAGAGGCGAACAGCTACAGCCTCAAGAGGGGTTCTTAATGGAACCTCTTCGCTGTAGCTATCAGAACGTACAAAAATGCCAACGCCTCCGGAAGCCCGGTGACCATAGTATCGTTCTGTCGAGTATAGTTTGAAATTCCTCAAGACCGTGTGATGACCAGGTCGGAAATTGGTCTCCTGAATACAGACTATACTCGCTGCGTACTCACTAATAAGCTGACGTAACTCAGCAAGATGCCTGTCATAACCGTTACAATTCCACTGTAACAGTGCCATAGTGTGGACTATAAAAGGAGTGTTAGGTTATGAGCGACAAAATGCTCGTAAGCCTAAACACTATCTAGTTCTACATCCGTAGATGTAGAGGACAGCGCGACATCCATCCCGTCATCAAAAGATGGCAGGGGTGCCGCCCAGAACTTCGACGCTTTTCGGGCGCGAGGGGGTCCCCTACGAGGAGAGCGCGCAGGTTTGGGAGCAGGAGTGCCTCCCGGCGCAGACTCATATCCCCCAGATGGAGGGCATGACTTCTCCTTCGCAGGGGAAGTCCGAGAGCGCTCAGGACGGGCGCTCTTCTTCCCCTTTTTCTGTTCTAGTTTAGACGGGTTGGGAGATAGTTTCCCAACCCTGGTCGACGATGCCTCCGCCGGCTGGGGCACGACTTTCGTCGACTTTTCGTCATTTGGTGAACAGCATGACCTTGGTTTTGCTCGCATTCACTTCCATCCACGGTCCTGGCAGGCATAAGCCCATTCAGTAAGAGCTTGCTGGAGGTCCTCCTCTTTCCCATCCAAAATCAGAATGTCTTCTGCATGGACATATATTGGTCTCATGTTCCAGTTGCCAACCTTAATTCTTTTAGTTCTTCTTTTACACTGCTTAACGACTTGGTTCCTGAAAATCACAAAGGGAAGGGCGCTCAAGCTGTAACCCTGCTTTACTCCTTCGCCATTTCAAATTCCCTAGAGCATTCACCAGCTCTTCTCACCACTCCTTGGACTCTACTGTGCATGCTCCTAATGCGGCATAAGAGAGTCTTGGTTACCTTTTCGTCTTCAAATGCTGCCCAAGCAGTTCCCTGGGGACCGAGTCAAATGCGGCCTTTAAGTCGACAAATGCAGCTAGAACATCCTTCCCTCGTCTAAGTCGTTTCTTCGTTTCTCTATAACGGTTCTTAGTGTGTATATATGGTCGTGTGTTTTTCGACTTGGCGTGAAAGCACACTGTTCTTTTTCCAACTTTTCCTCTACTTCTTGTCTCAGCCTCGTCTCCAGTGTGCGAGAATATATCTTTCCGGCCACACTGGAAAGACAAATTGCTCGATAGTTTGCACAGTCCAGAGTGTTGCCCTTCTTATGGATGGGAACAATAATGTTCTTTTTTTTCTTTTTTTTTTCTTGAGGAGATTGGTTGGGATTGAATGTTCTATTTTCCAGTCACAAGCCGTTCTTAATATTGCACTTAATTTACTTTTAGGTTACACACGCATCACTAGTAGTCTTTAGAAAAACTAAAATACTTGATAGCATGCAATAGAAGGAAACGCTATATGACTTACAAAAAAATGGATGTGAGGAACGCCCTGGCAACTTATAGAAGTGTCACTTCCATGCATTCGTGAAACAACTGAATGACTATAGCGTAATTACAACCTTATTTGAGTGGAATCAAGATAATCGTTAAGAATGGTGGTGATTTGTGGTGAAGGTTGGAATAGCAAGACAAACTCACGTGGGGAAAGGTAAGTGAAGACTGATTAATTTCCGCATTAAGAGTCTCTGTTGAGGCGCATATTGGGGACACTGAAAAAATAAATGATCACTGTCTCCATTATTATATCCGCAAGAACAAGATGGGCTATTTGCTATGTGAAACCGATGTTGATAAACAGGGGTTAGCGAATGATTAAAGCGTAATCTTATAATATTAATAATATGGCGTCGCGTGTACGTACCATTGACAAACCATGGTTGTTTCGGAATGGTAGGCTGCAATTGATAATAGTGTTGTCCCTTCGTACCGGCAGAAAGTCGCCATAATGTATTCCACGCTTGATGAGCATTCCTTTTAATGCGTGAGAAGAAATCGGACACAGGGATTTTAATTTGCAATAAATATGCGGCATCCGTACTTGCCTCTTTGGCTGCTAAATCGGCGATATCATTACCTACGTGATTACTATGTCCTTTTATCCAAAGTAACGTTATAGAAAAACCAGACTTCTCGAGTTGAAAAAGAAGGTATTTAACCTCGTATACATAGACTACATATTGTAACTTTGTGAAAAAGATTGTAGAGCCTGAAGCACACTTTGGGAATCGCTAAAAATATTTATTTTTCGGGAACTCAGTCTTTGAACATATAAAAGAGCTTGGTATATGGCATAGAGTTCCGCTGTAAATATAGTTAGACTATTCGGCAACGGATATTTAAAACTTGTGTGTGTTTGGGGATCAAAGAATGCTGCCCCTACGCCAGTAGACGATTTTGCCCCATCGGTAAATATATGATAATCTTGGGAATGTAATAAACCTTTAAATCTCTTATGAGGAAGAGTTTGCGAGTTAATTTCACGTGAAGATTGGGTAGGTGGACAAGAAGAAGCTATAATTATGCATGGACGGAATATGATGTCATAAATGTATGAGTACATGATGAAACGCGTTTTCGTAGAATGGAATCGTGAATATTTTGCATTTCAACGTATGCCGTATATATTCCAGAGTATCGGTGATTCTTTGGGGGACGCTGTTGGTAGTATTCATGTAGTAATTTCAATTTAGGAAATATAATAGAGTTCGATCTACTGATGTGCTTGAGCAGAATTTTTTTTCGCAATTTTTAACCGTCGAATATGAAGAGGCTCTTCTGTGGCTTCAAATAACAAAGCGTTAGTCGGTGTTGTTTTGAGAGCACCCATACTTATACGTAAAGCGGAAATTGTATTCGATCTAATGTTAAAAGATTTTGTTCGGAAGCTAAATCTATTATGTGTGCACTATAATCTAAGGTAGAGCGAATGGTAGCGCGGTATAGTTGTAACGCTGACAAGGGGACAGCACCCCACGTAAGTTTCGTTACTGTTCTCAAAATGTTAATATAGCGATCGGACTTTCTAGTTAAACGCTGAATTTGATGATTCCATGTTAACCTTTGGTCTATGTATATGCCTAAATATAAATGTTGAGGGACGAAGGGGATGCTGTGATCATCGAAAATAATAGGACTTTTATCAAAAGCTCTTGTGTTAGTGAAAACCATTGCCGCACACTTAGGTAAGGAAAGATGAAGGCCATGAGACATTAGCCACCGAAAAACAAGACTCAGAACATGGGATATTGTGGTTCTGCAATTGTCAATGTTATTGTACAGACTCGTACACCTCTACGCCGCACATTTGAATTTTCCGCCTTAAAGTACTTCTCTACTGGAGAAACTCTGAACCTTAAAAACTGTATTAACTCATAGTTTTCCCAGAAGATGTCACTACAGTTAAATTTTGTGATTACAAAGTTGTCGATACTGTGTGGACTTCAACGTGTTTGTTTTCTATTGATCAAGAAGTGCGGACATTCTCTCATAGATGTCTCTACCCCCCAAAAAAACTATGATTATGCACCCTGGTGCGAAATCAATGAACCTTCTTGAAGAAATTTGGTATTCAGAAGTTATCGTCTTTACTAAATTATGTTCTTTCTTTCCGCCAGGTTTGAACTCAGCCAATCCCGAATTCCTTTAATTAATTTTTGACCAATAGTATTTTTCTTCTACGACTTTGTGTGTAACTTTTGAGGTTAGCCAATAAACGACGATGGGTGTGTCTTAATTATTCCTGAAAGGTCTCGAAACTTCCCCGAGGGTTTAAAAACTGCTGCTTCTCTCGGCTCTTCGCCACTTCAACAACATCTAACTTAGTGTATGGAAATGTAGCAGGAGGCGGGAAGCGCCTCTTTCATCAGTCAGCAGTCCTTCAAAAGGTAATGGCCATGTAACATCTATATTTCTTGCTAGCTCAGCAGTTTAACCCGCCGGGAAAGATCCGAAACCTTTTTACAAATGTAACCTATATTTCCATATGTAAAGTCTTCCGGCTGATGTAAAAACTTCATAAATCTTTAAAGGTAAATCCGGGATAGAAAGTGCTTTACCCTCTCGAACTCCCCTTCATTTTGGTCTTGAGGTGACTATGTTTTAGTAACTGATTTTCTATTCTTCCTTTCTGTAATGTCTTAAATTTTTCTTACACGAGTCACCTCCCCAGTTTGGGAATAGCCCTTGTGTCATCAGCCTAGTGCCTCTTAGGTTTTAATATGTGTATTTAGGAGTGCTAATTCACGCCTCCATTCATCTCTGTGTTTGGGCCATTTAATTAACCCAATATTTATCTATTCAGGCCCAGTAGGTTGGGTACAAGATACCCCTGTTTCTTTGTAAGCGTGCCTTGAGAGGCAGTTTATGGGAAAGTTTGTTGTGGCCTTTAATAGGAGGCCCGATATGGTTTTTGGAGCTTATATTCCCTGTATGAAGGGGTTTTCTGCCCTTTTCATCAAGTGTGTACCTTGGTAAAGTTGAGCTAATAGCTCAAGGAATGTAAAACTGGGGCTCGAAGCCCAGAACATGTAAAGATCCCTGAACTTTTGTTTGAGGTTGAAAAATTATACTTGTACCTGATTTTCATTGTTATTTCACCTAGTGAAAAATTGTTAAATCTTGTTGTCATTTTGAGAAAATATAACTTATTGAAAATTTGATTCATCTTTCGGACTTGTAGTTAAGACCCATTCCAGCCCGCACCTTCTTTCATCTCTGCTGTTCCACAGATACCTCGGAACAAGTGGTAGCAGAGCGTGGTTGAATGGGTTTCATTTTTGCCCGTTTTGACGGCTAAACGTCGCTTTTGTTTTGAACTCTAACAATTTTCTCTGTCGCTGGAATTTTCTTTCTTGTTTTCTAAATTTGTCAATATTTTGTCTTCATGTCCGGCCCTCGCGATGTCCTCCATCCCGGCTACTTGCGCAAGGAGGAATTGATTTATGAATTAACTAATAGAAATGTTCAATCTGGAGGCACGGTTGCAGCCGATACCACCAAGCTTAAAGATTCTCTTGACTTGCCGATTAGTATCCCCATCTTGGGGGAGAAAGATATTGATGAGGCTCTCTCCACGATCACTAACAACACTACTGAGCTAGCATCTGTAGTTAGTTTTTTGAAGTGGGTGATCCATATCCCTATCAACTTGAACGTGTACAAGCTAGATTTTACCACTTTTCCAGTAGAGTTAGTGATTTATTGTCTTAAGTTGAGTGACATTCAGGGGAAGGAAGCTAGTGCTCTGGTGGAACACCTTTCAAAGATGTCCAATAAAGTTAGTCACTTGTTAACTGGGACAATTCCTCCCAAGACCGATCAAGCCACGGTTGCAAATTTATGTAATGAGGAGGATTCTTCCAAGGGGGAAGAAAATAGAAAGTCTGTGGCAACTCAACAAACCTCTGCCCCATTAGAAAACGAATCTGAGCGTCGTACCTCAATACCACCATTTGTGTTGAATAATGCATCTTCTAAAACTGCTTCTCCGCCCCTTAGGCCTTTACCGACCATGTCACCCGGGTTCAGTAGTTTGCCTCATCCTTTAGCGATGTTGCTTAGGGGTATTTCCAAGTTTTCCGTTAGCTCTACTAGTGATGTAATTTCATTTCTAAGATTTTTGGTCTTGCTCTTGTGTTTTCGCTTTCCCTTCAGATTATCTACCCTTATTCCACTGGTGTCCTCTCGGACAAGATCGTTAGAGCAATTGCTGAACAATCCACTATTGAAGATTTTCATGCACACCTCCTGGCCAACTTCAATCCCGCTCGGGCTAGGCCATCCCCAATTCAAAAGTACTATTACCGAGTACAGCGCTAGGATGAAAATCTTGCCGAGTTCATCCAAGATATTAAATTCTATACTAGGGTATTTGCTCTTCATTTCCCAGAAGATCAAATTGTTCACGCCATTGTGGAAGGCATTTCCCCATACTACAGGTCATATCTGTGTTTTGCGTCGCGTCCTCAAACTTTTGCCGAGCTAGAAGCTATGGCGGTCTCAGCCGAAGGAGTTAGATATGCGGACACATTACGTGTCGCGAAGGAACCTCCTCCATATTCAAGTAATTTTTGGCCTCCACCTCGCCGAACTTTAACTCCTCGCAAATGTTACGTTTGCGGGTCGACGGATCATCTCCGGAATAAGTGCCCCTTGATCAAACCCAATGGAACAAGGAATGGAGCAGGGTCATCCCAAGGCTGTTTTAAATGCGGCGCTTTTTCCCATATTGCCAAGAATTGCCCGAATACTAATAGCACCCCCTCCTGCTCAACTTCTGGTGCAACTTTCACCAATAATCAAAAGTGACTAGTGGCGTCGGGTGAGTCAGCAAATTCATCTTTTCAAGGCTCAGCCCCAAATAAACCGTACGAAATCTCAGGCTCGGAACATGGTTGAAAGTCTTGCAACCCCACCTTTGAATGCCCTAAAGAATGTCTTAGGATTGCGGCGGATGCCCCCGCACCGGTACCATTTCTCAAAATTGAATTAAATAATGAACCTGTTACGGCTCTATTAGATTCTGGGAGTGGTTGTTCCATTATTTCAGCTGAATGGGACTCTAAATTAAAATCTGTGTGTAAACTTTCTGATTTTTGTTCGTCTTCGGTTCAATATGTTACGGCTAACTCATCTCCATTAGAAATTTTAGGTTCTCTGTATGCCAAAATTCGCATTATGAAATTCACTTGGAAAGTAAAACTGTTCGTGGCTAAGCACTTGTCGTGCCCCATTATATTGGGAGCTGATTTAATGTCTCACACTGGTCTAGTGCTCGACATTCAGAGCAAGTCGTGCACTTTCAAATTTGCTTGTAATTATACAATCCCTTTGTTAAAATGTAGTTCTGTATCATCTTCATCTGTTTCGCCTATCCAGGATGAGATGTTGTTAGACCTTAGACATCTACCTGAGGAGCAGGCTGGGAGTATTCGTAAGTTGTGTCAGTCGTTTCCGGATGTTTTCTCTTATACTCTTGGTGTTACTGGCCTTATCGAATACAAGATTGAGGTTACGGATTCAATCCCTATTTGGTTTCCACCTTATAGGCTATCTCCACCTAAACTGAAGGCTCTGAAAGAGACCATAGATCAAATATTTTTCTAGTTCCGAAACCCCAAGGTGGCTTCAGGCCTGTGATTGATTATAGTGCTTTAAATCGGAAGGTGGTGTTACAATCTGTGCCCCTTCCCGACTTTCACTCTTGTTTCTCATGGTTTCGGAAAGCTAAGTTCTTCACCATCTTAGACCTTAATCCGGCTTATAATCAGATCTCTCTAGCAGAAGAATCCAAACATCCTACAGCGTTTGCCACGGATTGGAACTTGTACGAATACAACCGCGTGCCTTTCGGGCTCCCCACGGGAGCAGCTGTGCTTACAAGACTGCTAGACTGGGTCTTTTCCAACATCAAATTCGATTACTTATACCATTATCTCGATGATGTCGTATTTTCTGAGACCTTAGAAGAACATCATCTGAAAGAGTTCCTTAATCGCCTTCGTAAGGCAGGGTTAACCATAAAGTTGTCCATGGTTGCCTTCGCTAAGCCTTCCATGCCATTTCTAGGGCATATTGTGTCGCCCGACGGTGTCGCAGTGGATCATTCTCGAACACAGGCCATCCGTGATTTTAAACCTCCCAAGGATATCAAAGGTATTGCCAGATTCATTGGCATGGTGAATTTCTTCAGGAAATTTATTCCTAACTTCGCTAATAGAGCGGCGCCCTTGAACTTACTCCGCAGGAAAGGCGTCAAATTTGAGTGTGGGCCTTCTCAACAAGCCGCTTTCGAAGACCTCAAATTAGCCCTTTGTAATGTCCCTGTTCTTGCAATGCTTGATTTCTCAAAGAAATTCATCATCCAAACAGACGCGTCGTCGTCGGCTGTGGCAACAGTCGTTCTTCAAGAGACTGAACTAAAGAGGCGACCCATCGCCTATGCATCTAGGACATTATCGGCTCAAGAAGCCAAGTATTCCATCTATGAACTTGAGGGTTTGGCTGTCTTATTTGCGTTAGAGGAGTTCCGCCTCTATCTGGAACACGTCAAGTTCGACTTGGAAACGTATAACCAAGCCTTAAGTTGGGCCTTAGCTAGGCCGCGTCGTACCGGCCGCATAGCCCGCGGGGCCGTCAGAATGTCTGGCTTCCAATTTTATGTTAGGCATATAAGAGGAACGGAAAATGTAGTGGCGGACGGACTAAGCCGTATGTTTTCCAATGATGCAGAGACCCCTGAACAGGAAGACAATTCTTCACTTCCCGAGTCCATATCTCCTGGTGTAAATGCCATTCTAACGGATGCTCCCATGTTATTTAGGGATATTGAAAAATACCAACGTGAAGATCCACCGCTGGCCCCTATCATGGAAACCCTTTCTTCTGGGGAACATGTCGTCCCTTATGTATTGAGGAATGGTGTTTTATGTTGCCCGTCGGGGCATGATAAGAAGATGAAAGTTGTGGTTCCAGCTGTTCTTGTACCTATGATCTTCAAGTACTACCATGAGACCCCATCAGGGGGGCATTTAGGCATCTTCAAAACTCGAGAAAAGATCCGAGAAATGTTTATTTGGAAAGGTATGGACGGTGAAATTTGTGAATTGGTAAAAGCTTGTAAAACTTGTTGGCTGAGTAAACCTACCATGTCCACCAAGCTAGTTTTATTGTCTTCTCACCAAGCGCCCCATGGAACGTCTTTACATCGACTACGTAGGACCCTTCCCCCAGTCTAAGGGGAATGCCAACAAATTCATTCTTGTATGTGTAGATGGTTTAACAAAATTTTCCTGGTTATTTCCGACTAAGCTGGCTACCTCTCAGTTCACTATTTCTTGTTTAAATTCCTTCTTTCCGTGTCAATATATTGTTTCTGATAATGCAAAGGCCTTTACCTCCAATCTCTTTCGTAAATTCTGTTTAGATCTATCCGTCTCACATGTAACAACCTCCGCGTACTATCCTCAACCATCTCTGGCTGAACGGGTCAATCGTAATCTGAGGTCGGCCCTAATTGCCTATCATCATGACGATCACTCTACGTGGGACACATCCCTGCATTGGTTAGCCTTCGCTTTGAATTCGGCAGTTCATGAATCTCATAAGTTCACTCCAGCTTCATTGATGTTTAAGTCTGTTCCCAACACGCCCCTCTCTAACCTTTGGCCTCTTAGTGATATTCCACCTGAGACACTAGATCCACATAATATTAAAGATCTTTGGAAGAAGGCTAAGGCCAATCTTAAAGTGTCTCATGAGAAGGTTAGGGAAAGATATGATCGTGGACGGAGGTCCACCCATTTAAAGGTAGGAGACCAAGTCATGGACAAGAACTTTATTCCCGCGGGCAAGGTTGCCCCCAGATTTCATGGGCCGTGCATCATTCTAGATTTCCTAACTCCTGTTACGTTATTAGTGAGCAAACCAGCCACCGAGAGGATCTTTAGGGTTCACCTGTCGCAGATGAAACCTGTGTAATATCCTGGTTAACTTAGCCATCTATGTTTTGCAACGGTGTAAAGGTTGTATTTTGTCCTTTTTCATAGGCCTTCTGCCCCAATGTATTGTAATTGTTATAGAAATAGGCATTTCATGTGCGACCTTCCTCTCCGGTTACCCTGCTGTACTATCCCTTATGGCCATTACCAAACTCCCGTCTCCTGCTAAACTATACCAGTGGCAATAAAAAAGTCCACGCCGCTGGCCCCTCTGCCTCACCAAAAAGATAGTACCCTTAAGCACTAGTTACCAACAACAATTCTTCCGCCGAGATTTTACTGTTTCAGTGCCCCGAAGCCGTAAGTCGCCTTACCGCCACCGTGGTGGGGTAAGGGCAAACTGCATTTCCGTGATGTCCTTCTGTGTACGGCGCGCCGGAAACTATCTCCCAGCAAAGGCTGATGTGCGGCGCACCAACCGCCAACTTATCTGGGGACTGTAAACACACTTCGCATCGGCGGCGTCCTTCGGCACGACTACCCCTCCCATAGTAGCGGGAGAGGCGTATCTCAGGGTACCTGAGGGGTCCGGGCGACCTCGACTGGACATCGGCAGCGGCGGCAATTCTTGCCGTCAAAATTAGTAACATGTACTTGGCAGTACTAAACAACAAAGAGCCGGGCTGAGTGGCTCAGACGGTTAAGGCGCTGGCCTTCTGACCCCAACTTGGCAGGTTCGATCCTGGTTCAGTCCGGTGGTATTTGAAGGTGCTCAAATTCGTCAGCCTCGTGTCGATGATGATGATGCTTGTTGTTTTAAGGGGCCTAACTTCGAGGTCATCGGCCCCTAATGGTACGAAAAGAAATGACAACAAAAAATCAAAATCATCCACTGACCAAAATTAAAAAAGAAAAACCGTCATGAAGAAGGAATGGATGGACAGGAACCAAAAACAAAAAAACAACAAAAAAGAGCAAACAAAAAAGGAGTGGATCCAACTCAAAAAAGATCATGGATAAGTCATTACTGACCAAGGGCCCACTCATGAAGCACAATCCTGAATCGAGGATGCTTGATGTCTAAAGGGGTCCAAAATCCATGTCTAAGGCCCCTCAGAATGGTATATGTCGCGAGTAGAGTAGAACCATGGTATTTCGCAAGCTGCGGTACTAATCAAAGGTAGCGTAAACTCACGGTGTTCCAAACATTATGGTACTACTCACAAGTATTGTACATCGTAAAGGTAACGCAGACCTATGGTGTTTCTCACAAAATGGCGCCACTCATAGCCAACGCAAGCCGATGAGTTTCCTCGCCTAGGTGTACTATTCACGGGCGCCGGTATTCCCGTGGTGTTCCTCACACAGTGGGTACTAATCACTGGCAACGCAGACCTACGGTGTCGCTCGTATAGTGGTACAACTGACAGGCTACGCCCAGACGCGTGGTGTCGCTCACACGGGTACAACTCACAGGCAACGCCCAGACCTGTGGTGTTGCACACACGGGCACGACTCACGGGTACTGGAAACCCACACTGAACCCCCCTCGAGTGCTACGAATCACAAAAATATGGAGTACCTAACAGAGTGGTACTACTCGCAAGTAAAAGCGACCTATGGTGTTCCACGCGTGATGGTACTAAACAAAATTAGTTTCATGGTTCTAATTCAGTCAGCCCTTGGTCGCCCCTTTTAGTCGCCTCTTACGACAGGCAGGGGATACCGCGGGTGTATTCTAAATGTGCGTCCCCCACCCGCAGGGGGTAGTGTGTTTGGTCCGCGAGAGGTATTTTATTTCCCTCAAGTCCGCCGGCAAGCCGGTTAGGACCCCCCTATCCGCCACCTGGGACGCGCCACGTGGGAGTATCACCTCTCCCCCTGCTACGCCACCGTAGTAGGTTCGTGGCAGCCTCGTGTCAGTAGATTTACTGGCACGTAAAAGAACTCCTGCGGGACTAAATTCCGGCACCTCGGCGTCTCCGAAAACCGTAAAAGAGTAGTTAGTGGGACGTAAAACAAATAACATCATCAAACAACAAAGACACTCTCAAGCCGGAGTTCAACTAACTCCTATCTACTCCAAACCTTTTTTGGTGCAAGGTTCTTCAAAATTCCGCTACAAGACTTTGAAAATTCTTTATGTTTCATCCATATTCCCCCACAAATCTATTTGCAAGGAAGCTAGAATTCAACTAATTTCAAATTATCAACCACAAAACATGGATTTTTTTGGAAAATAACTTTTGTTAAAAAATAAACTTGTTCTGTGTCACCCCAGTGAAGGACATTTGGGTGGGGGGGGAGGTCTGTACCGGCTGGTACACCTCTACGCCACATACTTGAATTTTCCGCTTTAAAGTACTTCTCCACTGGAGAAACTCTGAACCTTAAAAACTGTATTAACTCATAGTTTTCCAAGAAGATGTCACTACAGTTAAAGTTTGTGATTATAAAGTTGTCGATACTGTGTGGACTTCAACGTGTTTGTTTTCTATTGATCAAGAAGTGCGGACATTCTCTCATAGATGTCTCTACCCAAAAAACTATGATTATGCACCCTGGTGCGAAGTCAATGAACCTTCTTGAAGAAATTTGGTCTTCAGAAATTTTTGCCTTTACTAAATTTTGTTCTTTCATTTTTTGGGTTGGCAATATTAATCTTTCTTTCCGCCAGGTTTGAACTCAGCCAATCCCGAGTTCCTTTAATTAATTTTTGACCAACAGTATTTTTGTTCTTCGATTTTGTGTGTAACTTTTGAGGTTAGCCAATAAACGACGATGGGTGTGTCTTAATTATTCCTGAAAGGTCTCGAAACTTCCCCGAGGGTTTAAAAACTGCTGCTTCTCTCGGCTCTTCGCCACTTCAACAACATCTAGCTTAGTGTATGGAAATGTAGCAGGAGGCGGGAAGCGCCTCTTTCATCAGTCAGCAGTCCTTCAATAGGTAATGGCCATGTAACATCTTTATTTCTTGCTAGCTCAGCAGTTTAACCCGCCGGGGAGGGTCCGAAACCTTTTTACAAATGTAACCTATTTTTCCATATGTAAAGTCTTCCGGCTGATGTAAAAACTTCATAAATCTTTAAAGGTAAATCCGTTATAGAGAGTGCTTTACCCTCTCGAACTCACCTTCATTTTGGTCTTGAGGTGACTACGTTTTAGTAACTGATTTTCTATTCTTCCTTTCTGTAATGTCTTAAAGTCTTCTTACACGAGTCACCTCCCTAGTTTGGGAATAGCCCTTGTGTCATCGGCCTAGTGCCTCTTAGGTTTTAATATGTGTATTTAGGAGTGCCGATTCACGCCTCCATTCATCTTCGTGTTTGGGCCATTTAATTAACCCATTATTTTTCTATTCAGGCCCAGTAGGCTGGGTACAAGATACCCCTGTTTCTTTGTAAGCGTGCCTTGAGAGGCAGTTTATGGGAAGGTTTGTTGTGGCCTTTAATAGGCGTGAGAAATTGAGAGTGAGTTAGCTCCTCCTGGTGTGATTAAAGTGCCTCTAGGAGGCCCGATATGGTTTTTGGAGCTTATACTCCCTGTATGAAGGGGTTTTCTGCCCTTTTCATCAAGTGTGTACCTTGGTAAAGTTGAGCTAATAGCTCAAGGAATGTAAAACTGGGGCTCGAAGCCCAGAACATGTAAAGATCCCTGAACTTTTGTTTGAGGTTGAAAAATTATACTTGTACCTGATTGTCATTGTTATTTCACCTAGTGAAAAATTGTTAAATCTTGTCATTTTGAGAAAATATAACCTTTATTGAAATTTTGATTCATCTTTCGGACTTGTAGTTAGACCCATTGCAGTCCGCACCTTCTTTCATCTCTGCTGTTCCACAGATACCTCGGAACAGTTATGATGTGAACAATAAATGACAATCAAGTGCAAAGTCTAATATCCGGGAATACGGTGTTACAATAGATTCTAGATCCTTCATATAGAGAGAAAAAAAGATTCCACTCAGTATGGATCCCTGTGGTAAACCCTGGGAAGTATGCCGACTGTCTATTTGATGTTGGGTTGATTTAATTGTTAAAATGCGGCTGGTAAATAATTGGTGTAAAATAGAAATGAAATGGTAGGGAAAGCCATAAATAGACAATTTCTCCCATAATATATGTAATAAAACTGAATCATAAGCACCTTTGATGTCCAAAAAAACTGCAATAGTAGATTGCTTCCGCCATTTAGCTAATAAAATATCCAGTATCAGGATGATAAGAGGTTCTTGTGTACTGCGGCCGCGCATAAAGGCAAATTGGTACTTAGGGAACAAGGAATAATATTCTAAAAACCACGCAATTCTTTTTATTAGGATTTTGCAAAATATTTTACGTATACATGATCCTATTACAATTCCTCGAAACTTTTCGGGTTCATTCGTTTGGTGGGTTTTAACATGGGGGTTATAAAAAAGTTGTTCCATTGTATTGGCACGTGTAGAGACGTAAGAATATCATTATAGTATTGTAGTAAATGAACTTGCGCTTGCGAAGGATATCAGCATAATATACGTGACTGCATCGGGTCCTGGCGAGGAACTGTTGACATTAGATAGGACAGACTGAAGTTCATTATAGGTGATTGGTTGTATCAAAATAGTAAATTTGCGAGAATCACCAGATGATGACGGTAGAAATGGAGGAATTGCTGAATCTGGGGTGATTGCTTGGAGAAATTCTTCTAAATCGTTCGAGGAAATGAATAGTGAGGTTGATATTGAAACGTTCTAGTTATCATACGAATGACATTCCAGAATTTCGCGGCGGGTAGCTGAGGGGTTAAGGATGAAATAAAAGATCGCCAAGCCTTACGTTTCTTGGTGTTAAAAATGAGCTTTGTTTTTGCGATATGCTTACGTAATAGTAAGTAATGATGTTGTGTCATGGATTGACGATATTGCTTAAATAACTGTTTCCTCTTATTGATGAGTTCATGACATTCTTTATCTCACCATTTAATTTCGTGAACCGGGGGAGGACTCGATGCTTTGATAAGCCTGCACGGATGAATCGTGTTTAAGTAATGGGTTAAATAGGTAACCAAAGTTGGAAAAGTGATAGGGCTGCCACATTCATGCTGCAGAATATGATTAATATATGGTTGGTAAGTTTGGGTATTGAAATTTTTGTATGAACGTACGTTACTTACTATGTGTGAGGCATTGGATTTGGAGACAGATGGGCTATTACCATACGTTATAATGATGGTCGTGAGCGTCAGTTGAATGCGGCATTGGTGACTAATTGTGCTTCGTGCGTGTGTGGTGAGGGAGTAGTAAGCCATGGCTGCCGCTAGTGGAGGGCCATTGGCGGAGACAGGGGCTAAATTAATAGTGGAAAGTGAAATTGAGCTTCCCATGGAAGAGGAATCCATGTCTGATTCCTCTATCAATACTGAGCAACAGCAGGTATCCCATTCAACTAAGAGTAACCAGCGACGTCTCAATACAGAAGTATCACCTCGTTCTAATGATGAACAACCTAACCACCAACCAACAGTGCAACAAGCAGTACCTACACCGGAGTATTATAACAGGTTTCATCATGGGCCATATTTCGTATTTGTAGAATCTACGACCGATCAGAATGTTGGTCGTTTACATCCCATGGCGCTTGGTCGCCGTTTCTATGAACAACAGTTAAATGTCAAATCCATTCAGCGTAAAGGCCGAAACCGATGATGATGATGATGATGCTTGCTGTTTAAAGCGGCCTAACATCGAGGTCATCGGCCCCTAATGGTACGAAATGAAAGAACAAAAATGTCAAATTCATCCACTGACCAAAAAAATAATAATAATGCCGTCATGAAGAATGAATGGATGGACATGAACCCAACAAAAAGAACAAAAAAAAAGGGAAACAAACAACCAAAATACAGTGGATCAGACTCAAAGATCATACATAATTGATTACTGACCAAGGGACCACTCATAAAGCACGATGATGCTTGATGTCGAAAGGGGTGCAAAATCCATGTCTAAGGCCCCACAGAATGGTACATGTCGCGAGTAAAGTAGAACCATGGTATTGGCATGTTGGGGTACTAATCAAAAGTAGCGAAACTCACGGTGTTCCACACAAGACGGTACTACTCACAAGTATGGTACTTCGTACAGGTAACGCAGACCTATGGTGTTCCTCACACAATGGCACCACTCATAGCCGACGCAAACCAATGAGTTTCCTCACCTAGGTGTACTAGGCACGGATGCCGGTCCCACGGGCCCCGTGGTGTTCCTCACAGAGTGGATACTAATCAAAGGCAACGCAGACCCACGGTGTCGCTCATATACTGGTACAACTCACAGGCTACGCCCAGACCCGCGGTGGTGCTCACATGGGTACGACGCACGGGTACTGGAAATCCCCAGGCCACGTTCATGACTACTACTAAACACAAACCCATTTCGTACCGAACATAGTGGTACAACTCGCAAGTACAGGCAGCCCATGGTGTTCCCCGCGTGATGGCACGAATCAAAAGTAGTTTCATGGTTCTAATTCAATCATCCCTTGGTCGCCCCTCTTAGCCGCCTCTCACGACAGGCAGGGGATACCGTGGGTGCATTATTCGTCAGCCTCTCCCACCCACAGGGGGTGTGTGTTTGGTCCGTGAGAGGTATTTTATTTCCCTCAAGTCCGCCGGCAAGCCGGTTAGGACCCCCCTATCCGCCACCTGGGACGCGCCACGTGGGAGTATCACTTCTCCTCCTGCTACGCCTGCGTAGCAGGTTTGTGGGGCCGAAACCGAATACAGTTGACCTTCCATACTGCTGCGCAAGCCAATGCTTTTTTGAACAACTTCATCTTAGAATCTTTGAAAATTAAAGCCTATATTCCCTCCTCCCAAGTTCTGCGAGTGGGAATAATACGCGGGGTTGATAAGGAAATTCTCCAGCATTTAGAATCTGTGGCTCCAGTTAAATCCGTGCAAAGGCTAAATCGTAGAGTTGTCCAAGAAGGTGAAACAAAGTATCTCCCTACTGGCTCCATTAAGATAGTGTTTCGTGCGCAAATGCTCCCTCAACAGGTTGCTTTATATCAAGTTTATATGGAGGTTGAGCCTTTAATTTTCTCTCCTATCCGTTGTCGAAAATGTCAGCGATATCGACACACTATCAGACAATGTCGGGCAAAAAATTCGCGATGTGGCAAATGTTCCCAACAACATGAAACTAATACCTGTACTGAACAATTCCTGCAATGTGTATATTGCAAGAAAGTCCATATTACTACGGGCTCCCAGGATTGTACTGAGCATAAATATCAAGTCAAAATCAAACGGCTTATGAGTACGGAACATCTTTCATTTCCGGAGGCAAAGGCTAGAACAGCGCTCCCAGTCTATTACTCAGATCAACAGGCAAACCAATTTCCCCCCTTACCAACAGATTCTCAATCTCCACCCACAAAAATCCCACGAAAGCGCAAGTTTATCCAAGTTATTCTACAATCTCCACCCTCCACACTCGAGCCTGGATACGATAAGCAAAGATATTTAGCCATTCTTTGGAATGAGCACGCCGTTTCAGAACGTCCTACTCCATCATCGAGTACAACGATAACTGAACCAGTGTTATAGTCCTCTCCGTGTAAGGACGTACCCTAAGGGTGCAACCTTACCCTTTCTCCCCTGTAATATTAAGGTATCGGTTTATAGTTACTTTTCTTGCTGTTGGGTCTTTTTCAGTGTCGGTAACCATACAGTTTAGGGACCCTACTTGCCGATACGACGTCTTACATTTACCGTTAATCTGGCACGTTGGCAACGTTCAATCACTGTTCTAGCGTGAATTGCGTGTTGCCACCGCATTGCCGTTAAAGTCACTAGTGATACATTTGCGAGAATATTTAAAGCATATTTTCTTTTTCTGTGTGATTGTAAATCTATTTGGCTAATACCAGGTAAGTAAAATTGTGGCATGTTCGGATAATGCATTTAATAACATAGTTTGTGTGAAATGATGAAAGTGTTCAAATACGCCAGTCTCATGTCTAGATCTACCGGTACATGAAATACGAGTAACTCTTGCGGGACGAAATTTTGGCAGTAGAACTTATATTATTATTTTCAAATCCGCAGTGAACTTGAAAGCTGACCTAATTTCCGTTTACGGAGCTTGGCACATTAGTATACCTATATGTTTCCTGATAAGCTTGAAGATATAACCAGCCTGCAGGCTGAAAATATGCCCAATAATCTCTCTCCTTACTGGTTACCGGTACCGTATTGAAGAGAGAAGGAAATGTTCGCGCAAAAGAAAGGTAAGTCATTGGATGTCTGGAACTTTCGAAAATCACACTGCAAAGACTTATTAAATAAATTACATCGTTTAACACGCCCCTCTTTTCAAGAATATGGTTAAAGTTCGCCTACTGTATATCAAAATAAAGACAGATATATGTGACATTAATTTGAGTGTGCAAGTGTGTTTATTTCCATAATTGAGCTCATTGAGCGTGGAAATCGACTTAATTATGAATATCTTGATTTATTTTATCTTAACTTTTATCATTTACTAGGGTAGGGAAACATTCATTATCGGTGTTTACATTGAGGTTAGTTTGTTATGGTTATGTCTGGTGATTTTAATATGTAACCAGGCAGGTTGGCAGCAGTGATCAGCCATTACAAAAAAGAGAAAAGAAGAGCATCGGGCGGCGATATTTACTTTCTGGGGTATTACCTTACGTGGCGATTACTATACATACACAAACTTCGCCACAACAACGTGAGCAGCGAAATCCTTTGGCCCCTCAAGCCACAAGTTCTATCCCTACATGAAATTCAACGTATCCTAGTGATGATAATTCAACAATTAGGTCATGAGCCACAACTAAATAATGTAATCTATAAATTGAGGGATCATATTATGAATATTACTACATGATCAGATTATTGCAATGGAACTGTAGAAGTGTCATTCCCAAGCAACACGAATTACATCTCTTAATAAATGCGACGAAGCTAATCTTATCTTTCTGCAGGAAACGTGGTTTCAAACACATTTTTCCTTTCGATTACAAGGTTATCACGTCATACGCCATGATGGTAACGGTTATGATGGTGTGGCCACGTGCATACAGAAGACTAAGTTATACCACGCTAACTATGCAATATCTTATCCCACATACTTATGCGGTAGGGATAGTCTACAGTAACATTTGTTTTCTGAATATATATTGCCCCCCCTCAAATTTATATCACCCAAGGTCAATGGGCACAATTTTTTAACAATTTACACACTTTCAGCATCTCTTCGTTGTCGGCGACTTCAATTGTCACCACACCGAAGGGGGGTGTACAACTGATACAACAAAATGATCAAATTTACTCGTTATGTCAAATAATTACGACCTTTTTATTTTAAATGATGGCTCACCAACACGTCTTACACCTCCCGGATCCCCACCAAGCGCGGTTGGCCTCACGTTGTGTCGTATGAACATGGTTCCTATTACCACGTGGCATACCTTAGCAGACACTTGCACAATAATGTTCTTCTCCCAATCCTTTGGAATCTTCTGAATGCTCCATGCTTGTTGGCATACCCTTGTCATCCATTTCACCACAATCTCTCCTCCATACTTCATCAAGTCTGGTGAAATTCCATCACAACCATCTACCTTGCCCACCTTCATTTCAATGACAGTCTCTCTTCCTTAACTCGGCATAACAGTCTCCCCCTCTAGTTCTTCTGCCCCGCTACCGGCGTCGTCTTGTGAATTCTGGTCTGCACGGAACACATCCTCAAGTAAGTGCTCCATGCATCAAGGATGTCCCGTGGCCTCGTTTGGATCTCCTGGTTCCTGTCTTTTAATGTTTCTGATTCTCTTTCCAGTTTCGCCTTGGAAGGATCTTAGTATCTTGCAAAATTTCTTCTGATTATTTCTGTATTCTGATTCCATTTTCTCACCAAATTCCTGCCAGTTCCTTTCTTTTGCCTCTTGTACTTGCCGCTTAGCTTCATTACGTGCTTCAACATAATTTCTCCAGTCCTCTACCCTTCTTGTTCTCATGTACTCCTTCCATGCCACATTTTTCCTCCTTACACCTTCCTTGACTTCCTCAGTCCACCACTTTGTTCGTTTCCCTCGTGAGTTACTGTAGTTTTCCCACAGACCTCTTCTGCTCTTTAATAATATTCGTCTTAAATTCCCTCCATCTCTCTTCTCAGTTCCAACCTCTCTCGGGTTATCTTTCTGTTTGCTTAAGTTTTTCCCCCAACTTCTGAACATAATTCTGCCGTAGCTCCTCCTTTCTAAATGCAGAATATCTTATTTTCTCAAATCGAAGAAAAAAGGGCTTGGGTGCAGCCTTAAACAAAGTTTTCAAAACAGAAGATGATGTTCTGTACTCATTTCTGCACTGCGGAAGACCCTTACCTCTAGTGCTGCATAAGTCATGTTCTTAGTGTAACAATAGTAGTCAATGCAACTCTTTGCTCCTCGGCCTACTACCTCAAAAGTTATTTTATCGAAACTTTTATGGGGAGGAAAGGTGTTGCCAATCCTTAGCTCATTATCGATACAGAATTCCAACATTCTTTCACCATTTGTATTGATAGAACGTTCTGCTCCATGTTGGCCCATACATCCATGTCCTCGACGTAACCAATTTTCAATCCTAGCATTCCAGTCCCCCATCAAATAACATTCTACTTCTTTCCCTGGCTTAGTTTATAGCTTTTTGCC
Source organism: Anabrus simplex (assembly GCF_040414725.1). Taxonomy (NCBI): domain Eukaryota; kingdom Metazoa; phylum Arthropoda; class Insecta; order Orthoptera; family Tettigoniidae; genus Anabrus; species Anabrus simplex. The sequence goes on from NC_090268.1 coordinate 139,606,404, forward strand.
TTTGAACATAAAATTGCTCCTTATCTACTTCTTACATATCTCCAGTGGGGGCATAGATCTGCACTAGCGTAATACTTTCTTCTAGTTCCACATCCACTGTTATAAGTCTGGAGTTAATAGGTTCCCATCCTGTCACTTTGTTTTTCACTGCTTCGAACATAATTGTACCGGGCGGTACACCTGCACGCCACTCCTTCAAATATTGCGCCAATTTGAACTCCTCTACAGGAGAACGCCTGAACTTTAACAAACTATATTAATCCAATGGTTTCTCGAAAGATGTCACCACAGTAAATTTGGTAATTTTGAAGTGTCTGGACGGTGTCTATTTCGACTTGTGTTTGTTTCCTCCGGATCAAGAAATTTGGACGTTCTCTAACAGATGTCTCTACAAAAACTATAATAACGCACTCTGGTGTAAAGGAATGAACTGTCCTGAAGAAATTTAACATTCCTAAGTTTTGTTTTTGCTAAATTGTGTTCTGTGGTTTGAGAGTTGGCAATGTTAATCCTTTCTTTCCGCCAGTTTTAAAATCAGCCAATCCCGAATCTCTTAAATTAATTTTCGGCCAATCGGGGCTTTCTTCCCCAACCTGCTCTGTAACTGTGTTCTGTAACCAATAAACTGCTGTGGGTGTGTCTTCTCATTCATGAAACTTCTCGAATTTTCCGCGAGGGTATATAAACTGCTGTTTTTCTGGTCTCGGTGCCACTTCAGTAACATCTTTCCTAGTGTGATTATATAGCAGGGGGCGGGAAGCGCCCCTTTCTTCAGGCGGCAGTTCATCCATCAGGTAATGGCCTTTTTATAACTTCATTTCTCGCTAGCTCGGCAGTTTAACCCTCGGGGCAGGTTCGAAACTTTTCTCATGTAACCTATCTTTAAAATGTAATAGACAATTGGTAAAACTTCGTCTCTTTAACTATAAATTGGGATAGTGTATGCTAAACCCTCTCGAGCTCCTACTCCTATTGTTTTGAGGTGACTTTGTTTTCACAACCGTTTCTTCCTCTCGTAATAAAGTCTTCTTATACAAGTCACCTCTTTAGTATGGGATTAGCCCTTGTGTATGCGGCCTAGTGCCAAGTACGTTTTAAAAGTGTATTAGGAGTGCAAGTTACGCCTCCAGTCAAGTTGGTATTTTGGGCCATGTAATTAACCTGCTTCTTTATTGAATAGGCCCAGTAGGTTGGGTATTTATTACCCCTGATCTTGGAATGCCTTGAGGGCAGTTTGAAGTATTGTGTGTTGTGGCCTTTGATGGGCTTGAACCTTGAGAGCGGGTTTACTCTTTCTTAAATTTGGTTTCTGTGTGCCTCGAGGCGGCTTAATATGGTAATCAGGAGCCAGTGCTCCTTGGCATGATTGGGGTTTTCTGCCCCTTTGTTTGAACTTGGTATATAGGTAAAGTTGGGCTTATAGCTCAAGGTTCGTGAGTGTCGGGCTCGAAGCCCAAATTTTGTAACGAACTAAAATTGTACTTTCTTAATTTGTTGATCTGCTACTTGGTGCCTGTTATATTCTGTTATTTATTTACCTTGAAAAGAAAATATAACCTTATTTAAAGTTTTAAATTAACTTTAATTTCGTAAGTTGAGACCTATTCCACCCAGCACCTTCTTTCACCTCTGCTGTTCCACAGATACCTCGGAACAATAATGATGGCCACTTCTTTTGTCCGTTCATTCCTGCTGACTCCTGAGTATCTCATTACATGCCCCTTATCCAAATTTATTTGGCATGCTTGTACTGTACCGGTTGGTTCACCTATACGCCGCACATTTGAATTTTCCGCCTTAAAGTACTCATCTACTGGAGAAACTCTGAACTTTAAAAACCGAATCAACTCAACTCTTTCTCAGAAGATGTCGCTGTGTGTATTTCGCTTTGTTTTGCTTTTCATTCATCAAGAAGTCTGGACATTCTCTTATAGATGTCACTGCCAAAAAACTATGATCACGCACCCTGGTGCGAAGTGAAGGAACTTTTATGAAGAAATTTTGTATTCAGAAGTTTTCGTCTTTACTAAATTGTGTTCTTTCATCTGTGGGTTGGCAATATTAATTTTTCTTTCCGCCAGTCTTGAACTTAGCCAATCGTGTATTTCTTTAATTAATTTTGGATCAATCGGGTCCTTCTTCCTCAATTTTTGATCTGTAACTTTTAGACGACCAATAAACGTCTGTGGGTGTGTCTTAATCATTCATGAAAGGTCTCGAATCTTCCATGAGGGTATAAAACTGCTGATTTTCTTGTCTCCCGGCCCCTTCAACAATATCTTGCTTAGTGTATAGAAGCATAGCAGGGGGCGGGTTGCGCCTCTTCCTCCGGGCAGCAGCTCTTCAACAAGGTAAAGGCCGTTTAATATATTTCTTTTCTCTTTGCTAGCTCAGCAGTTTAAACCGCGGGGCAGGTCCGAAACCTTTAATATGTAACCTTTAACTTAAAACATGTAAATCTTTTTCCATCTTTGTAAAACTTCATATATCTTTATATGTAAATTGGGGATAGAGAGTGCTTTACCCTCTCAAGCTCCCCCTCATTTTGATTTGAGGTGACTATGTTTTCTGAACTGATTTTCTAATCTTTTCTAATGTGTTAAAATTTTTCTTATACAAGTCACCTATATAGTGTGGGAATCGCCCCTGTGTATCGGCTTAGCGCCACGTAGGTTTTAACAAGCTTTCATGTAGGAGTGCTAGTACACGCCTCCATTCATCTTGATATTTTGGGCCATTTAATTAATCTGTTCCTTTTCCACGAAGGCCCAGTAGGCTGGGTACAAGATACCCCTGTTTAATTCTTGTAAGTTGTGCCGTGATGGCAAGCTATCGTAATGTATGGTATGGCTTGAAAGATTGAGAGCGGGTCAGCTCTTTCTGGTATTCTGAAAGGTGCCTCGGGGAGGCGTGACATTTTGATTGCTGGGAGCAAGTGCTCCATTGTATTGAGGGAATTTCTGCCCTTTTCTAAAATATGTGGTTGTGAGCTGAGCTCAGAAATTGTTGAACTTTGGGGCTCGTAGCCCAGAATTTGTAAAGACCCCTTAACTTGTGCTTTCGTTTGTAAAATTACATTGTACCTGATTTGTCTTTGTTATTTCACCTAGTGAAAATTGTTAAACCTTGTTGTCTATTGAAAATATAACATTTATTTAAATTTTAAATTCATTTTTCGGACTTGTAGTTAGACCCATTCCAGCCCGCACCTTGTTTCATCTCTGCTGATCCACCAAAACACCATAACAAGTGGTAGCAGAGCGTGGTTGAATGGGTCTCAATTTAGCCCCTTTTGACGGCTAAACATTGCCTTTGTTTTGAACTCTTACAATTTTCTCCGTCGCTGGAAGTTTCTTTCTTATTTTCTAAATTTGTCAATCGTTTTTCATCATGTCCGGCCCTCGCGATGTCCTCCATCCCGGCTATTTGCGCAAGGAGGAATTAATTTATGAATTAACTAATAGAAATGTTCAATCTGGAGGCACGGTTGCAGCCGATACCACCAAGCTTAAAGATTCTCTTGACTTGCCGATTAGTATCCCCATCTTGGGGGAGAAAGATATTGACGACGCTCTCTCCACGATCACTGATAATGCTACTGAGCTAGCATCTGAGATCCATCACCCAATCAACTTAAGCGTGTGCAAGTTAGATTGTTCCATTTTTACAATAGGGTTACTGATCTATTGTCTCTTGAGTTAAATGACATCCAAGGGAAGGAGGCTAGTGCTGTTCTCGAAAATCTTTCTAAATTGTCCAGTAAGGTTAGCCTATTGTTAACTGGGGCAATACCCCCAAAACCGACCAATCCACTCTGGTGGTGGTGGTGGTGATTATTGTTTTAAGAGGAAGTACAACTAGGCAACCATCCTCTATATAACACTAATCAGAGGGAAAAATGGAAGGGGTCCGACACTTCGAAAAATAAAGGTATCGGCCAAAGGAAGACAAGGGCCACGAAGGGCGTGAAAATGAAAGACTCCCTAGCCCTCGCAAACCTAATAGCGTCGGGGTCGGAAAAGAACAAGAGTTGACCAAGGGAGGTCGGATAGGATAGATGAAAGTGAGGAGCCTGGCACAAGTAAGTGGAAGCAATGCCAGAACTCAGCTGAGGGTCCCGTGGTCGCCAACCCACGCTCCAAAGTTCAGAGTCCCTGGGCCCCTTTTAGTCGCCTCTTACGACAGGCAGGGGATACCGTGGGTGTTATTCTACCGCCCCCACCCACAGGGGGAAGCCCACTCTGGTAAACGTAGTTAGTGAGGAGCATTCTCCCACGGGGGAAGAAAGTAGGAAATCTGTAGGAGTCCAACAAACGTCTGTCCCATTAGAAACTGAGTCCGGTCGTCGCACATCCATTCCACCCTTTGTGTTGAATAATGCACCCTCTGAAACAGCTTCTCCGCCCCTTAGGCCTTTACCTACTATGTCATCTGGGTTCAGTAGTTTGCCTCATCCATTAGCAATGTTGCTCAGGGGTATTTCTAAGTTCTCTGTTAACTCCACCAGTGATGATATTTCATTCCTAAGGTTTCTAGTTGAGTTCCAAGATCACGCTCTTGTATTTTCTTTTTCTCCGTGTCAAATTTTGCAGATTATTTATCCCTATTCCGTTGGTGTTCTCTCTGACAAAATAGTAAGAGCCATTGCTGATCAGTCCTCTATAGAAGACTTCCACGCCCATCTATCAGCAAACTTCATTCCGGCTAGGGCAAGGTCATCTCTAATACAGAAGTACTATTATAGAGTACAGCGACTGGACGAATATCTTGCCGACTTCATCAAAGACATTAAATTTTACACTACGGTATTTGCCTTACATTTCCCTGAAGATCAAATTGTGCACGCTACTGTAGAAGGCATTTCCTCATCATATAGGTCATACTTGTGTTTTGCGTCGCGTCCGCAATTGTTTGCCGAATTAGACGCTATGGCTGTCTCAGTCGAGGGAGTTAGATATGCTGACACTATACGTGTGGCGAGGGAGCCCCCTCCTTCTTTAAGTAATCTTCGGCCTCCACCTCGCCGAACGGTCACACCCCGCAAATGTTATGTTTGTGGGTCGCCTGACCATCTCCGGAACAAGTGTCCTTTGATCAGATCCAACGGGACAAAGAATGGAGCAGGGTCATCTCGAGGCTGTTTCAAATGCGGCGCCTTTTCCCATATTGCCAATAATTGCCCGAATTCTAATAGCACTCCCTCCTGCTCAACTTCGGGTGCAACCTCCACCAATAATCAAAAGTGACTAGTGGCATCGGCTGAGTCGGCGCGCCCAACTTATTCAGGCTCAGCCCCGGTTAAATCCGATCAAATCTCAGGGAAAACTCAGTCTTCTAATTTATCTTTTGAAGGTCCCAAAGAATGTCTTAAGATTGCGGCGGATACCCCTGCACCTGTACCATTTCTCAAAATTGAATTGAATAATGAACCGGTAACTGCTCTAGTAGATTCTGGCAGTGTGTGTTCCATCATTTCGGCTGAATGGTATTCCAAATTAAAATCGGCTTGTAAACTTCCTGATTTTTGTTCGTCTTCGGTTCAATGCATTTCGGCTAACACTTCTCCATTAGAAATTTTAGGTTTTCTATATGCCAAAATTAGAATTGCTAAATTTACTTGGAAAGTTAAACTGTTTATGGCTAAGCACTTGTCTTGCCCCATTATATTAGGAGCGGATTTCATGTCTCACACCGACCTTGTGCTCGATATTCAGAGCAAGTCGTGCACCTTCAAATTTGCTTTTAATTGTAAAATCCCCTTATTGAAATGTAATTCTGTATCATGTTCATCTATTTCGTCTACCCAGGATGAGATGATGTTAGACCTTAGACATCTATCTGAGGAGCAGGCTGAAAGTATTCGTAAGTTGTGTCAGTCGTTTCCGGATGTTTTCTCTGATACTCTTTGTGTTACTGACATTATCGAATACAAGATTGAAGTTACGGATTCGATTCCCGTCCGATTTCCTCCTTATCGGTTATCTCCACCTAAAATGAAGGCTCTGAAAGAGATCATAGATCAGATGTTGAAAGATGGTATAATTCGGCCCTCTAAGTCGGCGTATTCATCGCCTATTTTCCTTGTTCCAAAACCCCAAGGTGGCTTCGGGCCTGTGATTGATTATAGGGCTTTAAATCTGAAGGTGGTGTTAAAATCTGTGTCCCTTCCAGACCTTCACTCTTGTATTTAATGGTTTCGGAAAGCTAAATTCTTAACCATCTTAGACCGTAATCAGGCGTATAATCAGATCCCCCTGGCGGAAGAATCTAAACATCTTACAGCTTTTGCCACGGATTGGAACTTTTGGGCTCCCCACGGGAGCAGCCGTGCTTACGAGACTCCTAGACAGGGTCTTCTCCGACATGAAATTTGAGTATCTAAACCAAGATTGATGATGTCGTATTTTCTGAGACCTTTGAAGATCTTGATCATCTGAAAGAGGTCCTTAATCGCCTTCGTAAGGCAGGGTTAACCATAAAGTTGTCCAAGGTTGCCTTCGCTAAGCCTTCCATGTCATTTTAGGGCATATTGTGTCGCCCGATGGTGTCGCTGTAGATCATTCTAGAAAACAGGCTATCCGTGATTTCAAACCTCCTAAGGACATCGAAGGAATTGCCAGATTCATGGGTATGGTGAATTTCTTCAGGAAATTCAATCCTAACTTCGCTAATAGAGCGGCGCCCTTGAACTTACTTCGCAGGAGAGGCGTCAAGTTCGAGTGGGGTCCATCAACAAGCCGCATTCGAAGATCTCAAATTAGGTCTGTGTAATCCCCCTGTTCTTGCCATGCCTGATTTCTCGAAGAAATTCATCGTCCAAACCGACGCGTCGTCGTCGGCGGTGGCTGCAGTCCTTCTTCAAGAGACTGAACTAGGGAGGCGACCCATCACCCATGCGTCTAGGACTTTATGGGCTCAAGAAGCTAGGTATTCCGTTTATGAACTTGAAGGTTTGGCAGTCTTATTTGCTCTAGAAAAGTTCCGCCTTTATCTGGAACATGTCAAGTTCGACTTGGAGACAGATAACCAAGCCTTAAGTTGGGTCTTAGGTAGGCCGCGTCGCACTGGTCGCATAGCTCGCTGGGCCATCAGAATTCCTGCCTTCCAATTTGATGTTAGGCATATAAGAGGCTCTGAAAATGTTGTTGCTGACGGACTAAGCCGTATGTTTTCTAATGATGTAAGAGCCCTGTGAACAGGAAGACAGTTCTTCACTTCCCGAGTCCATATCCCCTGGTGTAAATGCCATTCTAACAGATGCTCCCATGTTATTTCTGGATATTCAAAAATATCAACGTGAAGATCCACTGCTGGCTCCTATCATGGAAACCCTTTCTTCTGGGGAACATGTCGTCCCTTATGTATTGAGGAATGGTGTTTTATGTTGCCCGTCGAGGCATGATAAGAAGATGAAAGTTGTGGTTCCAGCTGTTCTTGTACCTATGATCTTCAAGTACTACCATGAGACACCATTAGGGGGGCATTTAGGCATCTTCAAAACTCGAGAAAAGATCCGAGAAATGTTTATTAGGAAAGGTATGGACGGTGAAATTCGTGAATTGGTAAAAGCTTGTAAAACTTGTTGGCTGAGTAAACCTACCATGTCCACCAAGCTAGTTTTATTGTCTTCTCACCAAGCGTCGCGCCCCATGGAACGTCTTTACATCGACTACGTAGGACCCTTCCCCCCATCTAAGGGGAACGCCAACAAATTCATCCTTGTGTGTGTAGATGGTTTCACAAGATTTTCCTGGTTATTTCCGACTAAGCTGGCTACCGCTCAGTTCACCATTTCGTGTTTAATTCCATATTCGCTTCTTTTGGTCCGTGTCAATATATTGTTTCTGATAACGCGAAAGCCTTTACCTCCAATCTCTTCCGTAAATTTTGTTTTGATCTATCCATCTCACATGTAACTACTTCTGCATACTATCCTCAACCATCTCTACCTGAACGGGTCAATCGTAATCTTAGGTCGGCTCTAATTGCCTATCATCATGATGATCATTCTAGGTGGGACACGTCCTTGCACTGGTTAGCTTTCGCTTTGAATTCGGCGGTTCATGAATCTCATAAATTTACTTCAGTTTCATTGATGTTTAAGTTTGTACCCAACACGCCGCTCTCTAACCTTTGGTCTCTTAGTGATATTCTACCTGAGACAATAGATCCAGATAATATTAGAGATCTCTGGAAGAAGGCTAAGGCCAACCTTAAAATTTCTCATGAAAAGGTTAGGGAAAGATATGATCGTGGACGGAGGCCCACCAATTTAAAGGTAGGAGACCGAGTTATGGTCAAAAATTTTGTTCCCGCGGGCAAGCTTGCCCCCAGATTTCATGGACCGTGCACCGTTTTGGATTTCTTAACCCCGGTGACATTATTAGTGAGCAATCCAGCCACCGAGAGGATCTTTAGGGTTCACCTGTCCCAGGTGAAACCTGTGTAATGTAACTGCTAATTTGCCATCATTATTTTCCAACGGTGTAAAGGTTATATCTTCTAGTTATGTTAGGCCTTCTGCCCTTTGTTCCTTCATCTACCTTGTATATGTATGTAAAACCTGACCCGCCGGTTATTCTGCTGTCCTTTCCTGTACGGCCATTACCAAGCTCCCGTCTCCTGCTAAACTATACCAGTGGCTTAAATAAATAAATTTTCTACGCCGCTGGCCCCTCAGTCTCTCCTCCAAGATAGTACCCTAAAGCACTAGTTCCAACAACAATTCTGCAGCCGAGAATTTTTCTTTCAGCGCCCAGCAGCCCTTCGGCGCCTTACCGCCACAGTGGTGGTGTAAGGGCCCACTACACTACCGTGATGACCTTCTGTGTACGGCGCGCCGGAGTATCTCCCGGCACAGGCTGAAGTGCGGCGCACCAACCGCAAACTTATCTGGGGACTGTAAGCAAACTTCACATCTGCGGCGTCCTTCGTCATGACTGCCCCTCTCATAGTGCAGGAGAGAGGTATCTCAGTGTATGTCAAATCGAAGTTATACCCCATCTGTAGACGTAGCCATGCAATAAACTCTCAGGTGACCCCACAAAACAAAGTGGACAGCGGTGCGTCTGGGTGTCTTTTTGAGGTACACAGACTACTGCAGTCATTTTTGAGCACGTTGTACGTAAACCAGTACATCCCATGAGACATCCTAACGAGGTTCAAGTTGCAAGGGTCGTCACTTTGATCCAGGAAAGATGACTTTTCGTCGTGTTGCTTTGGATCTCAATGGATCTGTTCAGTTATTCACCGCTTGTGGAGTCGCTACAATGAGAGAGGCCAGTTCACAAGGAGGCTTGGACAAGGTCGTGGATGCATGACAACTCCACAGGATGACCGATATCTGACCATCTGTGCGTTGCGGCGTCTTTCAGCAACTGCCAGAAAACTGCAACAAGACCTCAGGAGGGTCACTGGAGTCACAGTGTCTGACCAGACAGTAAGGAACAGGTTAAGTGCCCTTACGACTCAGACGTCCTGTTCGAGTGCCCCTTTATAACGCAGCAACATCGCGCAGCTCGCCTTCTGTTTGCCCGTACCCACGTCAACTGGCAACTTCGCCAATGGAGACCTGTGTTGTTCACAGACGAGTCCAGATTTCCCCTGACACAGCGTGATGGACGTCAACGTGTTATGGAGACGCCGGGGTGAGCAATACATGCCGAATGTTGTCCAGGAAGGTGGCCGATTCGGACACGGTTCTGTGATGGTGTGAGGTGGCATCAGTATTGACGGCCTTACGGATCTTGTCATCGTCCATGGTAATCTTACAGCTGCGGGGTACATCAAGAGCCTTAACTGTCTGCCAAAATTCGCTAACGTTTTCCATAATATCCTCTTTTTTTCCTCTTCTGAAATCCTCCCATGTTTCTGCCTTTTGCTTTAATTCACCACCTGCCTAACTTCATTTCTTCATTCTATATATCCCTTTCTATGGTCATGTTGTTTACTTGCTTCCTTCTTCTGTTTAACTTTCGTTTCTACTGCCTCATTCCACCATTTGTCTTCTTCATTCAGGGATGTTGTCTATCATTGAGTCTTTTCAGGCTCTGTGGAGAATGTCTGGCAAAAGCAGCTCTGAAAGGATGCATATACTTCAGGACAGGACGCTTCATCAGCACCATCAAGTATACAGATGACCTGATAGTGATTGCCAAAAATCAGAGACAACTGGAGGTGGTGGTGATTATTGTTTAAAAGGTAGTACAACTAAGCAACCATCCTCTATACAACACTAATCAGAGGTGGTGCTAATGGTGATTGTTTTAAGAGGAAGTATAACTAAGGCAACCATCCGCTATATAACACTTATCTGAGAGGAAAAAGGAACGGATCTGTCACTTCGAAAAATGCAGTAATGGACAAAGAAAGACAAGGGTTGAGAGCCTGGCACAAGTGGAAGCAATGCCAGGACTCAGCTAAGCACCCTGTGGTCGCCAAACCACGCTCGCAAGTTAAGAGCCCCCGGGGCCCCTTTTAGTCACCTCTTACGACAGGCAGGGGATACCATGGGTGTTATTCTACTGCCCCCACCCACAGGGGGGTGGCTTTCAGAATTCTCCACCTAACTTCCAAGTTATCACAGTCACCATTCATAAGTTCTTCCTTTTGCAGTGAAGTCCCTTTTAACTCTTATCTTAAATTCTCTCATTTGTGATGTACAGTGGTCAGAATCTTGTTTTCACAATGAATAGCTTATGTTTCAACTCTACATTTCTGTACACCCTCACCTCCATTACAGCATTTGTTGTTGTTCTCATCCTAATGTAGTTAATCACACTTAAAATTTCTCTATGTTCTGTTTCAAGTGTAATCTGGTGGGTTACCTTGTGGGGAATGAAAGCATTTCCAATCGACAGTTCATTATCAATACAAAATTCAATCATTCCTTCACCTAGTGTAATTTGGTGGGGAGTGCAAGTATTCCCAATCAATAGTCACTATCAATACAAAATTCATTCATTCTTTCACCTTTCCTATTGAGGACAGCTTCCATTCCATGCTTGCCAAGTCAGCCTCCTCTATGGTGTTTCCTATGAGCATTCTACATCTCCCATGATCACTAGGTGTCTAGCATATTTCCTAGCTCGTTCAGAAGCATGTTGAAGATCTTTATAAAAGTGATCTTTCTGAAATTCCCCAGTACCCTCTGTAGGAGCATAAATCTGAATAATCCTACCTTCTCTTCCAGTTCCATTTTGATACACACTACTATGCATGGGCTAATTGGATTCCATTCAAACACTTCCATCCAAAATGATAGCCCCTCCTACCTTTGCTCCAGATTTCTTGTCTATCCTGGAATAAAACAAACAGCAGTTCTTATCCATAATTTGCTTCCCAGTTCCCTTTTCCTTCCTCTCACCAATCCCCAGTAATTCCATGATGTATTTAGTCACTCCTTCAATTATTTGACTCTTTTTTTGCCGTGAGGGATATGACATTCCATGTTCCATGTTTCTTTTCTCACAGGTCGTATCCTTCCTTTTATTGCTATGAATAAGTTATCTCACTCTCTGGGTTATCAGCCCTATACAAGCTATATGGTGGGAGGGCTGCTCCCATATGGCCTCCAGACTGCCAGATTTATTTTCAGGTTTACTCCTGCAAATTGATGGTCGACTTAGGCTGGCATTTCCTCCTAGCCTTACACTTCGGTTTTCCCGCCGGTACTCGGGTGGCTGATTGCAGTGGTTTCCCACTGGGCGATGGGTGCGCCACGTCCCTACGCCACAAAAATATTAACTTCAATCCAAATCCGTTCAGTTTTCTAAACATGATTGTGATGCCATTTTTGTTTCATTTTTTTCCTTATTGAGGAAATATAGCCTACATTGGAAAGTGTATTAAAAAAAGGGAGGGCAAGAGTTATTTCCTGGTTCCAACAGAAGTTCTTCATATATTTTGATTATATCAGGACACAAAAAATGTCTATACTTATAATATTATACCGGGTGATTCGCAGGGTTACACAAAAACTGAAGTAGCCCACAGAGGGGTCAATGAACAACAGGTTTCGAACAGGAATGTATAGTCTAAGGAGATATTCTGCCTCAGGGCAAGCCTAAGAACATCAGGAAGAGCACAATGGTTTATTTTTCTTTACATTTCTAAACGATACAGAAGTCAATTGAGTGGTAGTCACTTGCATACACATTAAAGTGATGCCTACATTGAAACTGGAGTGTGACAGTTTGAACTACTTTTGTAAGCAACATTCAGTGTCCAACTTCAGTGTGCATAAATGACTACAAGTCTGCTATAGCGAGTACAGCATATTGTAACAACAGTTCAGGGTTTTTTTCCCCATCTCAAAAATTCCTATATTCACCTGTGTAATATCCTTCAGTTAAAACTAGAAACTTTTTAGCAATTCATCCATTATTACAAGTGATTTGGTGAGTATTACTTTTCCTTTATTGATATTTATACAATTTAGCATTTATAATGAATATGGTCAATCATCTTCCGAATCGATTTCCAGCTAAGTGCACCAGCGAGCACCCTCGCTGACTTTCAAAGGTACTGTCAAAGCCAATCAGTTATGCCCATTGACTCACGACTCCAACTAGTTTAAACAAATATTCCATTCAAGTTCAAAATGTGACAGAACACGGTTTCAACTCATTAACAGTAAAGGCTGAAGCAACAGTCGCATAATTTTAATACCAATAATAATAATAGGTGCCAGAATTTTGTCCTGCAGGAGTTCATTTATGTGCCTCTAAATCTACCGACATGAGGCTGACATATTTGAGCAACTTCAAATACCACCAGACTGAGCCAGTATCGAACCCGCCAGGTTGGGGTCAGAAGGCCAGCGCCTTAATCATCTGAGCCACTCAGCCCGGGATATTTTTATAGTAGGCACTGAAATTAAATAAGAATGTGGTATTTCTCAAGATACAGCAGTGTGCATCACTGATTACAGAGATTAGGTTATATATTCTCATGTTTAAGTTTCGGAAAGACTGTTCCCACGTAAATTCATAGCGAACATTTTATCATTGCAGGTGCTTGAAACACGTTTTCATGATACATTCATGGTTAAGTTAGGTGACACTGTTTGAGTAAGAAAACTGAAACATACACCACAGAAGTGTACTACTACAATGTTTAAGAATGAGACTGAACTTGAACATTCAAACAGTATCAGAATTAGAAAATGACTACTAAGTATGCCCCAGTCCAGATATCATCCGTGAAAACTTAAAGTTCTGAACCCACATTATACAGATTTTTTAATGCTTTCTATAGTATATTTTCTGTACTACAAAAAGTGGGTATAACAATCCATTATAGCAAGTAAACTTTTCAGTTATGAATGTTCACTATAACAAACTTCTACAGTATCATTTCATTATTTTTTTTTTTTACAATTTGCTTTACGTCACACTGACACATATAGGACTTACAGGAGTAGGAAGAAACAGCCCCAGCATTTGTCTGGTGTGGAAATGTGAAACCATGGTAAAACCATCTTCAGGGCTGCCAACAGTGGGGGTTTGAACCAACTGTCTTCCAAATCCAAGCTGACAGATACGTGACCAAGCCACACAGGCACTTGCTTGGTCACTTGACTGATAGTCAGTTCCAAATTGTTTTAAGAATGTAGAGCATTTCAGAAAGATACACCATATAGTCTATTATGTTACTGCTGACATTCCCAGGTTTGCCATGATGAACAACTTCATCTTAGACTGTCGTATTACAACCCTTCCATGGGCTACTTCAGTTTGTGTGCTATCACCCTGTATGATAATTTATGAAACCAAACTTTCATCCACATTCCCTCAGTTTCTTAAACATGACAGTGTTGCCATTTTTGTTTCAACCTGTTTCCTTATGATGAAACTATAGATTAATTTAGAAAGTTAGCAAAAAAAAAGAATGGCAATTATATTCTCTCCTACTCAAATGGAATCTTTTCATAAATTCCTGATATTTTAGGACATAAGTTTTCCATTCTTAAAAATAATTACTTAGCATCCTAACTCTGGTGTACTGTAGAACAAATTTGGAAAGCCAATTAACATAGAGTAATGATTATGACTTGGAACATTTATTGCAGTAATGTATAAGACACATTTCACAGAATTTACATTATTTACACAGTATAATAATATAGGTACTGTTGACGTATACTTCATAGGTGTAGCTTATTCACAAGGGGCTGACTACATCATGCATTGCATAACGCCATGTCCACGCTCTTGCAACATCTTCAAATGCTTGACGATCACTAAGATACAACTTTCCAGCACCTGGCTCCATGCACACCTGAAATGAAGAGAGCAACATAGTCAAATATTAAGAGGAAAGAGTACCCAATTCACAAGTAGATATCCAACAGGGATATGTAAACACTACAATTTTTTTTTTTACATGAGGGCTTTTTACGTCATGTATCTGCGGGTACGGGGAAAACTATTTTTCTAAAGCTAATAGGAAAGTATTAAAAGATGTGAAAAACCTGAGAGAACAAATATAAAAACATTTTCCGCTGGGGCTTATAAAATAAGTGCACTGAAAAGTGTGAAAACACCAAACAAATATATTTGCATTTAATAATTACTTACAAATTGCGAAAATTCATCATTTTTGCATCTAAATTCCTTCTTTGGACATGGTAGAATTTGCCCTTTAGGTTAAAAGATTTCTGAGACCCGAATTGGAGGTATGAAAACATGCACGGGGACCAATAAAAATATCAAAATAGTATTGCAGATCACATTTTTAAAACAAATGTTAGTAGAAGTCTTATTTCGGAGCAGTGGGTTATTAACCCTCATCCCTCCTTTTCTTCTGAACACTCCTGCCTCTCCAGCTCCATTTAAGAATCTGCTTGCAGAGGGACAACAGACAGCACAAACATATTGACAGCATATTTATAAAAATCAACTAAAGCAAACACAAAATAAATATAATACCAGTACAATATAGTATTAAAATGCAATGTTCAGCATTTTCATCCTGAAAATATCTCAGACAGCCACTTTTTTCTGTATTAGTGCATTGTGTGAAACTTCCCAAAACACTCGCCGGGATGTAATCCAGGCTTTTTTCTGCAAGTATTGCTGAAAAACACAGTCTCACGTCGTAATTTAGGCTTATTGTTCATTGCTATATTTAGGATTACACCTAAAAATGCTTTGAATTCAGGAAGAGTAACATCTATCCACGACCTTCTAATAAACTCACGTGTGAGGGGCGTAACCTTTTGAATGTTTACACTAGCATACCGGTTAGTCTCGCACACAATTTCCGACAACTCGTCAGTCATGAATAATAATTGGAAAAAGTAAAGTTCATTCAACCTTGCGGTGGTTTATAACCTGACGTACCTGTGAATGAACTTTTGAAGTCCAAGTCAGTGTCACCGTATTTCCTCCAGCCATTAGCAGATGTACCAGCATTGCCATTTAGCATAATTTGCTCATTATCGCAATTTTCATCACTCAACTCATCAACACAATCTTGTTCCGTAATATCTTCCTCACCACGTAATTGAAAATCTCTCTCACTATCACTGAAATCAACGTCACATTCACCTAAAAGTCTGGCTATTTCTTTCTCATATAGCTCAAACGACGCCATGTTGCTGAGCAATGTTTGTTTACAAACTCACATGGTCTTCAAAGAATGCACGCAAAGCCTGATTTCAAAGAGATTATAGCTATACATGGTTTCAAATTGTCATCGAAGGATTGCAGTAGCTTACTGTAGCTGTAATTCATGCACGCGTAACCCGACAAAGGAGCTATATAGGGAAGAAAATCGTGTCGGGCATTGCCCGACATAGGATCTATGCGGGATATTCTCGTTGTCGGGCATGGCCCGTTGTGTAGGTGCTAAGGGTTAAACATTATTTTCTGGCCACACTCAACACTGAATTGGACGTTACACTTGACTTTGTGCGACCAGGATGAATGACATTGGCCGCCAATTCGAATGAACTTCGATCCAGTCAAGTGATAGAGTCGAAACTCGAAGGTACGAGTTCAACATTTGCAACGTCTGCGCGCTTAGAGATGCGGACCCCAATTCACTTTGTAACAGATTTCAATTTTATCTTCATTAGTAAGGAATTTCACGACATTTTCTGTATCCACAACCAATCTACCTCAAGACAAATCTGTGGCTTGGTTATAAAAGGGCCAATGTCAAAAAACCTGTTTTTGAGCTATGAGCATTTGAAGTTTTGCTTATAGTTTTCCAATTATTTTTTTCAACAACTAACTTTAAATAACTTTATACTTTCTTTGTGGAAGTCACCTTATTAAACGCTAATTTTTTCTATCGTATTCTTTAAAAATTGCCAGGTCTCTAATCTTTATTGGTAATTAACATTAATGGCAAGGGCTTATTTAATTAAACGGTAACTGTTCGTTTAATACTTAACAGAGACATTGGCCCTTTTAACATATTGCGAGCCAGGATAAAACGCGATTGTATCAGTTAATAACTCAATTTCGATAAAAAATGACATTGGCCCTTTTAGAACCAAGCCACAGAAATATGCACCACACTAGTCAATTTCATACGATTATGTTCTTAATCCAGATTTAGGCTACCGTACCACATGACAAATATTCGCTACACTTCACTGTACCCACATGCTGATGGAAAAGTATTGGGAGAAAGGCAAGAACCTGGTCATTGTATTCCTAGATATAAAAAAAATAGGACTATGATAGTGTTATAAGAGATAAGATCTGGAAGTGTCTGAGGAAAAGAAATGTGCCTGAAGGACTGGTACGGAAAATTCACATGTTGTACAAAGACTGTACTAGCTGTGTACAAATTGGGGAAGGTCGATCATCATGGTTTGAGACCAAGAGTGGAGTTCAGCAAGGAAGTGCACTGCCCCCACTAATGTTTATCACTGTTATGGACAATATAATGAACGTCAAGGAAACGTTAGGTGAAACAGAAGAGGAAGTACAGACCAGACTCAATGTATGGAAATCCCAGTTCCAGGAATATAACCTCAACATCAGCGAGACCAAGACAGTGGTGATGGCAGTCAACAGAGAAGGGGGTCCAGCAAGTGTAAAACTAGGAGACCACCAGCTAGGGTGTGTGGACAGTTTTCCTTACCTTAGAAGTGTAATCTCCAGTGATAATTTGGTCAGAAAGGAAATTACAAACAGAGAGCAAAAGGGATCAGAATTCTGCCAACAAGTAAGAACACTTTTATGGGATGACATGATTTCAAAACCAACCAAACTGATGATGTTTAACAGCTATTTCATACCAATATTAACCTATGGAATTGAAGCGTGCACCCTCACAAAAAAAGACATTCATCAAGACTGCAAGCATCGGAGATGAAATTTCTTAGATCCACCATCCAGAAGACCAAGATGGACAAGATAAGAAATGAAGAGGTGAGGAAAAAAGCCGGAATAAAGACATCCCTATTAGACCGAATCAGCACATCCAGACTACGGTGGTACGGGCATGTGATGAGAATGGAGCATACAAGAACAGCCAGAATATATTTGGAAAGACAGGCGGAGGGAAAAAGACCTGCAAGAAGACCTAAAACCTGATGGATGGACATGATCAAGGTTGATCTAGTTACCGGAGGATGGACAGTGGATGATGTTCCCCATGACAAGTTGTCTATGGACAGGAAGAAGTGGAAGAGGCTCATTAACAGTACCCGGGAAACTGGAACTGTATAATGATAATGATGAATATTAGTAGGCCCACTTATTCTATGAATATGACCTACTGACATTTACTAGATTTTCATGTACATATTTTCCACTTTGAAACTAAACAAAAATCTGGTCAATACTGGGAAAAGTGGTTAATTGACACTATGACTGGTTACTTAATCTCATATGATTCAATTCAGTGGCTATTTAATTAGGATAGGCTATTATATTTAATTTCAATTAGAGTAGAAGTCTGTTACAGCGAGAATTCATAATGTCAAAAGTTACACACTATAGCAGATTGTCGTTACATCTGACTTTTCATAAAATTTACAAAGATACACAAAGATTATAAAATATATGAATGGCAAATAACGGTTTGTTCAAAACTTGCATTTTTGCAGCTGATAACCACACTACAGCGTACTTGTTAGTTATTTTTCAAATTCCGATACTACATGAACACACATGTTCAATTCAATTCTGAAAAATGTATCACTCCAGAGGCTTCCATGACAAACTTTTCAGTTTTTCTAGTCAAACAGCATCACCTAACCTAATTTAACCATACACATTGTCGGAAGAAAAAAAAGACATGCAACATCCTCAAGAACAAGGTGACTTGCATACAGACAGAACCTACTCTCGTCACTGAAGACGACAGAGCGCCATTCCCCTCTCCCAGTAGGCTCTTTCACGACACCAGAGTAGCCGTGCATGGCAGTGTCGTGATGCCTGTGATAACCTGGCCAGAGGCACACATGATTGTAATCCTGCTGTAAGCAGACAGTTCCCAATGATCCTTGGTGACAAAGCAGGTGCAACATGTGACCAGATTTCATTCCTGGATGATGTTCGGTCAGCCACCGCTGCTTGCACAACGCGTCGATCTTGACACGAGTCTGTACTACGCGGACGTCTGGAGTCTGGTCTACGAGTGTGGGAATGTTCCACAGATCACTGCTGAGAACAGCGACACATCACCAATACACTGTGCCCAACCAGTGTAACAATCAGTCGATACGTCCATCCAGCTTCCCACAGGCCTCCTGAGCGCCACCTGATCGCTGATGTGCACGACAAATGAATCACTATCACAACAACCCTTCAGTATGCACATATTATACCATGGTAAAACTGAACAATAGTCCTTGAGGATGATACATGTTTTGTTTAATTTTTTTTCCCCCTGGTAGTTTATGTATCATGAGAACATATATCAAGCGCCAGTAGAGAAATGATAACCTGCTCGCTATAAATTTACATGGGGACAGCCTTTCCAAAATCTAACTAGATGCAAGAAAATTTAAACTCACTCCTGATATCAGTGATGCATCTGCCATATCCTGAGGACAGGGAAAAACTGCCATTATAACGGAGTCCGTGCCATACTCGCTATAGCGGACTTCTAATGTACTCTAAATACTGTTACAGAACAGCAGATGAGCTCCAGCAATTCAGATAAAATTGAAATATAACTAAGCAGTCAAATTCTAGACAATTTCTGAATAGTCTACATCCTTCATCGGAATTTCCACCAAATGACAAAATTACATAATAAATTTTTTTTAAATTCAGTATAAAGATCTATTCCAACAGAATATAAAAATTGAATATATACAATACCTGACAGTAAGGATCAGTGAGAAGACTTTGTACCGAGATGAGCACTTTGCTGATGGTTAGAGCTAGACTCCAGTTGTGCTGAATTGAGTCTATACCAACATCTCCATGACGAGACACGTTCGGATGAAAAATGCGAGTGAGAAATCGTACAATGGGAGGACACATTGGATAACTGTATGGTACTTGCAAATAGAGAAAAAACAGTCCACCTTCATATGGGCTTCCCACAGGGCCTGTAATACTAGCTTGCCAGTGACAACACTTTGGATCCAGAGGGGCAGCCTCAATACCTTCTGGTGGATCAGTGCGAAGACCTGTAAACAAAACAGTGACTACAGTAAAGGTTAGGTAAAACTATACCATATACAGTTACTTGTTGGGTCACTCCATGAAAAGTGGGACATATTTAAATTTTGTAATTCTGAAGTATATCAATGGTCGAGAACGAAAGGATTACAATAATTAAACATCCATGGTTGTTCCTCCCAAAAATACACTTGTCACACAATTTTTATGAAAATTCTTACATAATTTAATAATGTTACCTATTTTTACATCCCGATAACTACATTTCACGGTTTCCGGAGACATCAAGGTGCCGGAATTTAGCCCCGCATGAGTTACGTCCCAGTAAAACTACCGACACGAGGCTGAAATATCTGAGCCCTTTCAAATACCACCAGACTGAGCCAGCATTGAACCTGCCAAGCTGGGATCAGAAAGCCAGCGCCACAACTGCTTCAGCCACTCAGCCCGGCTACTTACATAATTTCTTATAATCCAGAAAAGGGTTACAACTCAAAATGTAACCCTTTTGGATTAAGCAAAGTTACTAATGTCAGAACACTGAAAACCGTTAGAAGTGCCTCCTGGCATGAATACATTAGAATTTTGTATTGTAACCCTTTCGGAAGTTGTGGAGGTCGAAGTAAGCTATACAATGATGGTAGAATCTCAACAATGCTTTTCAGTTTTAACCCTTTCGTTCTTCAACCTTGATATGTAATGCCATTATGTTTGCAATAGATCAAAATATATCACACAAGCTTCAGAAATAGATATATCTCGCAAATTTTCTTTGCAGAAGCCAACAAAGTTACCGTATTTACTTGCATATGAAACACCATCGCATATCAGACCCAGCCCCATGTTTCTGGCTAGAAAAAAAGAAACACTATTGCCTCGCATATTAGACCCGAAGTACAGGTAACAAATGATGCGTTTTTACTACAGAGTTCCTTTTACTAGGAATTGTACAATGGGAAATGACCAGCTTATTGCTATTTTCAATACAGTATTCCATGGATATTCTTGCAATAAATATCAGTAATGTATGGTACGAATTGCAGTTACTTTGTGGGTGACAGTTTAAGAAACTGTATCCTTTCATAACCGGGAGAGATGTGGCTAGCCGCTGTTACAAAAAGTACTCTGAAACCCCTGCCCCAAGGCTGCTTTCCAAGCCCCAAGTCACCTTGAGCCATCCTTCTCACTCTTGCCTTCATCAATATGCTTTACCAGGCAGAGGTCGTTCACAGTAACCCACTGGTAGTCAGGGAAATTAGTTGGAATTAGCTGTGTACTACAAAGGGCACTAGGAAAGTTTTGCAATGTGAGTGAATGCTTTAGACTTTTCCAAAATAATTTCCACCACACTCAATACACTTCTCCATATGTCGAAACCAGTCGCTGAACCAACTCTGCCACTATTCTTCAGTTACATTTTCACACTCTTGATCCCATACTGCCAGAAGCTCCTCGTCGGATGCAAAACGCCGCCCTTTCAACTTCATCTTCACTTCTGGGAAGAATGTGAAGTCACATGGGGCAAGATCAGGACTGTATGGAGGGTGATCAAGCACAGTCAACCCTGATCTGGCAAGAAAATCCATTGTTACATTAGCACGATGTGCTGGAACATTGTCGTGACGCAAGAGCCAATTGTTGAGCCGTGACCTTGGACGGAGCTGCTTGAGAGCCTGGGTGACCTGAGGCAGACAAGTCTCACTGTACCACTTCGCAGTAACTGTCCTTTGTATTTCTAGTACAACCCCAGTCAGGATGCCCCATTTAGTGAAGAATAAGTTACTGCAATCATCCTTTTCTTCACTGACCTCATCTTCAAACAGCCACACCTTGTTCTGGGATTTTGTTGGAACATTGTAATAATAAAGCCAAGTTTTGTCACCTGTAACGATGCTATTGACGTTACGCAAAGTCCCATTTTCAAACTGCTTTAGCATTTTTCGGCACCATTTCAATCGATGTGCCCTTTGTTCCTCTGAAAGTGAATGGGGCCACCCAAAGGGAACAAACCTTTCTAACATGGAGATGGCTGGGTAGAAATGAATGAATAGCTGGTGCAGGGATGTAGAGGGTCTCTTCTACCTGCCGATATGTCAACCAACTCTCTTGCTGCAACATTTTCATCACAGCTTCAATGTTTTCCTAGTCACTTATTCAGACGGTCGCCCAGAACGAGGATCGTCTTCAACCCCAAAATTTCCCCTCTGGAACTCTTTGTACCAGCGGAAAATTGTTGTCCGATGTGGACAGCCTTTCCCCAGCACAGGAGTCATTTCCTCCAGGCACTGGTCAACAGTTAATCCATGAGCAAAATTGTAGCGTATAATTGCGCGGTATTCACCTTTAGACCACAATGACATCTTAACTTGCTTTCAATCCCACTGCTTGGTAACAACTGGCGTGAAGGTCGTGCCTTGTTGTCTTCTAGACCGGTTTTCACCCCTCTTTTCATCCCTCACCATGAGAGGGGTATCCAGCCAACCACTTTTGCGTATTGCAAAACTTTCCTAGTGCCCTTTGTACTATGAGTGGTAATGATAATACCAGTAAGTGTAAAAGTTATTCTGCTTCTTTTAAACTAAATGTTTGTTTGCCAATACGAATGGCATGCGGGACGCCGTCTGTGAATTCGCTGTTCAACCAAACATGATCAGATATTGGCAAAAACAACTGGAAAAACTAACGGTCGCAAAAAATATTACATCTTTTTGAGGACCGCAAACAGGTAAATATTCTGAATTAGATAACGAGGTGTTGGTGTGGGTACAGGAAACCAGGAATAGCGGCAATAGCGTGTCTCACATAATGCTACAAATTAAAGCAGTGAAAACGTAAGGAGTTATGGAATCAGTGGAAACAAGTAACAAGAGGTAAATGTAATTTATTTTTATTTTGAAACTTTCTCCCCAAATAATAATGCACCTACTTTTAATTTTACAAGAAGAATACCCGTAACAGTATTTTCTGCTTATTTCAGAAGCAGTGAATGTGCAATTAGGCCTACCCTACCACGCGCTGATACTTGCTTCAACTACAGTAGATTTATATCAGGCTAATATTGTATAATAGTCCATAATTGTATTTATTGAAACGTGAATAATAGCTGAGCAAGCTCTATCACTGGGTCATGATGTGTTCTAAGATGCTCGAGCTCTTACCCACACTGGACACTACAGGTCCAGGATTACACAGGAAGCTGTGAAAAAACGTAGAAATCCTAACAATTTCAACAGGAACACTGACTATCAATTAATACATGGTTGCTAGCCATTAAGGATTTACGTAGGTAGTTCCCTTCCCTTTCTCTCCACTACTGTTATTTCATTTTGGTGTGTTCCTCACCACCAGATGTTTCATTCCAGGTTTGTGCCAATGTCATACGTTCATATGTGTGCACACCTGTTATGTTATGTGACCCTCTGAAACCGATTCTGATGGTTCCGTCAGCTTCCGCTTCGAACGCTAGCACTGCACCGCGTCCGTTGTGCCTGTAGCTACTCCAACCACTACTCTAATACCTTCATCTCTTTCACACAATATACATAACATTTGTTTGAGCGCCAGTTGCTTTTTAAGAAAAAAAACAACAAAATTTGGTAGAGCATAAGTCTTATATCAATTATCTCAAGGCGTGAGGTGATAAACTCACATATCTGGCAATATACAGGGATATGGATCAGGACAATAGAAGATTACGGTTGTATTTCCACAACTGAGGATTGTACATGGAACTGGAATCACTTATTATAATTAAAATAAAACTGAGTTTATGACTATAATTTACGTCACAATGAACAAGCATTGACGTCTTTTAATTTAACAAAAAAATATATATAGTGAGATTTGCGGTAATATTTTAAAAGATAATTAAATCTAAACAAAGAAAGCTATTGGCATGAACTTGAAGTGAAATGTGATATCGCCGCTGATTACATTCTTCTTCATGTTATTACTGCATAACATGTCTGATGATTTAATTACCTGATGTCTGCATACACCGCTGTTGAACTTGAAAATTCCTGGAAAAACCTATGAGCTGAAGTCGGGAGCTGTCTGCTGTTATCTTCTTATGTAACCAGAAGTCGACCTACATACCACGTACGCGTGTAGTAAGTTCCAATGTAGTTACGTCCACTCAATATATTATAAGAAATTGGAAAATATTATTGAAACATTTTGTGAAGTCCATCCTCACAAGAAGATGATGTTTCTTTATCAGCATAGTACCCGTCTCTGCTCGGATACAACCACCACTTGTAGACCTCCTCGATTATTACAAGACCTCTTCAAACACAACTCTTAGCTCTGACCATCACTCTACGACCACTTCTTCCATTTGATACATCTGACTGATACATATGATCTGATATGTCTCACCACCGTTGCCTCGACTGTTATAACCTCGTGATGACTACTCATATCCCTACTCCCTGGTCATCCCTTTTACCTCAACATACTGTAGCTGGCGAATACTGACACTTGGTCGTAATCACGTGCCCACGCACTGATGTCATCAGTCATGTGTCGTATAAGCGTACCCAAGCGGATTACAGTTGACTATGCTGCATGAGTCACCGGAAAACCTACCTGCACATAACATTCTCAGTTAAACATAGCCTCGATTGCAAAATACTATGCCAGCTCATCTGGCCAGAGTTACAAGCCTCAGCATGACTATATGAAACCAACAAATCTCACTTACTACAATACAGAATAATTACGAACAAATTACACTTAACCTATGATTAAATACAATAATATACGTGATACCTAATTATTACAGTCTAAACGATGAGAAACAGAATATAAAATCTCATGAATCGGGTTAATAATAATAATAATAATAATAATAATAATAATAATAATAATAATAAATACTGAATGGAATCTGCAACCCTGTTGTACGGTTACAAGCCATCTGGTGAGGAATAAACGTACCACTTCCGCTTCTAAGACAACACCTCACTGTTTGAGAAGCCTTTCTTGCGGACAGTCGATATTTTCTTCTGAAGACGCAGAGCGAAGTTCTCTGCGAAAAGTAAAGAATTTCACCTTATTTTCTTGACACGGCATAAAGCCTGTATCATGTCTATAAGCACGGGCCGTTAAAGCATCAATGGCAACATTAAAAACCTCTATGGGAAGGATACTTTTAAGAAGGCTTCAAAATTCAGCAAATTAAGGAGGAAGAAATCTATTCTTCTTTCTGCTGAGATGCCGGGACTATAATATCATTCCCAAGTGTGTGAAGCTGAAGCACACGTTAAAAACTATGAAGGCCAGGAGAATATATCAACGCGTTAGCAAGGCTCTTGTGATCAAGAGAGTGCATTACACTCGAAAGGAACTGGACTTAGTCTCCCAAGAGTTGTTTCGTTTACACCTGCTGTTAAGCAACACTCTCTCTGGCTGTCTTTCGAAATGTCCAATAACGGACCATTATATTGGTATTATAAATTTACTCATTCAGGACAAATATTTTAGGTTCCCTATGGGAATCAACATCTACGTTATTTGATGGCCAGGCAGGCATCTATTTTTGGAAATGAGACATAGCTCTCATAGTGCATTGGCACTGCTGGTGGCTTCAAATAGCCTATGCAGTGGCCTCCACGGTATGCACTAGCCTTGCGTCTTGGGTGGTGAGCTAAGTCCCAACTGACGAGCCTAACTTAGCACACGAGGGCGAAACGCAGGCAACCAAGAATGAGTTAGCTGGAAAATTTATAATGTCCATATTGGTATTATAAATTTACTCATTCAGGACAAATATTTTAGGTTCGCTATGGGAATCAACATCTACATTATTCAACCAGGTGTCGCTCAGACAGAAATCTTAAGTTCTTGCGACTAGCTCAGAAACAGCCAGTCTCTCGTACGAACCCGGATGCTAGTAAAATTGTTGTCGATCTTTACAAGAAATCCTTGGACAAAAACCAAACAGCAGTTCTATCTAGGGGACTTAATTTTGCTGTGGCTCCCTCTAAAATTCCCACTGAGGAGATAATTACTTCCGTTGAGGCAGCCATCCACAAACTACCTACGGATGAGGCTGAGCAGTTAAGACGGGAATGTGTGAGAATCATAAAGTCCGCTGTTGTACCCGTGCCCAATTTAACAAGAGACGAGAGGAGAGCTCGTGAAGGAACTCGAACATGATTCTGAACTAACCATTCTCTCGGCTGATAACTGTAATGCGACGGTGGTTATGGACACTGACGAGCATAAGAATAAGATCTCGGTTATATTGTCAGAGCCTGTTTACAGACTGAGCTCACGTGACCCTACCACTCGTGTGTCCAACGCCACCGTGAAGCTCTTAAGGCTATCTTAAATCCCAAAAGAGGAGGCTAAACATCTGTCCCCAGGGGACGCAGTGCCACCTAGATTATATGGACTTCCTAAGATCCATAAAGAAGACGTTCCACTCAGACCTACTGCTAGTGCGATAAGTTCTCCTACATATGCTATGGCTAAATAGCTAAGCAAATTGCTTCAGCCACACATAGGACATACTGGATCATACATTATGGATTACAATGAATAAACTTTTAATGTCCACCTATTCAATACAATAATAATGTTGTTTATAGATGTAATTACAACATTCAAATTATATTCATTACTAGTTTCGATGCATTTCTGCACCATCCTCAGCTGCAAAAAGAAATCCGAAAATAGGCAAATAAAACTCATGATAGATATTGAATTGTACGTGATATAAAAACCCTATGAAATCTACATTAAAACAATGACAGATAATAAAACCTTATTGAACAAGTTAAAGACTTGAGAGTCAAACATATACAGACTGCTGAATAACAGTTCTCAAGTTGATTCATGTCCCTGTGGACGTACAGCAGTAAGCTCAATAAATTTGGTGAGTGATTTACAATAATAAAATATCTTGTGTTTTAAAACATTTTTACACCTTAATTCAACTACAGTTCATAAACTGTAGTGTGATCTTAAAATAATCGTGAATATTGCTGAATAAAATTTGAGTATGGCAAAATTCTTCTATATCTAAGGCCTATGAGGTGGAAACATATAAATAACTCCTTAAGATGTAAACAGGAACTATGTTTCTCAGTTCAAATGTAGAACCCCATACGGCCGTAGACCGATTGTAATGTAAACGTGCAGTTACTGCACCTCATAAGCCTTAGATATAGCTGGGAGTACATAATTTGTTTTGGGAGACAATATTCAGGCATGTGAACGATGTGGCCTGTCCAGCGGAGTCGGTGCTTGATAATCATTGCCTCAATGCTAGTGGAGTTAGCTTCTTCCAGAACACTGATGTTAGTGCGTCGATCTTGCCATATCACCCACTGGACCCTTCTCAGGCAAAGTTGATGGCAGTTTTCCATGCATCGAATGCAACTTCTGTAGGTAGTCCACATTTTGCATCCATATGCAAGAGATGGTACAACAGCAGCTTTGTACACAAAGCTTGGTCTGAATGCTGATACTATGATTATCAATGACCCTTACCCGAAGACGACCAAAAGCCATACCAGCACATTTGAGGCGGTTTTTAACCTCATGATCAATATTTGCATTTGCTGAGAGATGGCTGCCAAGGTATGGGAAATGTTCTATGTTCTTCAGAACTTTGCCTTGGACTGCAACTGTAGGACATACAGAGGTGGAGTTGGGTGCAGGCTGGTGAAAGGTCTGCATCTTCCGGATGTTAAGGTTTAGACCAATACTTGTATACGCTTCATCAAATGCATTTAAGATTGCTTGTAAATCTTGTTCTGTGTTTGCAAGAAGAACACCGCCGTCAGCATACTGAAGTTCAATGATGGATGTAGTGGATTTTTGGTCATGGCTCGAAGTCTACCGAGACTGAATAAACCTCCTCCAGTCCTGTATTCAATTTCTATTCTTTTTGGTGGTTTCCTATCAATAACATCAAGTATAGTATGTGTGTTCAGTCTTCAGCCCTAAGGCTGGTTGGATCCTCAACAGCTCTGCCATCATCTGTCATAGATGGCCTAGGCATCACTGAAGGGGCATACTAGGAAAATGAGGAGTGAGGCAGTTTCCTTGTTGCTTTCCACACTGAGCCAGAAGTTGCTATTACATATCAGTCTGCCAAGCCCACTGAAATGCACCAACAGACCCTATGAGCAACATTTTCACACCATTCATAGCAGGGACTGGCTGCAGAAGGAATGGCATTACTAGCATCGCTCATACCTCAGTCACTTTCATATTGTCAAAGCCAAGGATAAGACAGAGACAGATCAGTGAAAGTAACAAAATTGCTCTAGCCCATACCAGAAGACGTAGCGCACTGTAAACACTAGGTCCTGCCAGCAAAGGCATTGAAATATAGTATGAAGTATATTTTATTATAGTCGTCTTCAGCCTTCTTTCGGTCGTCTTCCAGCTTCTTCTGTCCTTTTCTGGTCATCTCCCATCTTCTTCTGACTATCTTCTTGTCTTCTCTTGGTAGTCTTTTATTTTCTTTATCACCCGCTTTTGGCTTTCAACTATCCTTTCCTGGCCTTCTTCCAGCTTCCCCGCCATTTTCTGGCCTTCTTTTATCTTCTTTCAATTGTCTTCCACCTTCTCCACCATCTTCTTTTGATTTTCTTCCATCTCCTTCTCCATCATATCGAAGAGCGCATTTAACTGCGGCTCCACTTTCATGTGGCCTCTGGTCTCAACTGGCATCCAGTAATTAACAAAAGATGAACAAAAAAGCTTTAGATGAGTGTGCATTCACTATAAACTGATGTTCTGGAATTTCTCTGATTGAGGTCGACACCTACAGTATCTTGTCCGCAGATTCACGCTGATTGCAATGATGTACCGCACATGGGGTCTATTCTAACTTCTGACACCAATTTGTTAACGAAAAAACTCCCGTCTGTTTCATGTCATTACCCCAGTTTGAGGATGACCCAATAAATGCCACACACACACACACACATATATATATAATATATATATACAAAATTTTAATTAACCATGAATGGCTACACTTACTAATTACAAGTCTATTCACAAGTCCCTCTTTTTACGACGTTGCAGGTGCCCCAGCAGTTGCTATACCTGCGAATGCTTAATCCTTACTTTCACTTTCCCAAAGTCCAGTCACCTCATTCAGCAGCTGTGTCTAGAGAGCTGGATCTGAAAAAAAGGCTTCAGGCCACTCGACACACGTTGACTGTTCGTTGGTTCGGCTCCACAGATGTACTTCACACAGTCCCATGCAATGAACAACTAAACAGCTCAACAGTATTCAACAGCAGGATGATACAACAGCGAACATTAACAAAGGACCATTTATCCTCACACTCACGAGTTTCCTTGCTGGCTCACGGCGATCCTCAGTCCACAGAATTACACAAACACACAGTACAGTCTTTCATTCTGCCATATTCACCTACACACTGGTCTCTCCGATACCACAACAGCTCCTGGTTCAGACCTCAGTGGGACACTAGCAACAGCCAACACATGTCGCCCTCAGCCCAGCCACCGAACCCCAACTTGCTGAATGTCACAATGACACCCCCCGCCCCCCCCACAGAGAACAACTCTGACTGTGAGTCCCACACTGACTCCGAGTCCAACACTGACTGTCCGCGGCTAGCCTCCCTTTTTATAGCTCGCGTTATTTGATCCAGAAAATTTCACGGTGTCCTACAGGCAGAACATTCCCATTGAATCCCCAAGGAACTCACAGGTAAGTCGGCCGCCGAGAACAATACACAGAAAGGCCGGCCTCACCCCACAGGCCGGCTGGGGATTCCAGGTCGTCTGAGTCACCAGCTACTTCCTGGAAGTACCGAAAGGAGCTACCAGAGGGCTGGCATGAAACAATTAGTTCATTGGAAGGGAGCATTAAGCCTTGAAAGAACCATTGGTGCTATTCGACAGGAGTAGGCTAAGTGGCAGCACCAGGATTCACCTTCTCTCTTCCTATTATCATATATCATGTCATTCATTTCATCTCATTAATTCCTCTAACGACGTTGATATCAGGAAGGGCATCTGGTCATAAAAACTCACTGCGAAGATTAATCTCACTTCACACCCGACCCAACAGAGATAAGGGCCAAGGATTTGAGATACACTGTGTAAGCACAATGGAGCAAGCTGACAACTGGAAGTGGCCTTTATGTCCAGGCGAAATATACTATGCATGATGCCAAGTATTCAACATGCCTAGAATTGTTAATTCACATGGACATTCGTTTCAGCATGTAGCAGGTATTATTACAGCCTAGGGACATTAATGTAACATGAATCACAACAAGTTAGTTTTAAAATGAGGTGTCGTATGAAACTTTGGTTTAATAACTTGTATTATCATAGAAACTTATGTTTGTCCAATGTTACATAGGGTCTGGCAAAAAGATCTGATGCTTTTACACTGGCTGTAGCCTTGGCTAAGAAAGTCATGTGCAGACAGGGGAGGAGAGGATGACCTTCACTCTCCATGCCATTTTATTTGTGATGGAGCCTTGGAATGCTATGCATCTGGTGTTTGCTGTGGAGACATTCTTTAAGACAGTTGTCTCTGTAACCATTACACAGCAAAGATTCTGGCAACATTTCAATGTGGGCCAACATGGGCATCTAAACAGAAATCAAGAGGAAGGTCAAGAACCACCAGTACTCCTGAGAATATTAAAACAGTGAGAAAAGCATTTCAGAACGGCCCTGAACGTTCATCACCCTTGTCACAATGCTGCACCACGTCTGAACAGTCGATGAGGAGAATCCTGCATATGGATTTGAAGTTCCATCCTACAAACTGGTGGCTGCGCAGAAAACGATTGCAAACATCGAAGAATTTTCAGAGTGCAAATGCTGGAAATGATGAGTGATGACATGATTATCATACTGAGAGACTGAGCACTTTTCCATTTCCCCAGTTATGTGACTAAATAAAACTTTCGATGTGGCTCAGACACGAACGTTACAAATTTCACGTCTGGTTCGTATTGAAATGTACATCAGTTTAAAAAATATTATTTGTATTGAATAGGTTGATCCTAATAAATTTTAGTCATATTTTTTAAACTCAGACACAAATCCAAACACCCTGCATGAGCCATGATACTGTATAAGCTTTTGGGCTTATGCCGTGTCAAGAAAATAAGGTGAAATTCTGAACGTTTCGCAGGGAACTGTGCCCTGTGTCCTCAGAAGAAATCTCGACTGTCCACGAGAAAGGCTTCGTAAAACAATGACACTTTAAATTTGGAACGTTATAATAGAAGTGGAAAACGGTACTTCATTTACCACCAGGTGGCCCCCAGGATGTGGCAAAGCTAGCATTCGAAGCGGAACCTGGTCGAACCATCACAATCAGTCTAAGCGGTTCACATAACGTGTTTGCGTAACACACGACATTCACAGGTGTATGGCATAGACACAAGCCTGGAATGAAACATCTGGCGACGAGGAACGTACGAATTTGGAAAACACTGAGACGAAATAACAATAGTGAAGGGACCGGGAAGGGAACTACCTACGTAAATTCTTAATGGCTGGCAACCAGGTATTACTTAATTGATAGCCAGTGTCCCTGTTGAAATTGTTAGGATTTCCACGTACTTCCACAGCTTCCCGTATAATCCTGGACCTGTAGTGTCTAGTGTGGGTAAGAGCTTAAGCATCTTGGAACATGACATCATGACCTGACGATAGAGACATGGCCGATTCGTCTCGTTGGTTGAGACGAATATTACGTTTATGTTCTTTGATACGGGTACCAATGGACTGGCATGTTTGGTCGATGTATACCTTACCGCAAGTACAGGGAATTTCGTATACCCAAGGATATAAAAGTGGGGACAATTTGTCCTTGGTTTTACTCAGAATGTGAGCAATTTTAGTGGCGGTGCTGAACACGGTTTTTATATTGTGTTTGTGGAGGACCCTGGCAATTCGATCTGTGCTGTTGTGAATGTAAGGCAAGTAGGCAGTTCCTTTCACTTCTTCCTTCTGTGAGCTTTGCTCGGTCGTTTCTCTGGGATGTAGGGCTCTATGAATCTGCAGATCGCTATAACCATTACCCCTGAACGCGACTTTAAGAGTGTCCATCTCCACCTGGATATGTGATGGCTCACAGATTCGTCTTGCCCTCTTGGCAAGTGTAGTGAGAATGCCTTGTTTTTGTGCTGGATGGTGGTGAGAATCTGCATTAAGGTAGTGATTTGTGTGGGTAGGCTTACAATAGACGGTGCGTCGTAGGGAGCCGTCCGGTTTCCTTCTCACTAGAACATGCAAGAAAGGAAGGCATCCGTCCGACTCCATCTCCATACTGAATTTTATCAACGGATGTTGCTGATTTAGGTGGTTTAGGAATAGATGAAGTTTCTCAGGACCTTCTGTCCTGACCACAAATGCATCATCAACATACCTCTACCATATCATAGGCTTGATGGGCGCCGAAGCAATAGCCTCCTCCTCAAAATGCTCCATAAAGAAATTAGCCACTACAGGCGATAGTGGACTTCCCATAGCCACTCCGCCCGTCTGTTCGTAAAAATTCCCAGCCCACAAGAAATAGCTGGACGTCATGCAGTGGTAAAATAGCTTGGTAATGTCCTCAGGGAACAGGTATTCAATGAGAGACATGACCGAGTCAATTGGCACTTCAGCGAACAAGGACTCCACATCGAAACTCACCAAAAGTGCATTAGGTTGAAGGGTTATGGTTGACAGCTTGTTGACGAAATACCAAGAGTCCCTGACGTATGATTCAGTACGGCCTATGTGTGGCTGAAGCAATTTGCTTAGGTATTTAGCCAGAGCATACGTAGGAGAACGTATCGCACTAACAATAGGTCTGAGGGGAATATCTTTTTTATGGATCTTAGACAGTCCATATAATCTAGATGGCACTGCATCACCCGGGGACAGATGTTTAGCCCCCTCTTTTGGAATTGAAGATTGCCTTAAGAGCTTCACGGTGGCGTTGGACACACGAGTGGTGGGGTCACGTGAGCTCAGTCTGTAAACAGGCTCTGAAAATATAGCCGAGAATTCTCTAAGAATGCAGTCGTGAAAATTCAATATTCATTGACTTGGCACTCAACGAGAGACTTAAACGCACTCTACAGTGTGATGGCAGTAGTGCCAGACCTGTAGCTTAGATCCTTTCCAACAGAACAAAGATGGCCTAGGCCACCATAGCTCAATTGGTAGAGCAACCGACGCGAAAACGGGAGGTTGTGGGTTCGGATCCCACTGGTGTCCGGTTGGCCATTTTTGTTCTGTACTTAACATCTTTTCAACATGTACTAAATGTACGTATGTGATAACGCTGGTGATTTTCACATAATGGAATCACTAAAATCTTACAAAAAAAACTGAAATTAAAAATTATGAACAAAGTATCCTATAATTATTTTTTCTTGCTTAATATTGCAAGGACACTCAAAAAAAACTGAATTCATCTCTACATTTGTATGTGTACCGGGAAGTACACCTCAACTCCGTCCATTTAAATGAAGCGCCTTCAAGAACGCTACCTAGCACACAAAAATTGAAACAACTAGTGCAAGAAGTTGGGACGTTGACCAAAAGATGTCACCACTAAAGTGATAGAGAAATGCGTTATTTTAAGGTTTCCTGAACTGACTGGATTTCTTTTGTTTTTTGGGGTGTATCACAGTTTGTAACAACTATTTCAAGAAGTTTGACTTTTCTCCATAGATGTCTCTATTTAAGAACTGATGTCATGCACTCTGGTGCAAGGTGGAATAACTAAAATTTAAAGAAATTTTGTGTTCATAGGTTTCTTGAACTGAACTGATCTTCCATGTTTTTGATACTTTAAGGGTTGCAACACTTCTTACTTATCCCGCCAACTTAGGATCTCAACCAACAGAGAAGTTTGTGTATTTATTTTTCTGCCAATCATAGGCTTCTTGTAACTTTTCGACTGTCCAATAAAAATAAGGGGGCGTGTCTGATTTTAGCCCAGAACCTTCTCGAACCTTCCTCTCGGGTATAAAAGCTGATGCCTTTTCGAGTTAACTTGTCTAGTGCGTGTGTGTTAAGAGAGGAGGCGGGGGCCTCATTCTTCGGCAGGCAGCACTTCAGATAAGGTAATGGCCACCAGTTTCTAACTCAGTAGTTATCTCCGCAAGCCGACTCGAGGGGAAGGTTCCTACCTTTAACTAGGTAACAGTCAATTTCCTAACATGTAAACTTCTCTTTCTTCACATGCAAAAGTTCAGGTAAGTCATAAGTACTTAAACTGAAAACCGGTGATAGAAAGTGCATTACCCTCCCGAGTTCCCCTTCAACTGATCTTGAGGTGACTATGATTTTGTAACCGTTTCGCTGGTAAATTGTAACTTAATTTGTCCATCTAGTCACCTCAGTAGAGTGGGATTAGCCTCTGCATCATCGGGCCACTAGCCCAAGTTGGGTTTTAATCTTTGATTTCAAGGAGCGCAAGTTTCAGCCTCCATACATTTTGATTTTTGGGCCAGTAAATGTAACCTGTACTTTTCCACACAGGCCCAGTAGAATGGGTACTCAATAACCCTGTAGTATTTCTTTCATGTAAACTGAAAATACTGCCAATATGGTTTTGTAAATTGTAGGTTTTGCCTAGAGAGGCCTGAAAGTGTAATTTCATTGAGCATAGACGCTCTAATCTCTAGTGTAAACGGTAAAAGTTGCCTTGAGTAGGCAGTTAGTGTTTGGGAGCGCAGTCTCCTTGGTGGAATCTATTTACGAATGGCAGGAAGGTTGATAGGCGGTAAAAGCGGTACATGTAACTCCCCTCCAGTGGGGGTGTGTCTAAAAAGAGCTGCACCACCTCGGGATGAGGAAATGAGTTTACTTTAGTTGAGAAATATTCGTGGTTGTTGCTATTTATGGAGGCTCTTTTGTAATGTAATAGATATTTGTGTGATTTTGATGGGTGCCTTTGGAAGACGCTATCTTGTAACCTTTGGAACTAAGTGCTCTTCAAAATTGTGATTTTGAATATCCAGTGAAACTGATTGGGAGATTTGTCACCTTGCTTATCTAACTAAACGCAACATTAGTGATGTTGGGATCTTTGTAAATTATGAGCTTGAAGCTCAAATCGTAACTTACCTATTCTTGGTTTTTCTGCTTTTCTATTTTGTACAAAACTACCTCTGTACCTGAAATCTTGTTGTTTGCTAAAATTTTATATCTTAAAAGAAATATAACCTTTCTTTTAAAGTTTTAAATTACCGTATTTGCTTGTGTATGAGACCCCCTCGCGAATGAGACCCCCCCCCTGGCTTTTCGAGACAAAGAAAATGAAAAAAAAACCTCGCATATAAGACCCCCCCCCCCCAATGTAATTCATCAGAGAAGAACAACGCTTCTGTTTCGAAGCGGGTACAAGTCTTATTGCAGCTCCGATGACATCACACTAATTTGTGAATAGTTCCTTCCGTTCAACCTACTCAATGAAAACACGTCGAATCCATGCGGTACATCTGTGTTTCATAGTTAAGAAATATCCGCCTCTGCAGCGAAGATCTACTGCAGCTCTGACGACGTCGCACAAATAGGTGAATAGGCCTAGCTTCGTGTCTGACCCATACATTGCAAGCATGCATCAGTCATGCTATCTGCGTTTTTAGTTAATAATGTCCACCAGCGTAATGGTTAGCACAATTAGTTGCTGTTCTCGGGAGTCTGACCAATTCCCGGTACCGTACTGCCCGAGATTTACGAATGGCAGGAAGGTTGATAGGCGGTAAAAGCGGTACATGTAACTTCCCTCCAGTGGGGATGTGTCTAAAAAAGAGCTGCACCACCTCGGGATGAGGAAACGAGTTTACTTTAGTTGAGAAATATTCGTGGTTGTTGCTATTTATACAGCAGGCGAGATCATTAAAAAAGTGGTCATTTAATATCTCGTAATTCGGGCCAATATAGGTATATATTTGGAGAGAAGTAAGTTTAACACGTGATAAAAGCTATCCAACTAAAACGATTGTTTTATTCACCAACGTACCTAACAAATAATAATAATAATAATAATAATAATAATAATAATAATAATAATAATAATAATAATTTAATGTTCCCACGTACTTTAAAAGATTTTCGGAGACTCCAAACAAAACACACTAGGGTATGTGTTAATAAAAAAGAGACAACGAATGTACAAAATTAATAAAACGATTTCCGCCACACCTGTAGATATCCACAAATGTGGTATATTTTCATGTTATTTATTTTTATTCTTTCCGTCGAGGAATTTTTGGCACTATCAGGGCGATAATATACCTAACCTAAACAATGTGGTCTGTTTTATCTGATGGACAACTGTTTATAAAATCCTGATGTGACAAATGTAGAGAACAAGCATGAAATGTACTTAAAAATAAGGGTCTATGTTTCAGCAGCCGCAGTTATCTAAAGAAGTTTCCAGTTACTATGTTACATTCGAAAGTACAACTCGTAACATACACTAGTTATCAGCTGATGGTTTGGTATGCCTTCTAAAGCACGGCTTTATTCGGAAGGAGTGGCTTCTGCTACATATACAACAACAGGGAATATCAGGGACCATTTCCAGAAACCATTTGGGAATAGATTCACACTGTTTAGACTCTATAGTACCGGGCGAGTTGGCAGTGCGCGTAGAGGCGCGCGGCTGTGAGCTTGCATCTGGGAGATAGTAGGTTCGAATCCTACTATCGGCAGCCCTGAAAATGGTTTTCCGTGGTTTCCCATTTTCACACCAGGCAAATGCTGGAATTAAGGCCATGGCCGCTTCCTTCCAACTCCTAAGCCTTTCCTATCCCATCGTCGCCATAAGACCTATCTGTGTCGGTGCGACGTAAAGCCCCTAGCAAAAAAAAAAAAAAAAAAAAAGCTATAGTCGGGAACGAAATGATTTTTTTAAAAGGTTAAAAAAGATGGGACTTCCTATGCTCTCGATTGCAGTGCATGGCTCAAAGAGAATGAAGCATGGCTGACGCGACTGACGAGATGGCAGTGAAGATGACCGACACGCCGGTAGCAGGTTAGGGAAATTGGCGGCGCAAGGCGATAATTCAAATGAAAGTAGTGGTCAGGTTTACTGTGCGGTAGGCCTACTGCTGAATTGACAGAAACAAATAACTGGCCATTAAGTTCTTTTGTATCAATATTTAATTATATGATAACACGATACCCTTATCCCTTTTTTCTACGGGGTCAAGTATGAAGTGAGATGAATCTTCGTAGCGAGCTTTTACGGCCGTAAGCCCTTCCTGACGTCAACCTCAGCAGAGGAATTAATGAAATGTAACGAATGACGTGATATGAGTAACTAAAACGGACTTTTATATATACCGTTAGTCTAAAAGTCGTGTTCACCATTTGTGTTTTTATGTTTAGAAATACTGTCTTCTGACAAAAGTGGCCAGTATAACTTCATTCTAAGTTTGTTTTATAATAGTATAGAATGTTTAAACGTACAATTTATAGCTCTTTATAGCCTACAAGTCATGTGTTCACTGCACAAAATTTTGAGGTTATTGCGTATTGGACCCCTCTTTACTAATTTTGGCTGTAAAAGTGGGGGGGAAAAGGGGGTCAAATACGCTACAGTAAATACAGTAATCTTTGACTATCCTAGATAGAGCCATTGAAACACTCACCTTCTTTCATCTCTGCGTTCCACAGAATACCACGGAACAGTGTGAATGCCACTCCTTGAAACTGGCAGGTATAAGCCTTAATTATGCATCCATTTAGTGAGTCCTATACCCAGCACAGGTAAGTGTTCAGAAAATATGTTGTTCTTTTGTTTATTTCAAACTGAAATATCTGGGGGATAAAAAAAGGGTGAGCAAAAATTAAAGCTTGTGTATTTGACGGACCATAGATAGGCAACCTAATGAAGGATCAAAATTTTCAATCGTCAATGAATCAAACAACAACAAAAACCTCCACTGCATTCATTTAAAAGTTTGACAGAAAACTTCCTAGGTAATAAGAAATCTGAAAATTACAAGGAAATTGACGAAGAAACGTTAGCTAACTTAAAATCGCCAAGTTGTAACACGAGTGTCAAACTTCATTTTCTACACAACCATATTGTTGCAATGAGTGAGGAGCAGGGAGAAAGATTTCATTAAGATATTCAAAAAATGGAAATAAGATACTAGGGCAAGTGGAATGAAGCAATGTTAGCTGATTATTGCTGATGCTTGAACAGGAGTACATCTCAAAGTCATAGCAGGGCATCTAAACGGTGTAACATTTCGACCAAATAATTGAACACTGAATGGCTGACTGTAAGTACTTTTTATTAATATAATTCAATGTTTCATAGTTAATTTTATACATTCAAATTTTATATTGTGATGTTAAAACACGTTTAAAGAAATAATATATCTAATTAGACGTTATTGAAATTATTGCTCAAAATTTTGAAGTTTTTTGTACTTATTTCTGAAAACTGCATAAAGCAGGGCATGATAGAGAAAAATCTGGATATAGACTTTGATTCTACATACTTCAATACCTAAGCAGTCATCTCAGGTATATTGTCTTATTGAATTATATGATCTTTTTATTGCCAATTTTGATGTTTTTCTATTTTCTTTTCAAAATTATAAAAAAAAAAAAAAAAAAAAAAAAAAGCTGACGTGATACAGAAAATCTGAACACAGATATGCATTCAGGGCACTTTGGTTAACAAGAATCAGTAATATATTCCCTTGTAGCAGAAAAAATAATTGAAATGCATTATCAGTGTTATCACACCTACATTTCACATGCATACAATGCAAAACAAAACAACTACTACTACTACTCACTTTTCAATTCATTTCTAAGCCGATTTCTTCTCCAAGAATTTTCTTCTCCTGGGGGCTGTGACTGTAAAGCCATCTGCTGTAAGCACATCTTGCATGGGCAGCTGTCAATTCTAGGAGGAAAATAAAACACAACGTATGATGAAAAGAGCCCCATTACTGAAATCTAATAAACAATTCTTTTTTTTTTTTTTTTCCTTCGCATGAAGCTAATGATCATGAATATATCTTTCATCACACATTTTGTTGCGTTACATTACACAAAGCCGTAAGACATATTCATGTCAAAAATATTTTAAAATAGAATATGATGTACCACTGCCCAGATGTAATAGCTGTTAAACATGCAATAAAGGCTTATGTTTAGTTTTATAGTGAGGGAAAAAAAAAAACCTCCCAGGTTTACTGATCAGAAGAAATAAACAACAATGTAAAAATGCCACATTTATACAATGCAACCTCAAGGAGAAGTAACTTACAATTCACAATGAGCAAAATCAACTATCTGATCCTGTAATGATTAAGAGCAGAGTTCTGCAAGGCAGTACAGTAAAACCTTGTTAATTCGAAGTCACTGCGAAGCTCAAATCGGAATTTGAATTATGTGATTTCAAATTAACCACTGCCAGCTCGAAATTCAGAAATGCCAACCCTTGCTGCATCACAAAATATTCTAAGATCCTTTAATGCATGCAATCACCTTGGTTCACATTTACACCTGTCAAATGCCACGGGGAAAAAATGTATTTCCGAAATGTTTCCAAGGTGCATTTATTGAAATAATGCTCTTGGATAATGCCATACACTATCAAACGTAACCTCACACCCAGAAAAAATAAAACATGATTCAAAGAGTGAGTTAATGTAAACGCACGACGCAATTTGAGTACAGTATAAAGCACTTGCACAGGGGAGCCAACAAGACTGTCCAAATTGGAAACACGTGACACCAACAATATAAACTTTAAAAAACCCAGACATATATGTTACACAAATATCTAGAATAATAAATAACCTTGTACAGTACCTGAAAAGTTTGCAAATGTTTAATGGTCCAGTAGGGTTTTTCTGTCACACACTAGGCTTATTGCCTTTAAAGAAAGAATGTATGAGAGGTTGCTTCATTTTTTAAATAAAAACTAGCTATGAACTGCTCCATATCGGCCATAGCTTTAACTGTAGTGTCGTCACCATCACTTGCACTTATCACAGAATCAACCATGGCTAGAGTGGCGAGTACATAATTTTTTGACGGAATAATTGCCGCCTGCGCCGTAACTTTGTCGCGTTCAACATCAGCTATAGCTGCATCTCCCTCTGGCGTCATAATATGATCACAGCCGATCATCATGGCGGGATCCCTCTTTTCTGAAGTAGTCTCCGCAGGGTCTATGGCGATGTATTCGGCGAAAGTTATACATCGGACATTTGCCATTAACTCTTCCCATTCATCTTCATTGTCTTCTTCTGCTTTATTTAACAAACCAAAACTACACTTGACGTAGCAGTTCTTGACTGTCAATGAAGGAATAGCGTCCCTGGCAACCGTCACACTCCGCACTGCAACAATCACGTTCCACTTGCGTATTTCTCCCGCCAGAATATTTCTAGTAGTTTCATGGAGAAAGTAACGCACCAGTCGCTTTCTGTAGGCACGTTTCAAAGATGAAAGTATACCTTAATCTAGGGGCTGCAAGTAGCTCGTAGTGTTGGCGGGCAGAAAAAGAAGAATCACACGTTTTAAAATTAAATTATGTTTGTTTGCAGTGCACTGATCCAATAACAGAAGTACTTTTCTGTCCTGGCGTGCCATTTTGCCCTCAAGGCACACCAGCCACTCACTCCTCAAAAATTTTGCCCATCATCCAGGAATTTTTAGATGACTTGTAATTGCACGGAAAGTGCCTGATGCCTTTAAAACATCAATGCTTCTTGAACTTGCGTACGACGAGGGGAGGAAGACTCCCGCTTCCGTCTGCATTGCAACACAGGACTGTGACCCTATCCTTGTAAGACTTCCCTGCCATGGCACTTCTCTCCTTTAAAACCGAAAGTCCATTTGGACTCGGCATTAAAAAACAATGCAATCTCATTGGCACTGAAGATACTGTTTGGTGCATATGAATTGATTATGTGAGCCACGCTTTCTTGCCAACTGTCTGCATAGCTAGTGTACACTGATTCTGCTTCTCCGCACACTGGCTGCCACCCACGTGATATTGTGCTGTTCCTTAAAACGCAGAAGCCACCCGTTTGAACAATGAAACTCAATCCCCATCTTCAGCGCCAGTTCATTCACTTTTCCCTTAACAATCTCGCCATCAACAGGGATATTGTTCGCTCAAACACGCCATAACCACTCCATCAGTTCCACTTCCAAATCAGAGTTTTTAGCTCCTCGAATGCGCATTTGCTTTGCTGTATTCACACCTTGAATTTCTTGAGCTTCTATGCTCTCTCGATTTTTCAAAAGCGTTGAAAGCGTGGACACAGGAATTCCCAAGCCTTTAGCTATTTCAGTTTCCGTGTTTTGTCCTTTGTCGACCTCCCTTACAATTTTCATCTTCTCGCTCAGTGTCTTGGAAGAACACTGACGCTTAGCCACATCGCAACACAAAAAGGAACACACATGCCCTAAACTAAAATACCGTAGCAATAAACTAAAACACAGTATTAATAAAATATAATAACTTTGAAGTTTATAACTGCACACTAAAACTTAAAATGAGTAACTACAAGAAAACAAAAAAACTATTATTTCACCAAAGCACGCTGTAGGCATGCCAAAGTCAAAGTCCGGAATGACACCCCTACATGTTCTAGAAGATGCGTTCTATCGTGACGCGGAGAATTTTTAACTCAAATTACACTGTAAGATATTATTTTTAACAAAATGAAGGACAGTTTTGAATTAAAAGTCTGAATTGCAATACTGGGACCGACACTGGTCTTTGAATTACGAATTATCCATCTTTTGAATTAAACATTTTAAATAACGTGAAAAACCGTACCTCGTGTTTCCGGGAACGAGAGATACTTCGAATTAGGCAGCATTTAGAATTAACCGATTTTGAATTATTGAGGTTCTACTGTATTATAGGACTTTTGTTGTTCTATTTATAATGGACACCCCTACATGACATATTCTGTTATTTTGTCATATTAACCTTCTGACACCTCCAAATGTACAGTCGCAAGGTAGAACTGAACGTCCATGCATAGAAGAGTGTTAGGAAACATCTCTAGACCTCCTGACACTTATGAAACAGTTCATTACCCTGGCAATGGTATTATTCTTACTGAACAGAACGTCTATGAGGAATAAATTCAGTTCACACTCTGGCATGTCTGTTTTGAAGTAATCAACAAACAAAACAAGGCAAACTTCATTGGGCCCTTTGTGGGCAGTACCTTCATGGTATACATGAAATTTTGACTTATTACTATTTAGGTCTGTGACAGAATGCACTAATCATGAACTGGCATAGATAAAATGCTTTCTGTACTGTTGTCTTTGGAATCTGAATATTTTACACATAATTGAAACATAAACCTGCCACTCTCTTATTTTCTGCACACTTCTGCTTCATTGCTTCCATTAATTTATCATTATTATACAAATCTTTCAAATATACTCCAATTCAAATTAAAATTTTGTAAATAGCTACTATTGTTAAGAAAGCTGAACAATGATAATAAGATGGTTTTCTGTATGATCGCAAATTAACCGTGTAAAAGTTCATATCAAAATTTATATCCTGTAATAACAACATGAGTCAATAAATTTAACAATCTGTAAAGCAGCAATAGCCAACATTTGATTCCTTTTGGTCCAATTCTGGCTAAGTATTTAGCTCTTGGAAACTTTATGTGCAGCTTACAGATAACTGGTCAA
The DNA here is from genome assembly GCF_040414725.1 of Anabrus simplex. Lineage (NCBI taxonomy): Eukaryota > Metazoa > Arthropoda > Insecta > Orthoptera > Tettigoniidae > Anabrus > Anabrus simplex. Next base: position 139,648,685 of record NC_090268.1, read on the forward strand.
TGTTGCATTACAACAGTTTCATAAAGAACAACTTTTGTGTCTAGAACATCTTTGAGATTCCGTTGTCTCACAAGGATGTAGTCAATCTGCTACCAGGTGGGACAAACATTGAAGAAGTTAAACAGCAATAGTAAACTATATCATGTTGATCTTCTTGGAGAAAGTAGCCAAATACAGGAGCTTATTATTTAACTAACAGAAGGCACTCTAACAATTGCCATTTAGATGCCATATTGTTTTATGCTTCTCTAGTAAAATGTACCTTTTTGGACTAATGTTCTTTATGCAACTACCGATTCATATGTAAATGACAGGGTAAAGAACTGGAATCGCAGATACAGCTTTTTGCACATGTTATACTGTATAGAGTACAGTAATAAAGAAGATACAGGATTGTGACCGACAGAAAAATGACCTTGACAATGTTGATAGATGGATCAGATGAATTGTGTGGGGAGATGATAAAGCAGCAGGACCTGTTGGTCTTATTTGGAAAGAAAAATCAGTGCCAAATTACTGCAGTAAAGGAGTAATACAGTAAAATGATGCTGTAACGAACGCTTCAAGTACTTGGGAGGCAAACTGATTCAGGATGCAGGACTGGACAGTGGAGATCCATAAAAGGATTCAACAGGCAAATGCATTCTACCAGTGTGAGAAACATGGTGTGGAGGAAGGAAATATTAACGAAGTGTAGAGAGGTGCTGATATAAGACATACTACTGCCCAATATTGGCATGTGCAGCAGAGATCTGGACACTGACAAAAAGACAGGAGAATAAAATCCAGACCAGTGAAAGACAAGAAATGACGGAGTAAAAATGAGGACATCAGGAAGGAAATCTGAGTGGAAAAACTTTGCAACAGAATGGAGAGGGATAAACTTGCATGGTTTGGACATGTTTAGAGGATAGAAGAGGGAAGAATGCCAAAGATCCAGATAGGAGGAGGAGGAGGAGGAGGAGGAGGAGGAGGAGGAGGAGGAGGAGGAGGAGGAGGAAGAGCAAGAGGGAGACCCGGACTAAAGTGACTGAAACGATGAAGAATAGTATAATTAGAGGAAACGTGAATTGGAACACAATTAAGTTGGAACAATGGTGGTTGGATAGCGGAAGATGGTGCCATAAATATCCCACCCCAGCAGAAACTAGCAAGATAAATGGATTAATAATAATAATAATTTAAAATAATAATAATAATAATAATAACAATAATAATAATAATAATAATAATAATAATAATTTTAATACTTCTGGGTGCATTACAATGGGCGTAATGGTTTTGTATTGCTTTCATCTGCATGCATCCATATCCTATTATCTAGCATCTTTTTTCTACATACTACCACAATATTGCCTGTGTAAACCTCAACTACAGTGAAGGCAGAGGTAACGACCATTGGTACAGCAGAACTGGCAGCCCTTCCCAACTAAGGCTGAGTAATTATATCCCTCAGGCTCAGAGGTTAGCCCCTAGCGAAGGTGGAGTAGACAGAGCTCCCTAACCACAGCAAAGGCAACCTGTCTACGGGTGACAACCCCGACTAATAAGCCTCTCAAGCTAACAACGTGGGTAGTACCTTGAACAGTGATTTGTCACTGCCCCATGAAGAATGATCAACCGAACATAGAAGAAAATTTTGCTAAATGCATTACCCCAGGTGGCAACCAATCCACCATTGCCCATGGCGACGTTAGCAAACCTTCGGATTCTGAAGAGTCTGCACCAACATGCTTTAAGGATAAGTCAGAGCATCCTGAAATCCTTGGATGTAAATTCAGAGCAAGACGGCAAAGTTTCTTCGCAACATTTGATGCTAATTCACTGCCCAAAGTAGGTACACTGAAACATCTGACCAACTCACTAACACGGCATAACATAATACTGACAGCAGTACAGGAAACCAGATTCGCTGTGCTTTAGAGTAAGAATGGAACAGAATCCTAAAAGGAAAAGTGGATCAGCGGGTAATGAATGTACCTCGCTTAGGTACAGAATTTATAATCAGCCACGAAACACTGGATTCAGTCACTGATTTTACCTCCCCAAGCAGTCGTGTATCCATTCTCAAATGTGCTAACAAGGGCTACACTTTAGTCAATGCACATGCCCCAATCAACGAGGATAACAAGCACTACCTGGACAGAATTGACGAATACTGGGAAGACCTAGAAAATATTCTCTCCAAAATTCCAGATAAACATACCATCATACTGCCTGGCAATTTCAATGCCCAAATGGGAAGAGAGAAAAAATACAGAATCATAGTCAGCAACTTTCCGGCGCATAAACGAACCGGAGAACAACTGACAGAATTGTGCAGGACTTTCGGATTGGTCATGAAATCTACAGCCTTTAAACATCTGCCAAGAAAACAGAAGACTTGGATCTCTCTTAACACCAACCTGGGTGAATTCCAGCCAGGTCATGTGGCCATCTCAAGAAAATCCCAAAAGGAAATACAAAACATGACGGTATTAAGAAGTGCCAATCTGGACTCCGACCACTACCTCTCGAAGATTATACTGAGACTTCAGCCTAGGAGCAATAGATTACACAGAACCTCCAAGAGGGTTAGATTTGATTTAGAGCGACTTGAAAACTATCAAGAGGTCAAAGACCGAACAATGCAGATCTTAACAATTGGGAACCACTAAAAGAAGGTCTTGTCATGGCGGCCAGTGAGCTCGCCCTTCTTACTAGAAGAAGGTAACATCCATAGTGGACTGAAGACTGACAACACAATAGCTCAAAGACAGACTGCCTGGATGAAATGGAGCTCCAAAAAGACCAAGGACAATTGGGGGGACTTTCTAGAACAAAGGAAACTTCCAAGATAATCCGAGGAACCCAATGGGCCTTCACACATAACCAACTAATGTAAATCGAAGAGAGCTTCGTTAAAAATAAATACAGTTTTCTCCAAAACTTTCAAGCAGACACTTGGAAAATACACTCCACCAAGTCTTCATTTCAGAGACTCACAGGGCAACCTGACTTTCACGACAAGGACAACTGCCACCTTTTTGTCCAGTACTTTAAGAACTTAATCGTGATCCACACAGCAAAGATTTTGATTACAAACAAACCACACCAAACCCAGACCTGCTGCCTCCTTTACCGTAAGAAGTTTGTGAAATCATTCAACTTCTTAAGAATAATAAGGCAGCTGGAGAGGACTCCATTGTTGGTGAACTCTGGAAATGTGCTGGAAGCAATGCCATGGGCAAGCTCACTGAAATCATACGGAACATCTGGAAAAAAGAGAAATCACCACCTGATTGGACCTCAGCTCTAATTCATCACCTTCAAAAGAAAGGGCTTTACTGACCTCAACAACTACTGTGAGATTTCTCTCATCACGGTAACATGCAAGATATTTTCCAAGGCGTTACTAACACAGGCAGAGTGTCAACTGGACAGTCAACTTAGAGAATATCAGGGAGGCTTTGGGAACATCCTCAACCTTAAAACTGTACTTGCATACTCCAAAATGAGAAACCACAAGGTGGTCGTCACCTTCGTTGATTTTCGGAAGGCCTACAACTCCGCTGATAGACATACACTTAATAAAATTCTCCAGGAACCAGGATTAGACAACAAAACCCACAGGCTCATTCTAGAAACCTTGACTAATACCCATTCCAAGGTTACATTTAGAGGTGTGGTATCTGAAAGCTCCGAGATAAAAACAGGCCGAGACAATGGGTTGGACTTTCCCACTTCTCTTCAACTGTGTCCTTGAAAAGGTTGCAAGAGAATGGCGCAAAGAAATGACCAACTTGGGTATCCAGAGTGGGATATACCTGGGTCATAAGGAAGGGCCGGTTGTAGATTGCCTGGCCTTTGCTGACAACATGGCACCGATTGCCAAATCGCTGGATACAGCAACAATACAGACCAATTGCCTCAGAAGACAGGCAGCCAAAGTGTATCTTCAAGTGTCATTGGAGAAAACAGAGTTCTTCACCAACATCAAAGAAGCTATGAGAAAGATACTACTTGAATGGGGGAAAATAGAGACGACTGATAAATCAAAGTATCTCGGTGAATGAATTGAACCGTATTTCTCAGAAAGAGCATCATTATGCATGAGAGTCAACAAGCTGGAACTAGCCTATCGACTGACAGAGAACACTTATAACAAAAAATGTCTACCACACAATCTGAAACTGAAGCACTACATGTCAGTCATTCGACCAGAAGCTCTGTATGCCATGGAATGACTATCACTGAACTGAAGTCTGATGGAGAAACTGGAAGTCGGAGAGAGGAGAATTCTCAGGAAGATCTTAGGTCCGGTAAAGGAAGATGAAGAATTTCGTAGTCGGCACAATTCCGAGCTCTACTAACACACAGAAAGTCTCTCTGATTGTGCTGGGAAAGGGAGAGTAGCATTCTATGGCCATATAGTAAAACTGCCTCCCAAAAGACTGGCCAACTGCCTGTTCATCTTCTGGCAGTACAAGAAGATTTGTACAACTTGGCAGACAGACATTGCTCTTACCTTTTGCATATTTCGTTGTCCAGCTGCTCTAAACATCGTACTGGTCCGCCATTGTTCCGTCTGCTTGCTCGCCCCATCCAGTACTGCTTGCTCTCTCGCCTCCCTCACCGGCACATCATTACGTCATCTGTTTCTAGTACTTTCCAGCATGTGCTTCGCTTGCCTATATAACTCGCCGCTCCCTTTCGATCGGCGATCAGGTGTGGATTGTGTTTGTAAAAACAGTGGGAACAGGAACTTCCTCACACGGCTGATCCGTGCTGATTTTATCCTGTCTGTTCTACCTCAATATTTTCTTCGAGCCAGGTGAGCAGACGTGTTATTATGCCTTTCATTTTCTTCACTTTCTTGCCTCTCTGGCATTACTGTTGTTATTGATTCTGAACTTTCGCCCAGTCTGGGCACTACGAAATTTGTTGGACAAACTTCAACATCTAGTGGTTTTTTATCTAATAGTGAAGAAAAAGGAGTCATGGATTGGCGAACTTTACAAGTGATATGGAACTTAGTCTGCGTGTTGTTAGTGAGCGTGAAATGTCATCGATATGAAAATGGATATTGCAGCCTAATCTCTACCTGTTTTCTCATCCTCACCTTTTTTTTTTTTTTTAATATTCTCTATTTCCTTTTCCTCCTCTTGGGTATTTTCCTCCTTATCTGTCGTCGTCCCCCCCTTTCCCCCTTTTACTATTAATACCAATTTATATGCCTTTCATAATTGTAAGTGGTCTGTGAGTTGGATTGTGCCTTTTCTCATTGCCTGTGCAACGGTCTGCGTGTTGCTTCTCTCAAATGGAATAGTGTTTATTAAGCGGAATAGGCTCTTGTTCTATGATTATCTCATTTCTACGTATCCACCTTGAGGTTTTTGCGGACATACCTTACTTCTTTAATTGTTACATTTTCGTTGTTATAAATTTCTAGGTATTTCCACCCTGTATTTTAGGATTTTCATTCAATATCTCCCAACCTTTGCCTTTCTGAAGTTCAATGTTATGACTTGTACTTCGATTGTTTATCATTGCCATCTTTACTTTCATATGAATATACCAAAGATTATTTTTCTTCAATTTGTAAAGATGTTAACTTTTAATGCTCCTACAATACAACCTGTTATTTAAAACTTGTTTGTTTGGGTTGTCATTTTTGTATCTCTCCCCCCTCCCTTTTTTTGTTTTTTTTTGTTTTATATGCACCTACCACGCAATACCCTTGGGAAAAAGGCCCAGTAAACTATCTCTGCGTTGCTCTGCTGATGCCTTGGATACTCATTCTAATTGCTTGGTGTTGCTTAATCGCTTAAGTTGGGGGAGTGGTACGCCCCTTCGGTATGACTTGGCTGGTGTAATTTTCCCTACAAATCACCTCGCTGCACTCTGCTTGGCCTGGTATATATATTACTAACACATTGCCTGGATTTTCTGTAAATCAGTATTTGATATATCAAGTAAATATACTTCTACGTAACAAAACTGAGAAGGACATTAAAGAACTGGGAATATCAGATCTCCAAGATAGACTGTCTGTACGACATACCCTGAAAGAATCCCATGGATTTCAGGAAAATCCCCAGAAGAAAGGTACCCCCTGGATAGATGAAAGAAAGAAGTTACACTGGCAGAAAATGCACCAATACTGGGCAAAGATCACAGCCCAACAGTTGAACAAGTGTGGTCCAAAGTAGGCCCATTTGTACCAAGAAGAATTTAGTAATAGTAATTCACACTTACAATTGTGTATATATTTTGAACCAGTCAGAAACTGCACAGAGAGGCTTAAACAGAGGCCAGCGTTGCACTGTGTAGGTACGCCATTGATCACAGGCCACATGTGTGCGGACTAAGTGCCTCCACCGCTTGCACACATTCCCCACACTCCACAGTGATATGTCATCTAGGTAGGAGAACACCGCCAACAGAACTAGAAAAAATAATATAAGCTCATTAAAGAAGATTATCACTGATAACATATGTGAAATGAAATCAATGCAAAATGGCAAATATAATAAGATCCTGACTCTAATTCTTCACATTACTAGATATAAATATGAACTAAAATAAATGACGAGCAGACTCTTTTTTATAATTAGCTTTATGTCACACCAAAATAGATAGGTCTTACGGCGACCATAGGATAGGAAAGGAAGTGGCCGTGGCCTTAATAAGGTACAACCCCAGCATTTGCCTCGTCAGAAAATTGAAAACCATGGGCTGTTGACAGTGGGGTTCGAACTATCTCCCAAATGCAAGCTCAAAGCTGCCTGCCCCTAACCGCACGCCCAACTCGCTCAGTCGATGAGCAGACCAAATAATCTAAAACTAGTCCTATATTTTAGTCTTTAACAATATTAAGTAACACCTTGAATATTAAATAAAATACAAGTCTGAAAGGCAAAAGGCTACTATTTTAATTTTCTTGTATAAAAGGCTGGGTACATGTTTGATCATCCATAAATAATAAAAGTAGGGTAAACACAACTTTAGCAATCATAACCTGTTTCTGGATTTTTCATACCTGAAAACTCACACCACGGATGTTTCATCACACACAAAAAATATGTTACTGGAACAATTTGTCTCACAAAAGAAATGTGTCACTGGGACATTCTTTCACACAAAATTAACAAGTCTGACATTAAAAGGAGTAGTATTTCTAATATTTGTATGTTTCCTAAGCAACTTCGCACAACTTACATCACAAGTGACATTCCATGATTTATTTCAAGCATTAAAGCGGAACGGTTATAATATATATGGGTTTTATAATCATGAAACACAGAAAACTTACAACAGGTATGTCATGGAGATGCATAAATAGAGATGGATGCAACGGAACGTTTGTAACATCATCAGAAGAAGAGAGGGCAACTGCTTTTTCAGAGATGCAGCACATGCTTGCACCAGATTGGAAAGCTTGCAGAGCAGCAAAGATAAAATGAAAACAGAGACAGTTGAATCTAACAGTAATTTTCAAATTGTACTTGTGAGTTCAAGTAGTAAGATCAATGCCAAATTGCCAAAGAAGGGATCTTTGAAAAAGATGGCAAGATGTACTGGAAGGGTTAATATACCTCCTTAACCACGTTCAATGGACAATGTCCCCAATTTGCCCATGAAGCACAAAACTACCACTGATGGTTTATGTTGGTTGCATCATATAGCCACAAAGAAAGGGTACTACCACATAAAGGAAAAGGAGTAGTGTTATATTCAGACTGCCCGAAAGCAAACTCCTGGATGACTTCATAAATCACCTCTGTCCTCCTCTGAATGCATGAATGCAGTGAAGATGACATGCAACCCCACCGCAGTCAAGTCGGTTCCCGGTAGGTCATTCAACACAACCCGTTGCCGCCAAAATGGCTGCAACGAGACAGAAACCCTTGGACATGTGCTGGGATTCTGCCAGAGCACTGAACTAATGCGCAACCACCGCCACCACCGCGTAAGATCGTCGATTGCTCAAGGCTTGAGACAGCGTGGATGGGAGGTGCACGAGGAGGTTCACTGCATCTCTACCGATGGCTCTAATCAGAGGGCGGACATCGTAGCCATCAACAGAGAGGACATGAAAGCGATGGTCTTAGATCCCACCATTCGCTTTGAAAGGGACCTGGATCAGGCTCAGGATGTGGACCTAGAAAAGCAAGCTATTTATATTCCATGCTTGCCTTACCTTTCATCTAAGTATAAAATACCTATCAATCGGTGGATTGTCAGAGGCCTGCTATTCGGAGCAAGAGGCGCCCTCCCTAGTCAGACATCGAACTTCCTACAAAATTTGAAAGTTCCATTCTGAGACTTAGAAAAAATAGTAATACAGATACTGAGGGACTCTCTGCAAATCATTCACTTCCATCTGTACCTGTGAACGTGATTGACATTTCTCCCCCACTAACCCCGGGAAAAAAGAAGATAACAGCTTCAACGATTAAATCTTCATTTCTTGATATTTTTAAACTCCACTGAAATTGAAACTGTATTCTGGATCCAAATGGTCACCCTCACTGGAGGACGGACGATTTATTTCTTTAATAAATCTCTCTCCCCTAAGCATGGCTTAACAGAATCAATAAGCTAGTTGAAAAAAAAATCTGTTTCGAATCTGTCTTCTCCAGCACTTACAAGAGAAAGTTACTGAAAAATTACATGGAAATTTAGCAGGATGTGGAGAAATTATAAAGTGGACAATCAAGTGTACGGAAGAAGAGGAAGTAGTAGTATGATGATTTTGATGAACAGGTTGAGCATGTTTTGTCCTATTATCTAGAATGGTGTAATGAGGTTAATATCCTACAGTATTTACAGGTTCTAGGCCACAACTATGTCAGAACTTTTCAAAAATTAAATTTGATAAACTTTGCTCTTAATACAACAAGCAACATACAGTATTATGTTTCTATCTAGTACTGCATGTCAATGCACTTTGTCCTGTGGTAAAACAACCTCTGGACCGTATAGAGTATAAAACAGTAACGGTTTCTGGTATAGTGCAATGGAGCAATGAACCTCCAACCTCAGGCTTATATCAGATTAAACTACCTAATTTTTGGAGTCCCTTATCAATCTCGAAGCTCTTGGTAACTCATACCGACTTTCAAATCATGCCAGCTGAGCAAAGTCCATGACTGGATACTTGTCTGAAATGCATCTCCCAGCAAGGTAAACTCTCCGCCGCTTCCTTGGTGAGGGGGGTGATGAGGTGTGGGGGGACATTGGCTAGCAAAAAGACAAAGCCAGGATATCTCAGGAACAGATATCTGTGATATACACATGCATAATATGCTACTACAGTTAAAATTGAAATAATTGATAAAGAGATTCAACCTATTCAATACAAAAGAATAAGAAATTATTACATTCCCATTTAATAATTGGTAGAAATGTTACCGGTTTCGACCCTAGTCTAGGTCATCATCAGCCGATTAAGACGAAAAACAATGCATAGGATCAGTAGAAGAGGCGATATAAAAATGAAATGGGGGTAGATACTGTAAAACTTGGAAGAAGTAAAATGCAAATCACTCAAAAGAAAACAATGCACAATTCTCTGAGCGGTAGCATAGCACACGCAGCACTAGGCAAAGTCCCACAATGTTCACGAATAGCGGAGAACGGTTAAATGAGCCAGTTTTTAAATATTGTCAGGCATAAAGTCACATCACAATCGAACACGTATGAAGATCCATAATCGTGCAGGAGTTGAAGATGAGTAGATCCATTGAAGCAACTTGCCAGCTCCCGGTGATCAGCGTGATGCATTTAATATCAGGCACTGTCGTTTCAAATGCCCAAAATAAAATGGAGAATAGCTTGACGGTCCAGTAATTTTCCTCGGTCGCGGGAAAGTAAGTATATAGATAAATATAATACAATTCAATATAATTGAGTAAGTAATTGTACTCCTATAGAATTCTTAGAACAGTTGACGTGAAAAAACAATTGTGAAGAGAAAAAATAGTAAAAAGCGCAATACCGGAAACAAATGAAAACGTATATGCACAGTGCGCAATTTTTTTTAACGTAAAAAACTCAGGTCTTGATTGAAGTAGTCGAAATCGGCACAAGGCAGGAGTTGAGTATGAATGAGAAGAACCGAAATGAAGGTGTTTTGTTTTTTGTTTTTTTAAAGAAAAGATAGAATAAATTAAGAGGAAGAGGAATAGTGGAATAAGAGAAGAATGAAAGAAATTGAAGTTAAATGGTGTTCTTATTCTTCCTCAACACCTACTGAGCCTACTGCTCAACTCACAGAGAAAAATAACTGGCTATTAAGTTATTTTGTATCAATATTGCATAATACGAACCCTCATCCCTTTTCTCTGCAGACCTGAGTATGAAGCAAGACAAATTTTCGTAGCAAGTTTTTACGACCGTATGCCCTTCCTGACGTCAACCTCATCAGAGGAATTAATGAGATGTAACGAATGACATGATATAATAGTAATTAAAAATAACTATAATTATTTACTTTATAGGCCTAGGCCTAAAATATTATTATCCATTTATTGTCTTTTTACATTTAGAAATACTGCCTTCCATCAAAAGTAGCCAGTATAGCCTAGAAGTCATGTGTGCACTGCACAAAATTTGAGGTTATCCCATATTGGACCCCCCCCCCCTCTCTTTTTTTTTTTTTTGTCTGTAAAAGTGAGGAAAAAAGAGGTCTAATATGCGAGTAAATACAGTAAAAGTAATGAGACTAATAGTGATGATGGTGGTGGTGGTGCTTATTGTTTTAAGATGAAGTACAGCAGGGCAACCATCCTCTATTAACACCAATCAGAAAGAATTACGGAAGGGATCCGACACTTTGAAAAATGCCAGTATCAGGGAAAGAAAGACAAGGGCCACGAAAGGCGTGAAAATGAAAGACTCCATAGACATTGAATACTGCAATACAGTCGCGGTCAGATAAGAACAAGGGTTGACCAAGGGAGGTAGGATAGTGAGGAGCCTGGCACAAGTAAGTGGAAGCAATGTCGGGGCTCAACCAAGGGCTCGATGTTTACCAACCTCCCCAAGTTAAGAGCATCTCGGACTCCTTTTAGTTGCCTCTTCCAACAGGCAGGATGAATGGGACAAAGTCCTGATAGTAAATTTCACAGTGATCAAAACTACAATGACTATAGTCATGAAAAATCTGCACTATCCTAAGTTCAAGATGATCTACTGCCTATAAAACCTGTTTCAGAGTTCACTACATCAATGCCAGTTAGGGAGAGAGTTGGAGTCTCATATTAATTATGCAGTCTGCTTCCCATTGGCAGCTTGAAAATGAACAGGAAAAAAAAGTAACTCACCTTCTGGAGGTAAACATTCCACCACTCCTGGATTTACATCATCTGGCTGGCGTGGACTGCTCAGGAGTTCAAGCCTTTGCGACAAACTCTCCAGTCTAGGTGGAGCAGGAACAGGAGCCGGTGGTGGCCGTGAAGGTGCTGGAGGATGTTGGCTAGGACGACGGTCCAGAGCATAATACAGATCCGTTGGTTCATCATTGCCTGAATCTCCGTCATCTGTTTTCTGAAATATAATAATAGGTTCAGATGTATTAAAAATCCATACAAATTATTATTACTGTATAGGCAATATAATACAGAAGGATATACGGCAAAAACTGGTTAGGACGTTTTTGTGCGGACCGAAAAAAATGTCATAAGGAGGGAATGTGCTACAAAATGAAAAGCAAATTTGCTGTTAAATTTAAGGTTAGGTTTAAACATAAAAATAATTACAACAAAAACAAAGAAACAAGTGTTTACAGTTATAATTAATGAAATGAAGAAATAATACATTTTAAGAGCTCAACATAGTAAAACATCATGGAAAAATGTTCTTACAAATGCGAACTATACACATCGCTTACAATTATGTTTAAAGTTGTCGCAGATAAGTCCAACATCTGGGCGATTTGCACACATTTCATGTGTAGTTTAGCATTCACTTTCTCAATAAACTTTAATTTTTTATCATCTATAAACTGTCTAGCTTTCTTCTTCTCCATAACTGAATGTCCTGCAAACCACTATGCGTAAAGGCCTAATTTATGTACGTTGTTACCAGTGGTGGCTGGTGGCTTTCGACTCAAGGGGTTCTATATTGAAAATCAAAACACAGCTTATGGATCTAGTCAAGAAAGCTACAAACTACATTATAAATCATGCAACAATAATTTCAATACCTATGCAGACTGCTTGTACATGAAGTCCATTCTTCTGTCTTTCATTGCAGCATACTTGTCTATGACAGATTCATTCAAACCCTCCATATCAATAATTCCTTCTCAATCGAGAGCACTGCAAGAGCGGTCAGTCTTTCCTCACTCATTGAACTACATAAGAAAGTCTTTATCACCTTCAACGTTGAAAAACAACGTTCAGCTTCCGATGTTGTCATAGGCACTGTTATGATCAGTTTCAGTAATTTTAGTATTTCACTAAATGTGGTCCCTACGTTATTTTGAAGCAAAAATTGAAGGTGTACAGCACCGGACACAGAACAAAAATCTACTCCCATATACTGAATTTCCAGTTTTGTTTTTAGTTTATTTTGCTCAACAAAAGGATAAACTTCACACACTTTCTTCAAGGTAACAAATGGGAACTGCCTTTCATATTTTTCAGAACTATTGGCATGAAACAAAATTTGCCACAAGAAGATGATTGGCGAATTGAAAATGTTCCCCGGCCTGGAGAATAATTGTATCGCAAATTTCCTTGGCTGCCAGTTTCTTGGAGATGCATGTATCTGCATATGACCTTTTTACTGGTTGAATCATTGTATCATACGCATTGGGAACAGTCAATTTTACTGTCTCTAATTTTCTGGATGACACATTCAAAATTATAAATTCCCTTTTTAAGTGCCAGCCCCATGGTGTAGGGGTAGCGTGCCTGCCTCTTAACCATACTCCATTTTTCTTCAACAAGCAGGTATTATTATTGTACCGGGCGGTACACCTCAACGCGCTAGTTCAAATATTGCGCCAGTTGAAACTCCCCTACAGGAGAAAGCCTGAACTTTAACAAACTGTATTAACTCAACGTTTCTCGGAAGACGTCACTACTGTAAATTTGGTAATTTTGAAGTGTTCTGAACTGTGTCTATTTCGATTTGTTTGTTTGCTCCGTATCAAGAAGTTTGGACATTCTCTAACAGATGTCTCTACCAAAAACTATGATTACGCACTCTGGTGTAAAGGAATGTACTCTCCTGAAGAAAGTTTGTATTCATAAGTTTTGTCTTTACTAAATTTTATTCTGTCATTTGTGGGTTGGCAATATAAATCCTTTCTTTCTGCCTGTTTTGAATGTAGCCAATCAGGAATTTCTGTAATTAATTTTCCTCCAATTTCTTCCTCGTCTTGTGTAGTAGTTTTTTCTGTATCCAATAAAAGTTTGTGGGCGGGTTGTTATCATTCATGAAAGGTCTCGAACTTTCCACGAGGGTATAAAAACTGCTGATTTTCTTGTCTCGGGGCCACTTCAGTAACATCTTTCTTAGTGTGTGGATATGTAGCAGGGGGCGGGAAGCGCCTCTTTCTTCGGGCAACAGATCTCCAACAAGGTAATGGCCTGTTAACATCTTTATTTCTTGCTAGCTCAGCAGTTTAACTCTCGGAGAAGGTTCGAATCCTTTAATATGTAACCCTTCTTTTTAAAATGTAAATTCCTTTTCTGTCTAAGTAAATTCTACAAATATCTTTCACTGTAAAGCGGGGATAGAGAGTGCTTCACCCTCTCGAACTCCCCTTCATTTTGAAATGGAGGTGATTACGTTTTCATAACCGTTCTTCTCTCCTTTAATGTAGTAAAGTTTTTTCATACGGGTCACCTCCCTAGCTTGGGATTAGCCCCTGTATTATCGGCCTAGCGCCACATAGGTTTTAAGACAAAAACTTTGTGTAGGAGTGCAAATTACGCCTCCATCCCCTTTGCTTCGGGCCAGTAACTTAACCTGATGTTTTGTTTTTTTCATGTGAAGGCCCCGTAGGTTGGGTATTAATTACCCCTGTTTCCTTGTGTGCCTTGAGGGCAGATAGAAGTGAAGTTTGTTCTGGCCTTTGAGAGGCTTGTAAAAATGAGAGCGGGTACGCTCTTTTCCTTAACATTGTAATTAGGAGCTAGTGCTCCTTGGCACGATGGGATTTTCTGCCCCTTTGTTCATTTGGTAACTTGGTAAAGTTGAGCTAATCGCTCAAAGATTGTGAGTATGGGGCTCGAAGCCCAAAACCTGGTAAAAAACCCCTGAACGGGAAAAATTATTTTGTACCTGCCTTTCGTTGTTATTTCACCAAGTGGAAATTGTTGAATGTTGTTATCTGCTATTTGTTGATTTTGAAAAGAAAATATAACCTTTGTTAAAGTTTTAAATGAACTTCAATTCTGTAGTTGAGACCTATTCCAGCCCGCACCTTCTTTCACCTCTGCTGTTCCACAGATACCTCGGAACAATTATTATTATTATTACTGTATTGTCATGGAGATTATGCAGACTGTGGTTAACGTTGCTTCAGTTGCGGGAGTTTCATCTTGTTTACTGCTCAGACTATACTGCAGCTTCTGTTAGGAAACCAGGGAATTCCAGCGACCCATCTCCATTTTTTCTTTCACCCAACATCGTTCCACTGGCCTTGCAGTTCTATACTGTAGTTCCAATGCTTTACTTATCCCACTGCAACATGAACTACCTGCTCATAACAATACTGTATCTTATATTATTCTTATCCTACCAACGCTGTCCCAGGCATCTGGACTGGGTTCTTTGGAAATTGCAGTAGCAAGGTAGAGTATACAGTAATCAGTTGTGTTAAAAGTACAGCAGCAAATGCGTACTTATTGAATAATGTCAACTAAATGAAAATGTGTTGTTGTAAACATCGAAAAAAATCAAAGCGGTGAGAGAGATAGAAAATGGGGCGATATTGCAAAATGTTACTGCGGATTATGGAGTTGGTGTGTCAACAGTGGTGGATTGGGTAAAGACAAAATCTGAATTAATTGAGCATTCTTCTAAGATACCAAACCGCAGAACTATGAAAAAGGGTGGGTATGATAAGGTAAACGAAGCGGTATTTCTTTGGTTTACACAACAACGTGAAAAAAGAATACTGTTATTCGGTGCTATAATTCAAGATAAGGCTAAATTATTGGCTACAAAGTTAGGGGATGATGGAAAGGACTTCAAGGCTAGTTCAGGATGGCTATGTAGATTTAAAAATAGATATGGCATATGTCAATTACATCTAAGTGGCGATAAGCTTTCCGCGGACCTGCTGGCTGTTGTTTTTAAAACAGAATTTGAAAAGATCAGTGAAGGACTGGCAAAGGATTGGGTATATAATGCTGACGAAACTCTGTTATAATTTAAAATGTTTCCAAAAACATCCTTAGCATCAATAAAAGAAAAATCTGCACCAGGTCACAAAAAAATTTTCTAATACGTCACGTATTCATAGGCTGCCACTACCGTGCATAGGGAAATAAAAACAACCTGCTACATGAACTAAAGCTACCCTAAATAATTGGACATATTTATTGTGTATGGGGAGGTTATCTCCAACTATGTCCGGCTCCATGCCTAAATGATTAGCGTGCTGGCCTTTGGTCACAGGGGTCCTGGGTTCGATTCCCGGCAGGGTCGAGAATTTTAACCACCACTGGTCAATTTCTCTGCCACGGGGACTGGGTGTATGTGTCGTATTCACCATCATTTCATCCTCCTCATGACGCGCACGTCACCTACGGGAGTCAAATCGAAAGACCTGGCAAGCCGAACATGTCTTCGGACACTCCCGGCACTAAAAGCCATACGCCATTTCATTTCATCTCCAACCATCATCTATTGTTTGAATTGCCATTAATTTGTGAGACAGAACTATGCCTATTTAAATGTGTAAGCTGCAATTATTACGTCAATAGCTTCGATCTTTCCTCATTCGCTCAATAAGCAAATCGATTGTGCGCGCGTACGCAGATCTCTCTCGAACTATGCGGTGTGCAGCTCTCTGCTCACAGCGAGCGAGATGTGAAGTAGCCGTCTACAAAGAAGGACGCAACTAGCGGTGTTCCTTGGAAGACATTTTGAAAGGCAGCCGGAATGGAGTTAAATAGTCCCGGATAGACTAAATTGAGACTGAGGCCATGCCTTAATACTTTTTAAATTTGGTTGAGTTCTCCTAGTGATGATAATTTTATACTTAAGTGATTTTTTGTTTCTACATGTGAGTGTCTTCATCACCGCCTGTGGTGCAAGCAGGCATACTACCACTAAAATGTCAACTATGTAAGTGTGTGAAAGTGGATTACATTAAATCGGATATGAAACCACCGGCATGTAAGTAAATATTCATTCAAAATTGTTTTGGAGCATCATCTATTTCAGTTAATTATTCGGAAGAAACATTAATTACAACCGTCATTATGGAATTTTCAACAACATTGACAAGACTTTACAAGTCAACTTTTGTAACAAAATCAAATTTTAGGCCTATCTTGGGTTTTCGCCAATATTGTGAAAACTGAATCAAGACTCTCTATCCGGTATTTGAAAATTTAGTAACCGACTGATAAACTAAATCAGTATCGTGAAAATTTTTCATGTGAGAGAAATGTCATTTAATTTATAGCGTGCATTATTGTTATTTTTATTTTCTTTCTTGGAGTGTTTCTCTTCCCGTCTATTTTCCCAATCTGCCTATTGTGTTGAATATTTCGTGTGATATTCCAACCTTGTGATTTTTTGAAATGTAATTCCTTTCGTGACGGTCCTTCCGCGGTTATTGTCGTGATTCCAAGGCCACCTCGTATTTAAATTTATAAAGACCATCCTGGTCTGCTGTAAAATTATTACACATAGGAAATGTCAAATCTAATTATTTGAACTTATCATTCATGTAATAAAATTATTATTTTTGGTAACTCCTCGCTCATAGAAGTGAATATTATTTGCCAGTTCTTAAATTTGATTGTGATCAACGCTCACATGTCTTATTCTTACCTAGATATGTTTTCTTCTTATCTTTGTTATATTGGTTCGGGGAATATTTTTCTGTTAATTGCTAATTAACATTTGGTTCATCTATCAATTTATTGGTAATATTGCTACTGATTCTGACATATTTTGGGTTTGTGTGTATTGGTCAGAGAGTTGGTAATGTCTATAGATTGACTTAAGGAAGGTTGAAACCTTGTTTAACCAGGTTCATAGTTACCGGCCAGAATTTTAATAACAAAGGTATACCTTAAAACTTAAAATTAAATATTTTAAATGGGTATCTGTTCATAATAAATATTTACAAGCTTGCAAACCTTTTCTGCATTATAGTTCAAGCAACTGATTTAACTTAGTATAATTTAGCGATTTAATAATTTATTTATTTATTTTATTGGTCCCTTAATTTAATTCCACTGTAAATTATTATGAATTTCATTCATTTATTTATTGAGTAGGTCATTATTTTGAAAGCAACTTATTTATCCTTCATTTATTACTTTAAAAAAAAGAAATATTTAATTATAAATACTATGAATTTTTTTCTCTTTAAGTAAACATCTTATTTACATTTTAAATTATCTCTTATTTGGTAGTTAGCGATATTGACCTGGCAACCTCTCAAGTGGTATTTAAGATACAGTCCTTTATTCCTTAATCTTCTGGGTCCTCCACGTTGAATGTTTTATACTGCTGCCACCAAGGTACCGTAAGTATATTTGTGCCTTATGTTCATTTTGCCATTCCTTGTGTGTTCATTGTTGTCTGTGTACCTTGGGTGGTGCAAACCCTAGAGCTCTTAAAAATATTGCCACCAATGCTTTACCACTTTATTATAGAGCTCAAAAAAGTGCCCGGATGTCGTCGCAACTTTTCAAAGAATGGTTCTTTCGAAAGTTTGTACCAAACATTGAATATTTTTCTAAGTCTAAAGGATTGCTCAGAAAAGCATTGATGTTGATTGACAATGCCCCAGCACACCCAGGGAAGTTGGAAAGCGGTGATGATGTTCGGTTTCTGCCCCCTAAAGCGAGAAGCTTAGTTCAACTCATGGATCAGGGTGTTCCAGAAGCATTCAAATACCATTATTGTGCGTTTTTGCTATGATTTTTTCTGAGCGATTGTGGATTTTCCGGTAAAAGTCTAGCGGATTTGTTGAAATCTAATGAACATGAAACATGTGATTTATTGGTATGCCCAATCCTGGGAAAAGATTACATCAGTGACTCTTTGTAATTCGTGGAACAAACTATATGAAGGGATATTTTTGGAAGACAAGGAAAATGATGAAAACCTGCAAGAGATGGTGAAACAAATTGCAGGGTGTGAGAATGTTCACCGGCAGGAGGTGAACGAGTGGTTACAATCAGATAATGCTGAACTTGATCTAACAGACCAAGAAATAGTGGATTCCGTGTTACTGCCAAGGAATGAAGCAGATAACTCCGACCTTGACAACAGCAGTTCTGAGAATCAAGTTACAGCAGATGATGGACTTAATAGATTGAAGGTAAGACTGATTTCGCTTTTTTATTAAAATACAGTACCAAACCCTTTAATAACAGTACTGTAATAAAATTACTGTATACAGTATTCAGTTCGATAGTAACAAAAGAAATTATTTCATTATTTCAAATTGCTTTGCGCTTTGTTGAACAAAGATATGAATCTACACAAGCTGATGTATTGTTGATTAAATGGTGGCGCGACATAGCTGCACGAAGCGCTGCACCAAGAAAATTCAGAAGAAAATCACTGATTTTATACAATGAGTGACATTATGTAAACATTTTAATATACAGTATGCACCTTTGCGTAACGAAGTTTATGCATTTTTATTTCGACATTTAACTTCTGAAAATACACTGACTGACAGAGCAAATGCAACACCAAGAAAGAGTGGTCAGAACTTTATGCCAATTGCAGGGTAGACTGACGTCACTGAGGTATGCTCATGATGTGAAATGCGCCGCTGTGCTGCGCACGTAGCGAACGATAAATGGGACACGGCGTTGGCGAATGGCCCACTTAGTACCGTGATTTCTCAGCCGACAGTCATTGTAGAACGTGTTGTCATGTGCCACAGGACACGTGTATAGCTAAGAATGCCAGGCCGCCGTCAACGGAGGCATTTCCAGCAGACAGACGACTTTACGAGGGGTATGGTGATCGGGCTGAGAAGGGCAGGTTGGTCGCTTCGTCAAATCGCAGCCGATACCCATAGGGATGTGTCCACGGTGCAGCGCCTGTGGCGAAGATGGTTGGCGCAGGGACATGTGGCACATGCGAGGGGTCCAGGCGCAGCCCGAGCGACGTCAGCACGCGAGGATCGGCGCATCCGCCGCCAAGCGGTGGCAGCCCCGCACGCCACGTCAACCGCCATTCTTCAGCATGTGCAAGACACCCTGGCTGTTCCAATATTGACCAGAACAATTTCCCGTCGATTGGTTGAAGGAGGCCTGCACTCCCGGCGTCCGATCAGAAGACTACCATTGACTCCACAGCATAGACGTGCACGCCTGGCATGGTGCCGGGCTAGAGCGACTTGGATGAGGGAATGGCGGAACGTCGTGTTCGTGTTCTCCGATGAGTCACGCTTCTGTTCTGTCAGTGATAGTCACCGCAGACGAGTGTGGCGTCGGCGTGGAGAAAGGTCAAATCCGGCAGTAACTGTGGGGCGCCCTACCGCTAGACAACGCGGCATCATGGTTTGGGGCGCTACTGCGTATGATTCCACGTCACCTCTAGTGCGTATTCAAGGCACGTTAAATGCCCACCGCGACGTGCAGCATGTGCTGCGGCCGGTGGCACTCCCGTACCTTCAGGGGCTGCCCAATGCTCTGTTTCAGCACGATAATGCCCGCCCACACACTGCTCGCATCTCCCAACAGGCTCTACGAGGTGTACAGATGCTTCCGTGGCCAGCGTACTCTCCGGATCTCTCACCAGTCGAACACGTGTGGGATCTCATTGGACGCCGTTTGCAAACTCTGCCCCAGCCTCGTACGGACGACCAACTGTGGCAAATGGTTGACAGAGAATGGAGAACCATCCCTCAGGACACCATCCGCACTCTTATTGACTCTGTAACTCGACGTGTTTCTGCGTGCATCGCCGCTCGCGGTGGTCCTACATCCTACTGAGTCGATGCCGTGCGCATTGTGTAACCTGCATATCGGTTTGAAATAAACATCAATTATTCGTCCGTGCCGTCTCTGTTTTTTCCCCAACTTTCATTCCTTTCGAACCACTCCTTCTTGGTGTTGCATTTGCTCTGTCAGTCAGTGTATTTACCAGGATGTGTAATCCGAAAAGCGTGTCAACCGAAGTGGCTTCACCCACACTTTATTTCAGATGAAAGGGGTTCTAATATAAGCACTATACCAAAATTTGGATACGGGCCATACAAATGGTCCTCCAAACAGTTCCCCCTCTTTCCTCTCCTTCCCCTTCTAACTTTCCCCGCTCTCTTCCCTCAATCTCACAGCTCCCCCCGCATTCTCCTTCTCTGCCATGCCACAAGTTCAAAGCTACTGTCGACACTGACAGCTGTGCTAGGTGTACCCACAGCAACCTTGAAGGGTAAGTTTTCCTTTCTTTTTCTGCCTGCATTCCCATAACTTTTACATCAATTTGTATTAAAATTTATTTTTTGTTTCTTTTACATATACCCCATTAACGCCCTTATGGATGGATGCAACTTGCTTTTCAAAACATCAGGATATCCTTCATATAATAACTTACAGAAAATTGAACCCTTTATTTATTTATACAGTAGTCGGCATGTACCTCAACAATTAATTAATTTTAGCTCTTGCGAAATTATTAGATAATGACATTTTGTCACTTTCATTTGATTAAGTGTTAAAATGAATGCAGCTACACTGAATTATCTTTAAATATCACGTTACATGAATTCCGTCACCAGCTATAGTCTCATTTTTGGAACTCAAATCCACAAGACCATTACTCCATGTGTTAAATATTTTAACTTTTTAAATACCGGTATGTGTAGGCCTACATATGCGTATTTTGTTTTTGTATTTTTGTAATCTTAACTTATGGGATTCAACCCCATTTTTTGTTGTGCCTGTTCAAAGACGTGATAAGGATAGCTTGCTGGCAGTCATTCAGGAATGGGTTTTGCCAGGAACTATCATCATCAGTGATTGTTGGAAGGCATACGATTGCCTGGAGGACGAAGGTTTTCTGGACTTACAAGTGAACCATTCGGTTCAATTTATAAGACAGTGTCTTTATCTGCCACGTGATACCTGTTTTAGCTGTACTCTGGCAGAAAACACCAGGGTTACCAACGTTATTCATCATATCATAACATTTTTCATCTTAAAAGTCAACCCGAAATACCGTAGAATGAATATGACTACCACTGCCATAAATATCTATTTATCGACCTTGATGATTCTTTTATATAGTTATCATCCTGTGGGTGGGGGCGGTAGAATAACACCCACGGTATCCCCCTGCCTGTCGTAAGAAGCGACTAGAAGGGGCACCAGGGGCTCTGAACTTTGTAGCGTGGGTTGGCGACTATGGGGCCCTTAGCTGAGTCCTGGCATTGCTTCCACTTACTTGTGCCAGGCTCCTCACTTTCATCTACCCTATCCGACCTCCCTTGGTCTACTCGTGTTCTTTTCCGACCCCGACGTTATTAGAGCACTCGAGCCCTAGGGAGTCCTTCATTTTCACGCCCTTCGTGGCCTTTGTTTTCCTTTGCCCGATACCTTCATTTTTTGAAGTGTCGGATCCCTGCAGTTTTTTCTCTATGAGTAGTTTTAATAGAGGATGGTTGCCTAGTTGTACTTCCTCTTAAAACAATAATCACCACCACCACCACCACCTTTCATATAGTGTGCTGTCACTAACAAGTAGCTCTCGGTTTTAATTCAAGTCCACCCATCCATTTTCAATACAACCGCTTCTGCAGACGACATTACAAGCCTGCGCAGAGTTGAAAGATTTCAAAGATTGTACTGAGAAAATGAGCAGTGGTAGACTGGTCACTGTGTCAAAAGTTATACTCCTCATTCGGTCATTGAAAAGATGGTGTTGCAGATTTGCCAATAACTCTGAAATTCGCCGTGATGTGAAACAGATGGCCGAGAAGCTAGTGGAAGAGCTGTATCGTCGTACTTAAATCACGCTAGGAGAGACAATTCCAGCTTCAGGTGTTTAAAAATGTTAAGTCTGTTCATTTTGATTTATTATTTAATTAGTCTATTCCCCAAGTGCAGTTTTGTTTAATTAATGAAGTGTTGTGTAAGAGATGAACACTCCTGCAAGGAAGATACTCTTTTGGGTGTGGATTCAGCGCATTTTTTACTTCCAGATTCACAAAGCAAGCATTTTATTTGCATATCTGCTGTGCTCACTCTGTCTGATTGTCAGTGTCTTCGTATATATCTTTAATGGTGCAATTGCACGGTTGACATGTAGGATGGGACTGGGAGTAAAGGACGAAATGAATAACGTAGCTAGTCAGAGGAGGGAAGAGGGAGAGTGAGCGAGCGACCGACGAATCTAATGAGTTGTGAATGATATGAAGTTTGAGAACTCTGAATTGTTTGAACTACCAGTTCATTGAAATTGAGTGGTTAGTTCACACTTCATAGAAGTGAAGCATTGATTTTGAACGACTCATTCACGAGCTACCCATCACTAGAATCTAACATCCAAAAAACAAAAAGGAAAGAATACCTCACTAAATAGGGGCACTGCTTCTGTATAGCTGAGATCCTCTGGAAACAGGAATGCATGGCAAGTAGCACACACAGGTTCTTCAAAGCAAGGACCATAATATCCATTGCAAAGGTAACATGATGAATGCTGAAACAATATTGAAGTACGTGAAAGTTATACACAATCTGATCCATGCAAACAATTCCCACGGTCAACTCGAACTGGACACCGCATAACCCACCTGGTCAAGAAAGGCCTTGCATTAATGTTAATAGGCTACCATTTGTTTTAATAATGTCATTCAACACACGTACATTTTTAACTACTGACACTGAAATTTTAAAACAACTTATAAGGTTAGCACACAAGGTTTAGCTTACCGTATATTCAAAATCTTCAGAGAAAGTTTCTAATCCATTCACGTTGGCACAAGATGGAGCACGACAGACTGCTGTTACATCTTCGTCTTCTCCATGTGACTGGAAGTAACCTGCATTTTCACTACCACCAGCAATAGCAACATCCGACAAAACTAATTTTGCTGCCATATTTTTTAGTACTATAACCACAGAAATTGTATCTTACGAATATAAATTATAACTTCGAATGATAGTGTCATATATATAAGGATTATCCTTTTTTGACGTTTCACAAAATCGCACAATCAAATTCCAGCATACGCAAAGTGAATGCCGTGACTCGGCGTCTTCCAACAACACAGGAGACAGCGAATAGCGATGATCCAACACACACACCTGCAACTTGTCTTCTTCTTCTACCTCTTAATATTTGGTTGGGCTCTGTATTTAACTAACACACAGTTCCAATACTTTATAAATTAAACACTTCCGAACACTCAGAAACAGTAATGGTGACTAATAAACACGTCATCTCACAGGTGTTAGAGCTGGGAAAACTGTGAACCTCTTGTTTATTATCATGTATGGATGGAACCATAGGATTATTCAGAAAGTACTTTAGTACAAAGATCATTGGTATGGGTGAAAATCTATATCTTGTGGGTGTAAGGGTAATGGACTTAGGAGTAAGCACATGGACACAAGGTACTATATCTTCACGCACCTTGTACTTAATTTTCTTCGTCTTCTACGCAAGGATTATCTAAGAGAAATATATCGTTTTTAGCACAGCCTGCTCGATCTACATCAAAATGGCGCCACCGTTGGGTGCGTATCGCGCAGGCAGTGGCTGTTCAGTCCAAAGAGGATAGAATGAGCAGTCACAGGTTAGTGGATTAAGCAACGAGCTAGAATATCATAGAGGGGCTGTATACCTGACATCAGCGCTCCCCTCCTTGAAGCAAGTTGATAAGGGGCAGCCATGTTAACGGTTGTCAAAACAAAGCGAATTGGCGCGAGAGCATATGTTGAGGTGACAGGGAGATCGTGCATGCCAATTTAATTCCCTAAGTTTTAAGAAGTGAAAAGATAGATTCTCGCTTTCAAGAATGCCAGCCGTAAGCTCAGCGTATGGTTGTACTAATCGGAGTAATAAAACCAAGGATATATCGTACTTTAAGTAAGTATTACTGAATTATAGCCGAGATTCCTTTTTGTAATTTCTGTTTGTAATTAAATCCATTTTATTGTTTACTTAGCGAAAGTACGGATAGCCACGGTAATTATTTGTCGAATTTTGTTTCAGATTTCGTTTAAAGAACAATGAATTAACTGAACAATGCGTTGTGAGGGCGAAAAGAGATAAATGGTATCCCACTCAATTCAGTTGCTTATGCTCTGTACATTTCCAGCCCTATTTAATTTTCATTCACCTTTACAAATAAAGGAAATGGAATGCCCCACCACTAAGAAAACGTTACCACAAAAAAAAAAAATCACTTTTTTCGTTCAAACGTACACCAAGTATGATAAATACAGCATTTTACTGCTATTTTTGTCCGACTCGTTGGCTGAATGGTCAGCGTACTGGCCTTCGGCTCAGAGGGTCCCGGGTTCGATTCTCGGCCGGGTCGGGGATTTTAACCTTAATTGGTTAATTCCAGTGGCTCGGGGGCTGGGTGTTTGTGCTGTCCCCAACATCCCTGCAACTCACACACCACACATAACACTATCCTCCACCACAATAACACGCAGTTACCTACACATGGCAGATGCCGCCCACCCTCATTAGAGGGTCTGCCTTACAAGGGCTCCACCCGGCTAGAAATAGCCATACGAAATTAATTTAATAACTGCTATTTTTGAAATGTATAACTTACAGCCTTTATTGTAGATGTCTGTTGCCTTGGTTTTTAAAACTACGTCACACTTCATAATGGACAACTTTCAAGCTAGTAATCCCAGTATGATATGGTAATGGGTGAAACATGATATCCCCTCTATATTATAATAAATAATTACACTAAACGATTATTGTGGTAAAGTATTCATGGGCCGCCTCTGCGGTGCACTGGTTAGCGTGAGCAGCTGCCAGCCCTGGAAGCCCGGGTTCGATTCCCAGCTCCGCCACGAAATTTGAAAAGGGGCATGAGGGCTGTAACGGGATTCTATCAGCCTGGGGAGGTCAACTGAGTAGAAGTGGGTTCGACTCCCACCTCAGCCATCCTCGAAGTGATTTTCCGTGGTTTCCCACTTCTCCTCCAGGCAAATGCCGGGATGGTACCTAACTTAAGGCCACGGCCGCTTCCTTCTCCCCCCCACAAGGCCCCTGTTCAGCATAGCAGGTGCAGCCCTCCCTCACAGTTGTATCCCCCGACCCAATGTCTCACGCTCCAGAACACTGTCCTTGAAGTGGTAGAGGTGGGATCCGTCGCTGAGTCCGTGGGAAAAACCAACCCGGGAGGGTAAACAGATTAAGAAAGGAACACAGTACTCATGAGAATGCAATAATTTTAAAAATATTAACAGAATGAGGTTGTAACCTATTATAGGTCCCTAAAATTTTAAGGTTTCCTGTCATAAATATTTATGTCCATCGTTTTTATTCTAATTTACGCTTAAGCACAACAGCCAAGCAGGGTAACGCTCTTGTTCCGATTTCGAGGAATATTCGTATGTCACTGTGCGATGATTTCGAACTACCCTACAATCAGCTGATCGTGATGTTGGCCTCGTGCCGCAATATGATGAAGTGGCGGTATTCGCTTTCATGCTTCAAGCTTTCGGCAACGGACTTTAATTCTCCCCCAGCGATTATAAAATGCGCATTTTCTACACTTTTCGTCATTTAAAGGCCATGCCTCCTTGCTTGTGTGACAACAGGAAACATGGCGGACGTTCATTCTATTAGGTTCACCCAGGCAGCGCTTACGCCTCTCTATGTTATTCTAGCTCGTTGGGATTAAGCATATGCTATCAAAGGTGCCAACTTAAATAAGTGCACAACAAAAGGGAAGATGCCTTTTTAATGGGACTATTTCACATCGAGAAATGATTAAATTAGTCACTTTTTAGGTTAATAGGAATGCCTTATCAAGACAGGACACAAAGCAATGGGACACAAGTAAGTCTGTGAAATCCATCACGACGGCTTACTACATAGAACTAGACCGGACTACAAATCAGGATTGGGATGTTAATGTACATACCTGGTTGAAAGGAAAGGGTTATACTTGGTTCTTACATGCAATTAAAAAATTGGCTGTTAATTCGAATGGTACAACAAAACGAAACATTTAATGGCAGTTGGTGGCCCGCATTAAGAAGGTTAGATATAAACTCGCGTCGTTGATGTTAATATGTCTGGAATAGTGCTGGAAACGGAGTGGTTTTTTTTCCGGAGCGAATGTTTGGAGCGTTTTAATTTGGAGCTCCGAATTACTTACGAGTAATCTGCCACGCGGTAATTTCAAATTTGCTGAACGGTGGATTGGAAAGGAGTATGCTCCAACAATGTTATTGGTATCACATAAACAAAAGTAACGCAGTTCAGTGTCCAGTAGCTTAAGGCCGGTCTCCACTGATTAACATTTAACACCATCATGTTAAATTTAACATGTTACAATTGACATGTATATTGTGATTATGTCTTCCAATTGACTTTGTATGTTAACTCAGAATGTTGAGGTTAACACTTTTAACATGTTGGCGTGTTTTCCGCTCCAAGTGGAAAACATGTCAAGTCAATTCGTTGTTCGTGAGATGTTGGCACAGCTTCGGCAAATTCCTTGCCGTTTCCATGTCAACAGATAGGCAAACGACGCAAATGACGTGCTCCTCGTGAAGTAGGATTATAGTTACAAGACTCCGCAACACTCGTTCTCTTTGTTATAAGCTACAAATACAGTACCGGTACCGGCACGCGCACGTGTGTCGTTCTCTCTGCACTATACTAAAATTTATAGTCAGTAATGGAGTGGAGCAAGATTACTTTGTACTTAATTAATGATATAATAGAAAGGCCTTGTTTGTGGGATGTCTCATCAAAGGAATATAGAGATGAAGTGAAGAAAACCGACAGTTTCCAGGAACTCTAAATTATCTATAATTGCTCCCGCGAGTGCATTGATAAAACCTAGCGTCCCTCCGCTCCCAGTACAGTCGAATATTGCAAAAAAATCAGAAGTTGGGTGCGGGAGCGGACGAAGTTTATACTTCAAAGTGGTTTGCTTTTGAAGCAATGAGCAGGATAAGGGGAAGAAATGTGCCTAATAAAACTGCATTTCTAAGTCATAACAAGAAACAGCAATTCCAATAACAAAGGGCTAAATCCTCTTCATCTGAGTCCATTGTCCATATATGAAAATACTAGACACCACCTAAATGTATTACCACAAATATGATGAACTACTTAGGGCCTATATATAAACAAAGAAAGTCAAGTTCAACATGTTTATTAAGTGTGGACACAATGTTAAATGAAACAGTATTCAACATTTAACATTGAACATGTTGATGGTGTCACCAGTTAACATTTAACACTTTTAACATTTAACATGTTATTGTGAAATGTTAATGTTAATCAGTGGAGACCGGCCTTTACATACAGATCACAATGATTAGAACAGGAATTATGTTATAGGGCCAATCCACATTACTTATGACTTTGAAATATAAAATGAGTATGGGCCTAGGTAATATGCATAAATCAAACGAACTGTGTGCATTATTGGTTTTAATACGTTTTGTTACCTATACAGGAAAATTAACTTATTAGCTGATTCCAGAAACAGTGAATTTCGCCGATCCGTTATGATCTGCCCAGCCGTTGAAAAAATTATTTCGGCGGGTACCGATATTGCTGGAACAAGAAGATACCAGAGGGCTGCGTCACTTAGACCTCTCGATGTATTTTCCTTCACCCAGTAAGCAACTGGGTCTCTAATCCCAAGCGTGTGTGGTTTTTCTGTTCACTATTGCACACATATAGCTGCGTCAGACGTCGGTACGTTAAATTTGCTGAACCCAAGTTCCCAGTCAGCACTATGGAGCTCAGGGCTCAAGAGAAGTTTCGCGTACTATACATTCATTTGCCATGTGCAACGGAAAGGTAATAAGTACCGAAATTCATATCTTCTCTTGAAATTCTTCACTTTCGACAAGAATAAATGACAACATACCGGCTACAATGAGTCTCCGTAGCATTTCGTCAATCTTTTCCTTTTCCTCGTTAACTTCGCAATATATCACTACGGTGTTAACATTGTCATTATCAGCATTTGATTCAATATTTTCTACATGGAAACGTCTTAAATGGTCCAGAAGATTTGGTGTTCCCCCACATGTTGCATATAACTGACAGCATAAAGTACATTTTGCCTGTTATCTACCGACATCTCCTTCAAAGAAATGCCATATCTATGATTTCCGTTTTGGCATTGGAAAATGTCCGACGCACATTTAACGCAACGAGCGATTGCACGAATCCGTTCCATTGTTTACTGCCGTGGCCAGTTGTACCTCATATAAACTTCGCAGATCCCTCTCCGAGCACTGGCTAGTGTGTAATCGTATGACTATCACCTCCGCTTGCCTTCCCCTCTACGATCTTCCTCGCTACCTTCATTCACAGTTTCCCCTCCGAAAATATGCCCGTCATCCATCGGTAGAAGATGTGATTTATACTGCCAAGTGCCTGTCCACACGATCATATATTACATTCAATAATATAGAGGCGATAGAGATGCTCAGTCGTACATAAATGATTTAAACAGATCCATACAATTGAGGTAATACGACGGCGAGTGTATTTTCCAAAAGCGAAGCACGGTTTGTTACGAATGCCATTCATAAAAGTGAATAGGTGTTTACCTCTCGTCTGTGAGGATCGACGCCATTCCGCATTCCACTGGTCTTTGATGAATCGTCGACGGTGTACCCATAAGTCTGTATGTGGATCTGCTATGTAATAGTCTAATTCGGTACCCATCGCTACCTCGTTTGCTAGTGTGTCAACTTTGATGTTGCCCTGCATTCATAATGTCCTGGAATCCACGTGAAGTTTAACTTAACATTACGGAAGAACAAGCCATAGCTTAATTTGCGTAAATTCTGAATATACCAGTTATTGGTATGTTCGGGGTTGTCTAATGCCACCAGAGTGCTTAATGAATCGGTGCATATTAGAGCTTTTAATATCCCGGAATATATTATATACAATAAGACCTGGCGGATTGCAAATATTTCGGCCGTAAAAGAAGAAGCTAGGTGTGATAAAGTGTATTTCTTTTCCACGCCTAGATGTGGCGAGTAAAATGCTGCGCCTACGCCAGTTGGAGATAGATGCTTTGAACCAACCGTGAAGAAAGTAATACACTGCTCGCGATTGCTTAAAACTAGTTGAATGAGACTTTTTGTAACGTGAGAATTTTTTCTTAGTGGTGAAGTACTGTCTTCGAAGATAGTGTGAAGAATGTCGGCTTTAAATGTGCTAGCTCGGAAAGTATGGAGTATGTAGGGTGGTTTAAGGTTTGTACCATACTAGTATGAAAATGGCCAAATTGGTAAATTGGCTAAATGCCCATAATAGAACCGGTTGATGGTCTTCATTGACATTCCATTTTTGATAATATTCCTGTAAAAGCTGTAATTCCGGGAGAATGGGATGGCAATATTTATTTAATTTGTTTAGAATATATTTGCTTGCGAATAGTCGTCGTCTGAACTTTGATGGCGGTTCCAATGCTTCAGCTAAACGTGCATTCATTGGGGATGAAAACATAGAACACATGATGAATCGGATTATTCTTGTTCCGGGGATACCCGTGGAGCAGAAAGAGATTAAAGAAGGTGCCGGGGTGAATGGGTCTATCTACAATATCAAAATTAAATTAAAACTTTAAAAGGTTATATTTCTTTTCCAAAAAATACAATATTTTTCACTGAGTGAACATAACAACGAAATAGCAATCCTGAAACAAGACAGAAAATCCAAGATTAGAGAATTTTACAGATTCTGGGCTTCAAGCCCCTCGTTTTACAATTCCTCAGCTCCCAGCTCAAATTTACAATTCAAAATGAGAAATAATTTAGTCAAGGGCACATACTCCCAAAATTACAACATCTAGATTTCAAGAGGCATTCGTTACTCTTACAACATTTTGGAAAAAGAGCTAACAGGTTCCCAGTTTCTCAAGCCTACTCAAGGTAACATTCCATGAAAATCTGACAATCCCTGGCCTTTCAAGGCACTACTTACAAACTGAAATATTATTACACAGAGCTATCTCGTACCCAACCTACAGGGCCTTTGCGAAAAAGAACAGGTTTAATAAACGGCCCAAACACAAACATAATGGAGGAATACACTGCCCTCCAGATAATGAATAATAGAGCTCTAGGCCGAAGAAACGTGGGCTAATCCCAAGCTACTTGACGTAGCACGCATGGAAATAACTGTAATACATTACAAAAAAAGGTTGCTAAATCGCAGGCACCTCAACCCAAGATGAAGGGGAGCTCGAGAGGGTAATTCACTCTCTATCCCCGATTTACAATTAAATATTTTACGAAGTTTTTACATTAGCCGACAGAAAATTACATTTTAGAAAAGTATGTTTATATAATTTAAGAGTCGGACCTTCCACTCGAATTAAACTGCGGAGGTAGCAAGAAAGAATTATTTTATGTGGCCATTACCTTATAAATGTTCTTGTTGACCGAAGAAAGAGGCGGCCCCTCCTCTTCGGGGAAGGTTCGAGATCATTAAAGATTAATCAGGACACACCCTCTTAAATTTTATTGGCAGATTCAAAGTGAACATGAAATGCAGGATTGGTTGAAATTTAATCAAAAATTCGTGATTGGCTAGACTCAAAACAGGCGGAAAGAAAAGGAAGTATTGCCAACCCAAAAATAAATGAACATAAATCAGTTATGGAAAACCTAGGAATATGAAACTTCTTTAAGTTATTAGTTCTTCCACCTTGACCAAGAGTGCATGATCATGGTTTTTGGTAGTGTCATCTGTAGAAAAATGACCGAACTTCTTGATGTATAACAAACAAAACAAGGAGAGGTTCAGTCAGTTTAGGAAACTTCACAATGACACGATTCCTGAATATTTAAGTAGTGACATCTTCTGATTAAAGTTCCTAGTTCATGTTGTATAATTTTCCACGTTTGTTCGATAGAGGAGTTTCTTAAGGCGTTGAATTTGAATGCGTGGCGTTCCAATTGAAAAAATTCTAAGTTTTTTGGAAGTTGATTAGTAGAAAAAATTTGTAGATCCAAATTTAGAGTGTCTTTGTGGTCGTAGAAGTGCATTAAATGCTGATAGGTTTGACGGCAAGAACTGCCGCCGATGCCGATACACAGGTGAGGTCGCCCGGACCCCCCAGTACACTCAGATACACCTCTCCCGCTACTATGAGAGGGGTAGTCGTAGTGATGGTCGCCGCAGATTAGAATTATATGTACAGTCTCCAGATGTGTTGGCGGTAGGGATACCGCACTTCAGCCTTTGCCGGGAAGATGGGCTTCGGCGCGCCGTTCCGAAGGAGTCTTCACCGGAGTGGAGTGGGCCCTTACCCCACCACAGTTTCTTTCACCCGATGTTGCAGTACGGCAGCGAACGGCTGAGGGGGTTACTGAAACAGTAATATCTAGACGACAGAGAAGTGTTGTTGCTTGAGAATGGACAGTACGATCTTTATTTGAGAGGTCAAGGAGCGGGCGGCATTGGTGGTGATGTACGTATGAACAATGAGTGGATGCAGGAGGCGGGGGCTTGGTAATGGCCACCAGGGATTTGACAGCAGGACGAGGAGAGGGGTAGATCGTACATGACAGGTCGTATACATAACTAAATAAAACCATTGGGGCACAAGGCCTCAAATAAATAAAGAATATAACCTTCAAACTCCTGCTAAATTGAGCGGGTAACGAAAATAGCAATGCAGTTATACAGGTTTCACCTGAGAGAGGTGAACCCTAAAGATTCTCTCTGTGGCTGGATTACTGACTAATAATGTGACCGGCGTTAAGAAATAAAGAATGACACACGGTCCATGGAATCTGGGGGCAAGCTTGCCCGCAGGAACAAAATTTTTAACCATGACTTGATCTCCGAATTTTAACTTTTAAATTGGTGGGCCTCCGTCCACGATCATATCATTCCCTAACCTTTTCATGAGAAACCTTCAAGTTGTGCTTAGCCTTCTTCTATAGATCTCTAATATTATCGGGATCTATTGTCTCTGGTAAAATATCATTAAGTGATGAGAGGTTAGAGAGCGGCGTGTTAGGAACAAATTTAAACATAAGAGAAGCTGGAGTAAACTTATGGGACTCATGAACTGCCGAATTTAAAGCAAAGGCCAACCAATGCAGGGACGTATCCCACCTGAAATGATCCTCATGATGAAATGCGATGAGAGCCGACCTGAGATTACAATTGTCCCGCTCAGCCAGAGATGGTTGAGGATAATACGCCGAAGTAGTTACATGTGATATAGACAAATCAAAACAGAATTTACGGAAGAGGTCGGATGTAAAGGCTTTAGCATTATCAGAAACTATATATTGACAGGGACCAAAAGAAGCAAATATGGTATTTAAACAAGAAATGGTGGACTGAGCCGTTGCCAGGTTAGACGAAAATAACCAAGAAAATGTAGTGAAACCATTTTCATACACAAGAATTAATTTATTGGCGTTCACCTTTGATTGGGGGAAGGGTCCGACGTAGTCGATATAGAGGCGCTCCATGGGGCGCGACGCTTGATGAGAAGATTATAGGCATAGCTTAGTGGACAAGGTCGGTTTATCAAGCAAGCAAGGTTTACAAGATTTTACCAATTCACGAATTTCACCGTCCACACCTTTCCGAATAAACATCTCTTGGATCTTTTCCGGAGAGTTGAAGATGCCTAAATGCCCCCTAATGGGGTCTCATGATAGTACTTGAAGATCATAGGCACAAGAACAGCTGCAACTACAACTTTCATTTTTTGATCATGCCTCGACGGGCAACACAAAACCCCGTTTCTCAATACATAAGGGACGACATGTTCCCCAGAAGAAAGAGTTTCTAAAACAAGAACCAGCACAGGATCTTGACGTTGATATTTTTCAATATCCCTAAACAACATGGGGGCATCAGTTAGAATGGCATTAATACCCGAAGGTATGGTCGTGGGAAGAGAAAAATTATCTTTCCTCTTCATTGGTCTCCACATCATGAGAAAACATGCGGCTTAGTCCATCCGCAACAATATTTTCAGATCCTCTGATATGCCTCACATGAAACTGGAAGGCAGAAATCCTGATGCGGGCTATACGACCAGTACGACGCGGCCTAGCTAATACCCAACTTAAGACTTGGTTATCAGTTTCTAAGTCGAACTTGACGTGTTCCAGCTAGAGTCGGAACTTCTCTAATTCAAATAAAACTGCCAAACACTCAAGTTCATAGATGAAATATTTGGCTTCTTGAGCCGATAATGTCCTCCCGAGTTCAGTTTCCTGAAGAAGCACAGCAGCCACCGCCGATGATGAGGCGTCGGTTTGAACAATGAATTTCTTCGAAAAATCAGGCATAGAAAGGACAGGGCCGTTGCAGAGAGCTAATTTCCGATCTTGAAAAGCGGCTTGTTGAGAAGGCCCCCACTCAAATTTGACGCCTTTCCTACGGAGTAAGTTCAAGGGCGCCGCTCTGTTAGCGAAGTTAGGAAAAAAATTCTGAAGAAATTCATCATACCGATGAACCTGGCAATACCTTTGATGTGCTTAGGGGGTTTGAAACCACCGATGGCCTGTGTTATAGAATGATCAATAGAAACCCCATCGGGCGACACAACATGCCCTAGGAAGGCTTAGCAAAAGCTACCTTAGATAACTTCACATTCAACCCGGCCTTACGAAGGCGATTGAGTACCTCCTTTAGATGATCTAAGTGTTCTTCAAAGGTCTCAGAAAAAACGACGACATCATCAAGAAGATAGTGATACAATATTCAAATTGATGTCGGAAAAGACTCTATCTAGCTGTCTAGTGAGCACAGCTGCCCCCGTGGGGAGCACGAAAGGCACGCGGTTGTACTCATACAAGTTCCAATCCGTGGCGAAAGCAGTTAGATGTTTAGATTCTTCAGCCAGAGGGATCTGGTGGTACGCCTGATTAAGGTCTGAGATGGTAAAGAACTTGGCATTTCGAAACCATGGAAAACAAGAATGAAGATCAGGAAGGGGCACAGATTGTAACACCACCTTACGATTTAAAGCCCTATAATGAATCACAGGCCTGAAGCCACCTTGGGGTTTCGGCACCAGAAAAATGGGCGATGAATACGCTGACTTAGAAGGTCGAATAATACTATCTTTTAGCATTAGATCGATGATCTCTTCCAGAGCCTTCATTTTGGAAGGAGACAGTCTATAAGGTGGAAACCTAACCGGGATCGAGTCCGTCACCTCAATCTTGTATTCAATAAGGTCAGTAACACCAAGAGTATCTGTACAACTTCATTAAATCGGGAAACTCCAATTACTGATTCAGAGGTGGACAAGAGTATCAAAATCTACGGATATACAGCTTTACATGTTGAATTAATCGACTCAGAAGGCGGAATTACGTATTATATCGTGATTCAACTGATTCGTTAACGTGTCTTTCAAACACATATACAGTACACCGATGAAAAGAATATGTGTGTATTATTCAACATGTGATTTCCCTTAACAACCTTATGACACAAGTGTTCAAACGCGCTCTATGATACAGCAGTAAAATACTGTAAACGATGGAAATATTGAAGTTTCTACTTTAAGTACTCCTCATGCGTGTCTGCTGCCATACAGTACACAAGCAACTTCAGAGGGTGAGCAAGTTGTTATTGATGGCCAGGTTAAAGTTCATTAGATCCTAATGGACATAGGGGCATAGATTTGGGGCCATGTCTGCGAAAGACTTTCCAATGTATTCTGTTAAATAGGCTGTTTAGGTGTTTGGAATATTATAATATGATTCCTAAATATGGCTCCGTTAAAGATGTAGGGGACTGGAACTAATAATGATATAGCATTCAAAATTACTCACATATGTTCAGCACTCCAGTTTGAATATTTTTAGGTCCCGAAATGTAGCATTTTTAGTGATTTTGTGATAATACTGGTAATACACTAGTGTCCAAAATTTAAGCATAATCACTAAACGAGGCCATACCGCCTGATAGGAATATCAGACGGATTGCTGAAAAACGGAAACTGAATCACACACTATATGTCACACAACTTGTCCAAAAAACAGTATGAGAAAGGTTCTGTCAGCTAAGGTACACATTTGACAACAACTAACAAAACTTGGCAATGTCTTCCACAACAAAATATGCTGTTAATATGGCGTTTGATTACTCCTAACGGCCACACGTGCTTCGCAGCAGCGGCGTGGCATGCTCTCTATCAGATGGTCCAAGAGCTCTTGTGGCAGTCGATTCCATTCCTCCAAAAGGACAATGCGAAGGTCTTGGACGGTCCTTGGTGGAGGCTGACGGGATGCAAATCGCCTCCCCAATGCAGTCCAGGTATGTTCTATAGAATTCAGAACCGCAGACCTCGCCCGCCAGTCCATGCGATTAATATCTTCCCCAGTCAGAAATGCATCCACCAGAGCAGCGCGGTGCGGTCTGGAATTATCGTCCATTAAGAGGAACTTTGGACCAAACGCACATCTGAAGAGTCGAACATGTGGTCTCAGTACCTCATCCCTGTATCTCCGAGCGTTAACAATGTTCCTCGGACCACCCATGAAGATGTGCAGGTCCGTACGTCCATTCAACATGATGCCGCCCCACACCGTGACGCCACCACCAACATACTGGTCCCGTTCCACGATATTCCTGTGGTTGTACCGGCTACCCGGTTGTCTCCAGATTAATGTGCGACGGGAATCGTTCTGCAAACTGAAGCGGAATTCATCTGTGAAGAGCACATGCCTCCATTCATTCATGGTCCAGTTTCGATGAAGAATGCTCCATAATAAACGGGCTCGTCTCTGTGCTGGAGTGAGCGGGACGCACACCGCTGGAAGTCGGGAAAACATCCCTGCTGTTCTGAGCCTCCGGTACACAATATCCCGGGAAACGGCAACCCCTGACACGGCTCCAAGCTCCTCCGACAACTGTCTCGCAGGTGCACTCCGAATTCGTCGGGCAGTTAAGGCGATATATCGGTTCTGCTGTGGGGTGGTTACCCTTGGTCGACCAGGTGCTGGCCTACGACTAACACATCATGTGTCTCGAAATCGTCTCCAAAGCCTGGTAATGACACTCTATGGCAAGTTCAAGGATACGGCGACTTCGGTCTGTGTCTGGCCTGCTTCCTGGCGGCCGAGAATTCTATCCTGCAAAACGGAGTCCATATGGCGTCGTTGTGTCATTATGTTGTCACTTCCACCACGACGCCACACTCCGCACACTTTAACAGGGCAAACACCACTGAGGGTATATGGGGTTCAGGCACTGGCTGTGTTTTTTTCTTACGGTTACGCTGCTAGTCAAAGCAGGGAACACTCCTATCTTATAGAGAGCGAACACTTAATATTGGTAGGTGATATGTCGTGCGATTTGCGGTCTATTTCCTGTTGCCCTGCTTACTCATAACTTGTGCTTAACTTTTAGACACTAATGTAATTACTCATGTGAAGTAGGAGGATGTATTTATGATAGCCATCTTTTTTCCAGAGTTGTTATGGGAGAGACATGTTACTTCGACTTTACAGCATAGCATGTAACTTACAGTAGGTGAGGAAAGCATGGAAGTTACAATGCAAAGCAGGGATGTTACAACATAAAGCATGGAAGTTACTACAACTTTTTATGTTATTGATATAAGGCAATATATTTTCATAGGTTGTGGCAAATACAGTAGAGACAATACGTGACACTGAGCGAGATATCGAGGGACAGCTATTGGAGCTCACTCTAGCGGATAGACCTGAACAGTACTGATTCTGTCATAAGAGCACGCGTATTTTGGGGGGAAGTTTTTTGTGTTATTTATGCGTTTTCAGTGAGTTGACGTAATTAAATAGTAGCGTGTATCATTCCTTGATATCTCCTCTCAACATGAGGGGAAAGGTATGTGCTGTGTTTGGCTGCAGTAATCACGAAGTAGAGAAAAATGCGCGGTCGTTCTTCAGGTTCCCTCGTGACAAGAACATGAAAGTAATATTGTGTTTGCATATATATTCTTCCATTGACAGAGATTTTTATAGTACTTCATAATCTTCTGACCTGCTCGACCCATGTTTTAACGGGCTTAAAATATAATACGCATATTTTATTGTATAGTGCAGCAGTTAACCTTCAATACCGATGTGTTGTTGTAGGTGTGATCTTTGGGTTTTTGAAATGTCACAGAAGCGATTTGGATAAAGTGTACAAGAAAGAAGGGACGTTACGCTTGTATAAGGATTATAAGATCTGTTCAGATCATTCCCAGGCCAGCGACTTTAAAAATCCTCGACTATACAGCCAAGGGTATGTTTACATTTTACTCTAATTGTACGTAAATATTCCTCAAAGCATCACTATCGACAACATTTTCAAACTTTTCTTCCTTTTATCCCTCTTCTCAGATTAAAGCCGGGATTTTATAGATTTTCTTTCTGTTAGTAGGCTTCATGTTAAGAGGAAAATTGTCCAGCTATCAAATGTTAAGTCATTGCATCATATGTGTAAGGAATGTGCCGATATTTTTATTGACAAATGTCTTAATGTGATGATACAATGTTTTTAAATGAGGAAAAAAGACAAATCCAACCGTAAGATTTCAGGCAGGTATGCTAAAGCTAAAAAAGCAATGCATAAGTGAAAGATCAAGCCATTTCACAGCAGTCCATTTCACACCTTGTTTATATGTCTAATTTCAGTCTTTGAATAATAACCTTTTAAATAATTCTTCATTCATTTATCCAGAATTGCTTTAGCAACTTCGAAGTTAATATCTCAATACCACTTTCTTTCTAGACGTAATTTATTTATCCATTTCCGTATATACATTTCCATTGATATTTGAATTTAGCGCGATTTGTTCAGGTCAAGTCACTAGGAGCGCCACCGTCGAATTGTCTCCCATTTTAGCAAGGCGAAATCCGGAAGTGTCGTGTATTGTCTCTACTGTATTTGGTTGTGGTATGGTGTTGAGAAGAGCAATGACCTGGAGCAAACTTACGCTCCCAGGTTAGAGCCGTGAAGCGGCTTTAGGCCTGTGGTTTGCACGGAAATTACCATTGGTCTGGACAGGTTGAGGTAGGGCCTGGATTAGGCCACTGGCCTGGACTGGTGAGGATAGAATCTGGAGAAGAACATTGGTGGTGGTGGTGATTATTTTTAAAGAAAGGGAACTAGGCAACCATCCTCTACATAACACTAAACAGAGAGAGAAAATTGAAGGGATCCGACACTCGTGAAAAATGAAGGTATCGGCCAAAGAAAGACAAGGGCCACGAAGGGCGTGAAAATGAAAGACTCCCTAGCCCTCGTAAACCTAATAGCGTCGGGGTCGGAAAATAACAAGAGTAGACCAAGGAAGGTCGGATAGGATAGATGAGAGTGATGAACTTGGCACAAGTAATCGGAAGCAATGGCAGGACTCAGCTAAGAGCCCCGTGGTCGCTAACCCACGCTCCAAAGTTCAGAGCCCCTGGGGCCCTTTTAGTCGCCTCTTACGACAGGCAGGAGGCACCGTGGGTGTTATCCTACCACCCCCACCCACAGGATTAACATTGGCCTGGATAGAGAAGTTATATGGGGACAAACAAAGGGTGCCTGGGGGCTTATGCCCCAGATTAGAACTTCTAGTTTGCGCTGCAAGCAACATTGGTCTGGACTGGTTAAGGTAGGGGCTGGACTAGACAATTGCTCTGGATTCGCCACTCATATGGAGAGAAACATGGAGAGGTCTGGGGGCGTAAACCCCCACGTTAGAGCTGCGAAGCGGTTTTAGACCTCTAGTTTGCACTGCAAACACCATTGGTCTGGACAAGTTAGGGTAGGGTCTGGTTAGACCATTGATCTGGACTGGTTAGAATAGGATCTGTCAAGAGCATTGGTCTTGAAAGACCAGTCATATGGGTACAAGAAAAGGGGATCAGGGGGCGTAAGCCCCCAGGTTAGAGCCGCGAATCAGATTTAGGCTCCTAGTTTCCAGTGCAAGCACAATTGTTCTTGACTGGTTAGTGTAGGGCCTGGACTAGGACATTGGTCTGGACAGTTTAGGTTCAGAACGGGACTAGACCACTGGACAAAACTTGTTAGGATAGGGGCTGGGCAAGATCATTGGTCTGGATAGACCCGTCATATGGGGACAAGCAGTCAAAACTAGAGACCCGAGGCTGGTTCGGGGCATTAACTTTGCCCACTTTGCTTATTTCCAAATCATTGCCTTTCTCAACACCATACCATAACCTATTAAAATATATTGTCGTATATCAATAACATAAAATTTGAAACTTCCATGTTATCCTCATCTTTTTTTAAATTTCCATGCTTTGGAGTGACCAGTATATCCCATAACATCTCTGGAACAAAGATGGGTATGGTATATACATCTTCCTACTTAATTATGAGCAGGGAGTTATTATTTACTCCCTGATTATGAGTAATTATTGCCAATATTACCCATGAAATGACTAAAAATCCTATATTTTAGGAACTGAAAATATTCAAAATTGAGGTGCTGAATCCATCTGAGTAATTTTCAATGCAGTGTTATTATTATTTTCAGTCCCCTACCTCTTTACCACTGTCCTACATATCAACTTGCTTTCACAAAAGGTCGCAGTACACATGACGCCATCAATATATATTTTTAAACCGATATTCTGTTGGCTAAGGCAAGAAAACAAGTTCGCTTGCAGTTTTCTTGGACTAAAAGGGGCTTATGACCTTGTAGATATTGATATCTTGCTGCAACTATTAAATGATATCAATATCCCATCAAATGTCTTAAGCATATTAACAAATATTCATCAATAGAAAGATAAAAATTCGAGAGTTTGAGCCAGTCTTATGAAACAGAAAAACGTCTGTAAGTTTACCACAAGGTGATATATTGAGCCCGATTTGCTATTTAATATATAGAGCGGAATTAGTAGCCATTGCAAAACGTACCTCCAGAATACTCAATTTGCAGATGGTATAGTCATCTATAAAATTCAAAATTCTGCCAACGAATGCCGTCTAAATATTACACAAACTTTAGGAGAAATAACTGTCTTACATTACCTTACTTAAAAATAAATGCATCAAAAAGGTAAAGCCCTTATATTTGCAAACAAAGGAAACCTTGACCTCGAACCACTCCACATAGAAAATTTGGATATTGAATTTACAACACATTTCAAGTATTTGGGAATTAATATCGATAACAAATTTAACGGTTGGGTTTATGTAACAAATTTATCCAGAAAAGTGGCAAAAAGAATTCAAATGATAAGATCAGTGACTGGACGAACTGGGGGGAAGCGACCCTATTACACTTTTAACAGTGTATAAAAATAATATCCGATCCATTTTCGACTATTGCAGCCATTTTACTCACGTAATAACTGATAAAGATCGTCGAAAATTAGAAATTCTTCAATACCAAACCCTAAGAATAATAACAGAAGCTTTAAAATCATCACCAACTAATGCGATTCTCGTTGAAATGGCTGAACCTGCCTTTGCCATTCGCAGAAAACATATGTCGATAAAATATATATTAAACTAAATGACACTTGTTCTATCTCCTATCCTGGCTAAATTAAAATGGTTATGAGAATATGACAACAGAAATTTACTACCAAAAAATAAAATGCCATCACTAGTATGGGCCTACAACCAGAAACGATATTCTTCAAATTAGATTAAATGTGAAATTTTCATTCCCGTACAGACAAAGTTTCTTCATACCACAAATCATAACATCGACCTTCGCTAAAAAGGAATAACATAGTCATCAATAAACTATTTTTAAATAGTCTGAATCCTAAGCAATTTTTAAATTTCTTTACCGATGGTTCTGAACTTCAAAACCCAACACGTATAGGTGCCTCATTCTACTGCCCACAACTTTCAATCAGTAGTAAATATACTTTACCAAGTTCGCATCTTTCCATAAAGCAGAATTATTAGCAATACGACAATCTATAGTATTTATAAAACAAAAAAAGATTCCTACTGCGGTAATATGTCCCGACTCAGTGCATTAAATGCATTATCAA
This sequence comes from Anabrus simplex, assembly GCF_040414725.1. Lineage (NCBI taxonomy): Eukaryota > Metazoa > Arthropoda > Insecta > Orthoptera > Tettigoniidae > Anabrus > Anabrus simplex. The sequence continues at coordinate 139,690,009 of NC_090268.1, forward strand.
ATAGCCGAAATATTTACTGGTATCAACGTGCTCGATAATTGCAGTCACTTAAGTGCGACCAGTGTCCATTTTCACAAAAGGCAAATGCTGGGGCTGTACCTTAATTAAGGCCACGGCCACTTCCAGTACACTCCTAGCTCCTTCCTATCCCATCGTCGTCATAAGACCTATCCATGTCGGTGCGACGTAAAGCAAATTGTAAAAAAAGTAACTGGTATGTACAAAATATACGAAGTATATATGATGAACTTAACACGAGAAACATAACTATCACCTTCACCTGGATTCCGGGACATGCAGGGATATATGCTAAGGAAATCGTGGCTCAATTAACCAACGAAGACACAAATGGTATTGGGATCCAAAATTCTATCGCTGTTCCACATACGGATGTGTGGGAGGAAATCCATAAGTTAACTACAGAAGAATGGAATACACAATGGCGACGGTCGACCACGGAAAAAGTAAACATCTATGTCGTATTCAGAGCTCTATTTCAGAACGACCTTGGTTTGTCACAGTAAAATATACGCAACGATACATCACAACTATCATACGTCTACGTCTCAATCATGCATGTACTTCGGCGCATCTATTTAGAATCAACTTACGGGATAACAATTGTGTCAATGCAAAGAAACGGTAGGTAACATCAAACATATTATGTTTCAATGTTCATTATATGAACATGCACGAAAATGTTTGCTACGTTCCTTAAGAGCAGCAGGTATGCAATTACCTTTAAAAGTGTCTCGTTTAATATGTAACCCTACTTTCCAGATTGCCAACGCGATTATGCAATATTGAGACGAGTGTAACCAAATGCAGTAGAGACAATACGCGACACTTCCGGATTTAGCCTTGTTAAAATGGGAGACAATTCGTAAGTGGCGCTCGTAGTTGCGTGACCTGAAAATCAGCTGTAAATTCAATTATCAATGGAAATGCATATACGGAAATGGATAAATAAATTACGTCTAGAAAGAAAGTGTTCCTAAGATATTAACTTCAATGTTGCTAAAGCAATTCTGGATAAATTTTAACAGTTTATTATTTAAAGACTGAAATCAGACATATAACCAAGATGTGAAATGGACTGCTGTGAAAGGGATTGATTTTTCATTTATGCATGAGTATTTCTACCTGCAATTTCACGGCTAGATTTGTCTTTTTTCTCGTGTAAAAGCACTGTATCATCACATTAAGACACTTGAAAATAAAAATATCGGCACATTCCTTACACACATGATTCAATGAATTTATATTTAAGAGCTGGACAATTTTCCTTTTAACTTGAAGCCTACTAACAGAAAGAAAATCTATAAATTTACCCTCAAGAACCTTCAAAATTTCCCTATAGGTAATACTTGCCCTTAAATTAGGGTAAAACAAATTTGCATCGTCATATTGTTTCAACAAAATATGTACATTTTTAGATCACCCATATTTCCTTCAGTGCTTGACAACGGATTACGGCATTCCAAATGGGGTAACTTGGAACACAACCAGCCACGCACATATGCATATGCATTTTCTTGAATTAAATCAAAACCCACAGATCACACTTACAACAACACATCGGTATTGAAGGTTAACGGCCGGACTAAAATAAGATTATATTTTTATCCAGTTAAAATATGGATCGCGCAAGTCAGAAATATTAGAAGTACTATACAAATATATTTGTAACTGGAAGAATATCTATGTAAACACAATATTTACTTAAATTTTCATGTCACGAGGGAAACGGAAGAAAGACCGCGAATCCTTCTGCATTCATGGTCATTGCAGCCAAACACAGCATATCTTTCTACTCATATTGAGAGGAGATATAAAGGAATAACACACGCTACTATTTACTTATGTCAAATTAATGCAAACGCATAAATAACGCCAAAAATTCCACAAACAAATACACGTGCTCTTATGACAGAATCAGTAACTCTCAGGTCATTCCGCTAGACAGAGCTCCAATTGCTGTCCCTCGATATCTCGCAGAGTGTCGCGTATTGTCTCTACTGTATTTGGTGTAACATTCCTATCTAAATGTCTCCTTAACTAAATGGTTAGCTTGCTACTCTTTGGTCAAAGGTGTCCCGGGTTTGAATCCCGGTAGGGTCGGTAATTTTAACCATCATTCGTTAATTTCCCTGGCACGGGTACTGGATGTATATGTTGTCTTCATCATCATTTCATCCTCACCACGACGCGCAGGTCGCCTACGGACGTCAAATAAAAAGACCTGCACCTGGCGAGCCGAACCCGTCCTGGGATATCCCGGCACTAAAAGCCATACGACATTTCATTAACTTAATTGTCTGTTTTCCCTTATTTGTGACCGGGTCAGTTTGTCAGTAGGGTCACCATATAGGTCAATGGAGTGCAGGCTTTTACCTTGTGTCACTGTGTTGTCTTTTATATTCATGTGTATACCCAGTATATGTAGTTCGAACGGTGAGACTTCACACTAACTCGTAATGGCGCTATATATAGAACCTAACTGAACACAGCAACACGACCGAACACGACTGACTTCTTCACGGTTCGCAAAGTTACAGTAGGATAACGAAAAAATCACGTCAGTGCTATCAAAGTACCAAGACCGACTACAATATATCCAAGACCGACTCCAATCCTAAGACCGTAATATAAAAAACATGGTGGCCGAAGTAGCCGGATTACTAGTATTGGCTAACACGATAATATAACGTACATATGTCAGACTCCATGGCTAAACGGTTAGCGTGCTGGCCGTTGGTCACAGGGGTCCCGGGTTCCATTCCCGGCAGGGTCGGGAAATTTTAACCTTAATTGGTTAATTTCCCTGGCACTGGGCTGGGTGTATGTGCCGTCTTATCATCATTTCACCCTCATCAAGATGCGCAGGTCACCTACGGGTGTCGAATCAAAAGACCTGCACCTGGCGAGCCGAACTTGTCCTCGGACACTCCCGGCAATAAAAGCCATACGCCATTTCCATTTAATTTCATCATGTACCTATTATATAAAGGGGCTGCCTGGCCGAGGCGGTAAAGGCGTTCTCGGTTCGCCCGGAAGGACGTGGGTTCGAATGCCCGTCAGGAAGTCGTAAAATTTAAGAAACGAGATTTCCACTTCCGGAGGTGCACACGGCCCTGAGGTTCACTCATCCTACACCAAAAATGAGTACCAGGTTAATTCCTGGGGGCAAAGGCGGCCGGGCGTAGAGCTAACCACTCTACCCCAACAAGTGCCGAGGTTACGGATAGTGGAAGCCTTTATTTTCCACCCCTCCAAAGGCCTCCATGGCCTGTACGGAGAAGACTTTACTTTGCTTTGCTTTGCTTTGCTTTTACCTATTATATAAACGGCGGTAAATTAATATGATAAATGTAACATCATAGGGAAAATCACTTTTACGCGCATGAAAACGCTTCGCCAACAAGAATCACATGTATTCTACTAGAAAAGAGACCAACAAGCTGATTATTTCGAAATTTCAATTCGTCAAATAACGCTTTTTCTTAGATTTCACTTCGCTGCATAGATGAATAAACATGATAAAACTGTTAAAATGATACTTCTAAGACCATTTTGAATGTTTCAAAATAAATTAAGGTACGAAATTCCTCGACTTATTCGCTCTCGTCAGAATTGTGAAACACAATTTGTTGCCTTAGTTTTGAAGTGGTTGATAATTTCTTAAAATCAGCACCCAACAAATAGGAAGTACACCCGAAATAATAATGTTATTGGCTTTACGTCCCACTAACTATATTTGTTACGGATTTCGGAGATGTCGAAATGCCGAATATTAGTCCTGCAGTAGTTCTTTTACATACCAGTAAATCTACCGACACGAGGCTGACGTATTTGAGCACCTTCAAATACCACCAGACTGAGCCAGGATCGAATCTGCCAACTTGGGGTCAGAAGGCCAGCGCCTTAGCCATCTGAGCCACTCAGCCCAAGTACACCCGAAATGATTATGTTAACCCAATGAACGGCCCTGCTTATGTTAACATAATATTGACATATGGCAAAGCAGCACTTCACACAATGGTGGCAAACTTAGTAATGAAACGTTCAGACACTAAGGAAATAATAGGTTTTTCCACATTAAGAAACATGACTGCAAAAACTCTATTGACTAAACATTGATATTCAACCACATGCAAGAGATTCAGTTCGGCGAAATCTGCTTGATAACAGACAACCACAGAATGAATCGGAAGGTATTGGTAGTGTAAAACCTTACGTTACAAACCTAGCTAATCCCTTAAGTCACTGTTTCTTCTGTGTAACAGTATACAGATTGCTCCAACCGTCACACTTATAACTTTTGTTATACTCCAAGATCCAGCCAAACATTTCCACAGGCAAAGCGCAGATTATTGTAAAATAAACTTGCATCTAAATCACTCGACACTTGAAGCACATAGACACTGACAGGATAACACAATACCAATTATATTCTATCTAAATATTTTTCAAGGAACACGAATGGCTTGGAAGTAGAGAAATGGCTTCCCTAACCTCAGACTTATTCTCAAAATGATGTATGCACGCTGCAGTTTTGTCATGGACTTCAAAATAATCACGATGTATATTCCTAATTCATTTCTATCTTAATGTTCTATTCCGTAAGAAACTTAAGAATAGTTGTATGAGAGGCATTGCCATAGTTAGACTAAAACCTGGTCCACCTAGTGCACTCATGTTCTTTAATGGGTAAAAACACGATCAAAACAAGCATATTCTCACATTACTGCGTATAATTACAGATCATATGTGTCCACTGACTCATATAAATACACTCGCACACTTATATTCTACAAAGAAACTAACATTTATCGTCAACTTTCATAAAATTACACCGACAAGATACGATAACAACAAACCAAAACAAAACCAGTTTTCCAACAATTCCGGCTACTCGATTCGCCATCTTTGAACGATAGAGAGTAGCATTAACCCTCTTGGAGCCAGGAGCCGATCTAGTCGGCCGCTCCCCATCAGCTGGAAGAGGCCAGAGCTCCGCCTCCACTCTACTACTGTAAACTGCCAGGCCGTTTTCAGTGGAAATACATGTATTTTAAAATTCGCGTTTATCTACCGGTGTATAGCAAATACCGGCAGGAAATTTTCTACATATCGACTACGTAGAATATGAAACTGGTTTGGAGTGATATAAAGAGTCAAAAACGTTTTATTGTTGATTTATAGTTGTCGATAACGTTTATTTTTGAGATGAGAAAAATATTTTCGCACTTTCTCTCTCAATATCTACTTTGAAAAAATAATTTACGATACAAAAGAATATACGTAATTATGTATAATGTATTTCTAAATTCAATTCTATAGAATAACTAATTTTAACGAGAAAAATAAAAACGTAAAAAATAAAAATTCAAACATATGTCACTAATAAAAACAAGACAATTTTACTCACCGATAAAATTCGCGTGTATGTATCGATGTTTGGCAAATACTGACAACAAATTTTCTACGTGTGGACAACACAGTATTAAAATAATTCTGAATTATTAAATAAGTAAGAAATAGTAGTTGATATTATAGTTTTTTGTTTTCAGAAAAAGTAGTTTCTCGTTTTCGGTTGTAGTATATATTAGAAAAATAATTTTACAATACAACAGAATTTACGAAATTAAGAAATGTATGGCACTAAAGCCGTGATTTGCTTTGAACTGCTAAGTGACCGCTGCTCAGTTCGGTACCTGCACTTTACGAGGTGAATCGTGGTCAGTGAGACAGATCCTCTCAGTAATTATTCTTGGTTTCCCAGACCGGGGTCCCCTACCCTCAGATATCTCCTCAATTGCAATCACCTAGGGTCACTTAGATTGAGTGAACCTCGAACCAAACCTCAGGACCAGGCGAAAATTCTTGACCTGGGCTGGAATCGAACCCATCACCTCCGGGTGAGAGGCAGGCACGCAACACTTCGCCCGCGGAGTCCGGCATTTAGGTAATGATAGAGGACTATATGTGACTATAAGGTTTAGCAGAGAGTAAGTGAAAAGTAAATAGAAGTGTGATACGGGCGGAGAATCAGACGGTAGGGCATGTTTAGGTCTAAGAACTTTCTTGAAGGAGACAGGAGGTTGAGGAATGTTGTCGGGTTCATTGGGACAAATTTCCACAAAATGTTCTCCAGAGACATCATCATCATCATCATCATATTCGTTATCACTAGTTTCATCTACCACCATATTCAGAGCAGCTTTAGTGCTGTTAGACATAATTAAACGTCTCTCCTTTAGCTGCGGTGATTCCGCGGACGTGTCCGGTATAATTTCGTCGCTACTCTCTGAACTAAATTCCCTATCGCTATCCGATAAATCATCAGCGTTAACTTCGCACTGTTCTAAATACTGCATTAATTTATTGTCATCAATACCTGCTGAAAAATTATCACGTGAATAACATGCCATTTTCCTGTCACAAAACCACTCACTGCAAGGAGCAATCTCTTACTGACCGGTTAGCGGTATTTGTAAACACAGGAAACGACTCTTGTGAAAGGTATAACACCCTCTTAGAACTGCCAAAGCAAGGCCAGGCACACAATGACGTGTAGCCCCTTTACTACAGGTTGTAACAAAAGTATGCACTTCACTATAGGTTGCCTCAAAATTACGTATATCACAGAATTTTAAGCCGGCCGATGTAATCGGCTCTGGCAACTTCCGACTGGATTGTTAACGGCCGACCAGATCGGCTCTGGCAATTTAAAGGGTGGATGCTCGCTCTACCGCCTGGCACCAAGAGAGTTAAGGTCTGAGGATTGGAGTCTGTCTTGATATATCAGACCTTAACACTACTATCGATTGGAAGGAAAATGGTGCTTCGAAGGGCGAACGTTTGTAACATGTGGTTAGTTCATGACTGTGTTTAAATTGTGTTAGAAGTGTTATTTTGATCGAGTGATTGAAGTATAAAGTATATATTTGTTGAAATAGTAATCTATAACGGTTTATTAGTACGATGCAGTGTTAGGAGTGTATATAATTGTATTGTTAGTATATCACTGTTTATATATTGAAATATTGTAACATTCCAAGAAATGGGTCGTTCCTGCTGCGTCCCTGGTAGTAGATCGAGCTATCCTGTTGCGGATACTTCAACTTCTTAATTCCCCAAAGATAGAGCTTTAAGGGAGAAATGTATAAGGAGTATTCATCCGGAAAATTTTGAAGTCAAAGACCAAACTGTAGTATGTGTGAAACAATTCGAACCAAAGTTTGTGATAAGGGAAGTACTCCTTCCAACCGAAAATGGTGTGCCTTTTCGTATCCCTCGTAAAATTTCTAAATTAACCCCTGATGTAGTTCCTACAGTTTTTCCAAATCAACCTTCTTACAATACAATTAGCCTCCCCAAAGGTAGGAGAAATCCAGAAGAACGATTACAACAAGTGATCGACAGGGAAGAGAGGAATTTTGCTAACTGGTGCGAGCAGGATTTAATATAATCTTTTGAAGACTTCAAAAGAATTCTCGGCAGTAAAAAGGTGGCTCCGTTCACAGTAATTTTGAGTAAACTAGTGTTATTTTTATGAAGATAAATGATGGTGGTAAATTTAACGATGTACCATCAATGAATGTGTGTTTCAAAGTATCGAGTTCCTTAGATGTAAAAGTATTGTATAAGAATCTCCGTGTGCCTACTGAGAAGTTTAAGTAGATACTGCAGTGTGAAGGAAATAGTGATCTGAAGTGTAATAGGTGGAGTAAGCTGGACAATTTGGTGAGTCATCTTTCAAATTACAGTGATAAACATGTTTCCACATCTGATAGAATGTATGTCCTAGTGAATTATTTAAAGGAGGCCTTGGTTCCTGACAGTGATCTGGATATAGTGAGACGTAGAAAAGCTATATTTTGCTCTAGAACTTGGAATTGTCAGTAGTAAGTCATGAACAGTATTCGTCAGAAGATTCTTATAGAGCTGCCACAATTTCTTACTCATATCCAGGAGCCTATCCGCCCAGTCGTAAATCTAACCGCATGACTCTCCCTCACTATGTATATCTTCGTCAATTATTAGGTAGAATATGTCCAAAAGGCTGTGGTATTGGTTCTTCTCAAAAATGTTTCCTACTTGAAAATTATAAACTTTTGAATGATGAGGATGAAGTTGTTACAGTCATCATGAATGAAATTTATGCCAATACCAAGCTGACATATAAAGCAGGAAAGATAATAAGGATTGCTGAAAATGGGTCTGAGTCTGAGGCAGCCACCACTATGCAGGTTTTTATGTCTTCATCCTTACATTCGAAGAACAAGGATGTCATAGGTCTCTTCCCAGTAAAAACATGAATGCTGTGACACCACTGAAACTAACAGTAGATGTTCTCAAATTCATGAATGAACTTAACTATGATGTAGTGTGCTTAGTCTCTGATAATCATCGAACAAATGAGAAAACATTTGAACTATTAAGCGGTGGGATCCTAAAAACTTGTGTCCCTAATCCATCTGATCCTTCCAAGTCTGTTTCTTCTCTTTGACAATGTACATTTTTTGAATTGTTGATTGCGATAATATGGGACTGTTGTATGAATCTAACCTTGTTCTTTCTCAAACAGGAATTCTATGGGCAACCGTAAAGAGGTGTTGTTTTGAACTTAGGAAAATAGTTGGAAAGTTTATTAGTATCCGGGTGGTGCATTGAGGATTTCTGAGGTCTGCATAACGTTTTGCGTTTGCGTTAATGAGTTTTTTACGAGTTCGTGCGGAGCATTCAAGCTGTTCACTTCAGTTCACTAGTGCGCTAATTGTATCACGTGTGCTTCCTATACAATTGTAATACTGTGTGTGTCCTTTAATAAATATTAATTGTTAGTTATTTTGGAGGAGGCGGACATATTTTGAGTGATCAAATACCAATGAATGAGGAAGTAGAAGTTTCAATGGAAAATGAATCACTTCAAAGTTCTGAAGCTCAGCATCTTCATAATGAACAAACACCGGATCAACAGAATAACCAAGTGGATAATGGTGCTAATGTTCAAATGGAAAGGGAACTTTTATCCTTCGAATCATTATGGCCCATTTAACATATTCGCAGAATCCAAAAATAACCAGCATCTTGGACAGTTACACCCTATGGAACTTGGGCGATATTTTAATGAAAATGCTTTAAATGTGTAATCCATTACCCGAAAGGGAGGAATCGTTTGCAGGTGACATTTAGTACTGCCTTGCAAGCTAATTATTTTTGTGCCATTCCATTCTCGACACACTAAAGTTAAAAGCATATATTTCCTCCTCAAATGTACTAAGAGTTGGCCTGATCCGAGGCGTTGATAAAAACCTCACGGAAGATGAAATACTCAAATCTACCGTTCCCACTAATTCAGTACAAAGACTCAACAGACGGGTAGTCAATAATGAGCATATTGAGTATATGCCTACAGGGTCTGTTAAATTATTTTCCAAACAATTCGAACAGTTCATTTTCGCAGCCATATTACGTAGAAAATGCCAACGGTATGGTCACACAGAAAAACAGTGCAAAGCTCAATTTGTCAGATGCAGAAAATATTCACATGCACTTCCTACCAATCAACATACCAAACCGTTTCAACAATGTGCGTACTGTAAGAGTAGTCATTCAACCGGATCCATCGGATGTCCAGAGCATAAGTACCAGCAAGAAATAAAAAAGTGATGAGTACGGATTACCTTTCGTTTGAAGAGGCTAAAGCGAATGTTGCGCTACCCATTTACTATCCACAACAGCATCAATACCACTTCCCCCCATTGAACGAAATGACCCCTCTACACATCTTCCTCGGGAAATCCTAGAAAAAGGAAATTCACACAAGTGGTAATGCAATCTTCATGACCCACTCCAACCCTCGGGTTTAATACGGAGGAATATATGGCAATTTTACGCAATGAACGAATCCCACCAAGTAACCCCTACTGAACCTTCCCCCGCTTCTTCTACCGCTCTCACTTCTATGAGTATCAGCACTTCAGAATCACAGCAAGCAACCATTCTTGGTCAGATAAAAATCACCTTCAACACGAAATTCTAAAAATCATGGGACCCCTATTACAAAGTGCCGGAGAAGAGGGGCAACTCTATCATGCTATATATCATTTAAGGGGACAATTTTTGTCAGTTTTATGTTTTAGATCACGATATTATCGTCGGGGACTTTAATTTCCACCATAAGTTATGGGGAAGTCATCGTGATACGCCAAGGGGACTTCATCTCCTGTCTGAGTTTCATCAATATGATTTCACATTATTAAATTATGGATCTTGTATATTCGACAAGTTCTTCTCCCGGCCCAGATTCAATAACCTATACTATGCTTCAATTGTTGCCATCTTCAACCCATAAGATAATACTAGAATATTTTAATAATATCTTAGCTGCTGGACATATCCCCACAGAATGGAACATCCTTCATCTTATACCAATACTTAAACCTGGAAAAACGCCAACAGAACCGGTTCATTATAGGGGAATCGTGTTGGGTTCATGTGTAAGAAAAACATAAACATAAATAATATGATGGCATTGTATGATGCGCATTTTGCAGGGGAATGCAAGAAGCATAGCTCTTAAAATACATGAGTTATAATTATTAATCCGCGAAACTTCTTCTAATATCATTCAAGAAACATGGTGTTCTAGCTCTTCCACATTTCGTTAACCGGGTTTCAATCTGGAACGACAAGATGGACCAGGTAGTGGTGGTGTAGCGATTTTTATTCAATAAAATCTTACCTACCATATTTTACCTCTCACTTACCAAATTCCTCATACTTTCGCCATAGGTGTTACGCAAAATAATATTCATTTCATTAATGTCTACTGCCCTCCTGATGTTTACATTACTGCAAATACACTGACTGACAGAGCAAATGCAACACCAAGAAGGAGTGGTCAGAACTTTATGCCAATTGCAGAGTAGACTGACCTCACTGAGGTATGCTCATGATGTGAAATGCGCCGCTGTGCTGCGCACGTAGCGAACGATAAATGGGACACGGCGTTGGCGAATGGCCCACTTCGTACCGTGATTTCTCAGCCGACAGTCATTGTAGAACGTGTTGTCGTGTGCCACAGGACACGTGTATAGCTAAGAATGCCAGGCCGCCGTCAACGGAGGCATTTACAGCAGACAGACGACTTTACGAGGGGTATGGTGATCGGGCTGAGAAGGGCAGGTTGGTCGCTTCGTCAAATCGCAGCCGATACCTATAGGGATGTGTCCACGGTGCAGCGCCTGTGGCGAAGATGGTTGGCGCAGGGACATGTGGCACGTGCGAGGGGTCCAGGCGCAGCCCGAGTGACGTCAGCACGCGAGGATCGGCGCATCCGCCGCCAAGCGGTGGCAGCCCCGCACGCCACGTCAACCGCCATTCTTCAGCATGGCTGTTCCAATATTGACCAGAACAATTTCCCGTCGTTTGGTTGAAGGAGGCCTGCACTCCCGGCGTCCGATCAGAAGACTACCATTGACTCCACAGCATAGACGTGCACGCCTGGCATGGTGCCGGGCTAGAGCGACTTGGATGAGGGAATGGCGGAACGTCGTGTTCTCCGATGAGTCACGCTTCTGTTCTGTCAGTGATAGTCACCGCAGACGAGTGTGGCGTCGGCGTGGAGAAAGGTCAAATCCGGCAGTAACTGTGGAGCGCCCTACCGCTAGACAACGCGACATCATGGTAGGTGCACTATTGCGTATGATTCCACGTCACCTCTAGTGCGTATTCAAGGCACGCTAAATGCCCACCGCTACGTGCAGCATGTGCTGCGGCCGGTGGCACTCCCGTACCTTCAGGGGCTGCCCAATGCTCTGTTTCAGCAGGATAATGCCCGCCCACACACTGCTCGCATCTCCCGACAGGCTCTACGAGGTGTACAGATGCTTCCGTGGCCAGCGTACTCTCCGGATCTCTCACCAATCGAACACGTGTGGGATCTCATTGGACGCCGTTTGCAAACTCTGCCCCAGCCTCGTACGTACGACCAACTGTGGCAAATGGTTGACGGAGAATGGAGAACCATCCCTCAGGACACTATCCGCACTCTTATTTACTCTGTACCTCGACGTGTTTCTGCGTGCATCGCCACTCGCGGTGGTCCTACATCCTACTGAGTCGATGCCGTGCGCATTGTGTAACCTGCATATCGGTTTGAAATAAACATCAATTATTCGTCCGTGCCGTCTCTGTTTTTTCCCCAACTTTCATCCCTTTCGATCCACTCCTTCTTGGTGTTGCATTTGCTCTGTCAGTCAGTGTATATGGGCACAAGTTTTGTCAATTTTATGTTTTAGATCACGTTATTATCGTCGGAGACTTTAATTTCCACCATACGTTATGAGGAAGTCAGCACGATACGCCAAGGGGACTTCATCTCCTATCTGTGTTTCATCAATATGATTTCACATTATTAAATTATGGATCTCCCGCAAGAATATCCCCCCTGGCGCACACATTAGTCCTGTAGATATAACTCTTTGTAGGTCCCACATGGCTCCCATAATCACATGGCAAACACTATGAGACACATATTCTAGTGATCATTATCCTATATTTATCACACATGGTATTGAAAAACCATGCTTAACGCAGAGAGCAACTCAAATCCGTGGCGATGTCCGCTCATTTCACACTTTCGATAAGCAAACTTACTGCACATTTATACACAATGAACTTAGTAACCTTCAGCAAAACTCCTCTCACGTATAGTAGGTACACTTCATTCTATTATTAATACCTACATTGATATATTTCATCCTTGCAAACCTTGTTTGTTCACGTATTTACGACCCTATCAGTATATACACTGGTGGGATAGTGAGTGCCACCAATTGGTATTAAAACGAAAACGTTTATTTCATATGTACTGAAATGATATGAGGTTACAACATCATTTATTTTTAAAGCGTCATATTGCAATAATGAAACAAGTATTCCATGAAAAGAGACGGACAGCCTGGGAAACCTTCATATCATCTTTGACTTCAAATATGTCCATTGCCTGTTTGTGGATTGCAATTATAATTCTTACGCATGCTGCCCAACAAGGCCCACATTCACCCATTACGGGAGAGATTATTACCCCCTTTCTCACTTCTCCTACTCCAGACTACACCGTTCCCTTCCCTTTTCCTCAAACTGCTTCCCAATCTACTCTATATTCTACTTTATTACAACCCATTCAACTTGATGAATTAACTCAAACACTTGTATATTCGACAAGTTCTTCTCCCGGCCAAGATTCAATAACCTATACTATGCTTCAATTGTTGCCATCTTCAACCCATAAAATAATACTAGAATATTTTAATAATATCTTAGCTGCTGGACATATCCCCACAGAATGGAACATCTTTCATCTTATACCAATACTTAAACCTGGAAAAACCCAACAGAACCGGTGCATTATAGGGGAATCGTGTTGGGATCATGTGTAAGAAAAACATTCCTAAAAATACTATTAAACCGTTTTGTCTGGATTATGGAATATTATCACCTCATACCCACATCATAATATGCTTTCATTAAAGGAAGGTGTACACAAGACCCCCTTAATATTTCACCGTTGATCTTCTGTTAGCTCGATATCGCAAACATAGTGCATATCAAAGGTGCATATGATTCCGTCCTCTTACATTTACTATGAGGAAAAACTTGGATCAGATGGATTTCCGTATAGGTTCATCTTACTCTTATATCAATTACTTATATACCGTACTTTTATCGTTAAATCACCACATACTCCACTTACGGGTCGAAAGGCTTCGACCGGCTTACTACAGGGGGACATTCTAAGCGGTGTTCTATTTGCTTTTTATATGCGTGAATTAGAACGGATAATTTCACCATATGCTAGAGTTTTGTCTTACGCTGATGATTTTGCAATATATCTACCATGAGAGCATCCCCGAGTGCAGGAGGATCTTAGCTGGGGTAATGCGTGACGTAATTAGGTGGTTGGATACTCATGGTCTAACTCTATCGATTCCTAAATGCACAGCAATGCTGTTTACGCATAAGAGGTCGTATGACCACTCCCCCTTAATACTTGATGAATTTCTAGTTCCATTCTCACTTCAACACACATACCTTGGTATCATATTTGATCATAATCTCACGTGGAAACATCATATTAATGCAATTAGGCAAAAAACGGACGGGTATATCCAAATCCTTAAAACAGTCACGCGTAGGAGTTGGTGAGCAGATCCATTAGTAGCTTTATCGCTTTATAGTGCTGCGATTCGCTCTGTATTCGATCATTGTGCATTTTTATAGATATGGCCGCACCTTCTATAGCAGCGCATCTCAATTCCATGCAATACAAAGTGCTTCGAATATGTATAGGTGTATTAGAAACGACTCCAACGATTGCCTTATTTTTGTGGAAACAGGTGAATATCCTTTGTGGATTCGAAGAAAAACTCTAGCGTGTAAATACCTTCTAAAGAAATTTGCTTAGGCCCGGTCACCATTAATTCCAAAATTACAGTTTCTACATGAATATTATACGAAACACCCTCCGAGAGGCGAACGATCTCCTGCTCTCTATCGGGCATACAAACTGTTGTGCAAACAGAGCAATAAATCTTTACGTTAGCCAAAACTTCCTAGGTATTCAATCCCTTATAATAGCCTACATTTCCAACCTAAAATCATAATATCTTCGGCAAATCATTTTTCGCCTTTAGAACACAATTCTTTTCATAGTCCTTCCGCTTCAAAAAAAATTTCCTTACCTGAAAACGAGATCAGCATTTACACCAACGGTTCTAAGTCCGCGCAAGGTGTAGGAGCGGAATTCTTTACTCCCAATTTCAATATAATCGAAACCTTCCATTTACCAAATATTTTTTCTATATTTTCTGCAGAATTATTTGCGATTAGACAAGCACTTATTCACGTTCAGCAACAGCATTATAAACGAACAACTATATATACGGATGCTCAAAGTGTACTTTATGCACTAACCTCTCCCAAGTTCTCTTATAATTGGTTTCTCTACAATGTGAAATATTTTTGTATCAACTCGAACAATCAGGAGTGCACATAACAGTAGTGTGGATCCCAGGGCATTCCGGTATTTTTGGAAATGTGCTAGCTGATTCTGCAGCTAAGGCAGCTAGTACTCAAAATACAGCACCAATGATTGTGTATCTTCCTCCGCTGGACTTCCTTCCTGACCTTTACGATGCAGCATATAGTTCGTGGCAAGAGGATTGGCAATATTCCACGCATACAAAGGCAACCTTTTTAATCAAATTCAGCCGTAAATTCCTCACAAACCTTGCTATTTTTATGGATCATACACTCGTCGGCATATCACAAATATCATACGTCTTAGTTTCAACCAGCACTTACAGCGCAACATAAGTACCCTTTCCACTTGTCTAACCTCTCTACCTGTGTGCGTGGCCACCCACATGGTGACAGTAATCACATTTTATTTCAGTTTCCACAATTTGATTCTCCCCGTCCTCACTTTATGCAATGCCTTGTAAATTTATCTATTCCCCTTCCTACTAGTGTTCTCTGTTTATTGTCAACCCTCACTCCCACTTTAATTGATATATTAAATAAGTTTATTGATGAGTCCAAATTGCAGTTGTGAAGGATGAGGTATTCCCTCCTCTATATTGTCAAAATATGCTTCTTTTTTCCACTGTAAAATTTATTCCAACCTCTACAGATAAATGCATGCAATTCATACAAAGCGTGTGAGATTTTTACAATAATTGGCCCCATAACTTGTATTATCTATCTCACATTCTATGTAAAAGATATATAATAATATTCTGTATTCAAGACACTTGTGTTTACACCTCAGACATAGTGACTGGACGAAATTAATAGAGTCCAACCCACACCCTCAAGAAGAAGAAGTAGAAGAAGAAGGAATTGTCTGTAGTAAGTCATGTACAGTATTCGTCAGAGCTTCTTATATGGGGTGCCACTGTTTCTTACACATATCCAGGAGCCTATTCGTCCGGTCGTAAAACTAACCTCATGACTACCTCACCATGTATATCTTCGTCAATTACTAGGTACAATTGCTCCAAAAAGCTGTGGTATTGGATCTTCTCAAAAATGTTTCCTAATGGAGAAGTCTAAATTTTGGAATGATGAGGATGAAGTTGTTACAGTCATCATGGATGAAAATTTTGTTAATACCAAGCTGACATATAAAGCAGGAAAGATAATAAGGATTGCTGAATATGGGTCTGACTCTGAGGCAGCCACCACTGTGCAGGATTTTAAGCGTTCATCCTTACATTCGAAGTACAAGAATGACATAGTATCTTCCCTGTAAAAATCACGAATGCTGAGACACTACTGAAAATTACAGAAATGTTCTCAAAGTCATGAATGAACTTAACTTTGATGCAGTGTGCTTAGAGTCTGATAATCATCGAACAAACAGAAAAATGTCTGAGCTATTAAGCGGCGGGATCCTTCAAAGTCTCTATTTCTTCCCTTTGACAACGTGCATGTATTGAATTGTTGATTACGATAATATGGAACTTTATTCACAATTCACTCAGCTAAACAGAGGTGGATTGAAGCATCCTTCAGCTTTCCTTCTATCCCTTACTTTTGACATATATTGCCTTTTGCTACCTTTATCCGTGTTGAATATGAATAACTTTTTTGAAATTAGACGAACAGAAAGATGCTGTAGTGAAACTAGGTCTCCAAATGGCTGAAAATACCTTAAGTAATGTTGACTATGTCTGCAAGTGTTGCATGTCATTAATAAAAACTTTGAAGAAGTGCATTGAAGTTATGGCCAACATTCGTGTCAAAAACTACTCAGAACTTCTGCATGACAAAAATGTTTGCAAAGACATTGCTGAAACATCTCACATTCAACAGATTAAGAGGAGAAATACTGAGGACTTAGGAGCGAAGCAGAAGATCCACAAAGGTCTTAAGTTCAACAGCATATAAACTTACCAAGTAAACTGCTATTTACATAACATTACTTTCTATGTTCTACCTGTTCTCTCTTAATAGTCATGTACTATTTATTTGGGGAAAGTTGTTCATCGGAAAGAAGCCTATTACGTGTGGTATTAATGTACTTGGATACGGTATTTCTTTATGCCAGTGTGTGTTATTCATAATGTACCTAACGCTAAAGCAAGTGATTAGACATACCTACATGTACGTGTGTATTTATCTTCAGTAGGTATCCTCTTAGGTACTTGTTCTTTAATGTACATCCATTCAATTATCTTCTTCTAAGTAAGAACGTTTTAACATTAAGCTTGAAATGAAGGTGTTCAAACACGTCAGTTTCGCATCCGTAGTTTTACGCTCGTAAAAGAACTCCTGCGGAACAAAATTCTGACATCTTCGAAAACGTGAACAGTAGTTAGTGGGACGTAAAACATTATTATTATTATTATTATTATTATTATTATTATTATTATTATTATTATTATTATTATTATTATTATTATTATTATTATGGACATGTGGCGGATTATCGTTGAAATTAGTTATTACGTGCTACTTGGTTACGGTCTTGACAGAACCTATAGCAAATACAGTAGAGACAATACACGACACTTCCGGATTTCGCCTTGCTAAAATGGGAGACAATTCGACGGTGGCGCTCCTAGTGACTTGACCTGAAGGAATCCCGCTAAATTCAAATATCAATGGAAATGTATATACGGAAATGGATAAATAAATTACGTCTAGAAAGAAAGTGTTATTGAGATATTAACTTCGAAGTTGCTAAAGCAATACTGGATAAATGAATGAAGAATTATTTAAAAGGTTATTATTCAAAAACTGGAATTAGACATATAAACCACAACCATTTACTAATTATCTTATATACACAAACTATATTTTGATGTGTAAGTGCCCGCCAGTATGTAATGTCCTGTACAATTCTTATGTATGAGCCTGCAGGCTCGTTGGAATTAATTGAAATAAATAAATGAATGAATGAAATGAATGAATAAACAAGGTGTGAAATGGCTTGATCTTTCATTTATGCATTACTTTTTTAGCTTTAGCATTCCTGCCCAAACTCTTTGTCTTTTTTCTCATTTAAAAACATTGTATCATCACGTTAAGACACTTGTCATTAAAAATATCGGCATATTCCTTACACATACGATGCAATGAATTAACATTTAATAGCTGGAAAATTTTCCTCTTAACATGAAGCCTAACTTACTAACAGAAAGAAAATCTATAAAGTCCCGGCTTTAATCTGAGAAGAGGGGTAAAAGAAAGAAAAGTATGAAAATGTTGTCGATAGTGATGCTTTGAGGAATATTTACGTACAATTAGAGTAAAAATATAACATATCCTTGGCTGTATAGTCGAGGATATTTAAAGTCGCTGGCTTGGAAATGATCTGAACAGATCGTGTAATTCCTATAGCGTAACGTCCCTTCTTTCTTGTACACCTTATGCAAATCACTTCTGTGACATTTCAAAACCCACAGATCACACCTACAACAACACATCGGTATTGAAGTTTAACTGTTGCACTATACAATAAAATATGCGTATTACATTTTAAGCTAGTTAAAACATGGGTCGAGCAGGTCTGAAGATTATGGTGTACTATAAAAATCTCTGTCACTGGAAGAATATATATGCAAACACAATATTACTTACATTTTCTTGTCACGAGGGAACCTGAAGAACAACTGCGTATTCTTCTCTACTTCATAGTTACTGCAGCAAAAAACACAGCACATACCTTTCCCCTCGTGTTGAGAGGAGATATCAAGGAATGACACACGCTACTATTTAAATATGTCAACTCACTGAAAAGGCATAAATGATACCAAAAACTTTACACAAAAATACACGTGCTCTTATGACAGAATCAGTAGTTTTCAGGTCTACTCGCTAGAGTGAGCTCCAATAGCTGTCCCTCGATATCTCGCTCAGTGTCGCGTATTGTCTCTACTGTGTTTGCTTATAGCAAGACCAACTCCAATACTCAGACCACAATGCAAAAAAACATGGCTGCCGTACCAGGCCAAAGCTGACATGGCGACGAATAACCTAATAGTCGTAAGAAATTTGTAGTACGAAAATATTTATCCATGGTTATCAAACACGCAATATTTGAAAGATAAAATAGCAGTGGTAATTTAAATTGGGTTTTTTGTATGAGAGTATGTCACACAGAGCGGACTTTGAAAGCTTTACAACAGACTGTAAGTTATAAGTACGACTTCATTTAAATGTAAACACATATTCAAGAAAATTACAGACTAGGTTAAGTAACATAACACCAACAAAAAAATCAGTTTTCCTTCTCTTAACACTAGCACAACATACCTATTAGGTCATTATTCACCCCTCACCAAAATATTGCAGTCGAACAAAACTAGTAGTGTACACTTCCAACAAACAAATTACAGACTCAGTGACATAACACCAAGCACAGAAAAAAATAAGTTTTCCTCCAAACTTATGAACACTAGCACAATATACCCATTTGCTCGTTATTCACCCTTCACCAAAATATTGCAGTCAAACAAAACTAGTAGTGCCCACATCCAACATACAAATTAGGCCTACAGACTAAGCAACATAACACCAAGCACAGAAAAAAATAAGTTTTCCTCCTAACTTATTAACACTAACACGACATACACATTAGCTCATACACCCTTCACCAAAATATTGCAGTCAAACAAAACTAGTAGTGCCCACGTCCAACACACAAATTACGCCTACAGACTAAGCAACATAACACCAAGCAAAGAAAAAAATCAGTTTTCCCCCTAACTTAATAACAATAACACAACATACCCATTAGCTCATTATACACCCTTCACCAAAATATTGCATTCAAACAAAACTAGTAGTGCACACATCCAACAAACAATTTACAGACTAAACAGCATAACACCAAGCACAGAAAGAAATCAGTTTTCCTCCTAACTTATGAACACTAACAAAACATACACATTTGCTCATTATTCACCCTTCACCAAAATATTGCAGTCGAACAAAACTAGTAGTGCCCACATCCAACATACAAATTAGGCCTACAGACTAAGCATCATAACAACAAGCACAGAAAAAAATAAGTTTTCCTCCTAACTTATGAACACTAACACAACATACCCATTAGCTCATTATACACCCTTCACCAAAATATTACAGTCAAACAAAACTAATACTGTGCATATCAAAAAAAATTTAAAGAAAGTTTCTACACCAAAAAATAAACATTATTTAATGACCCTAAATTAATTAATTTATTACCTTAATGTTACTTGCTGCTGAGTTTCAATTCTTTCCTAATGTGCTGTTTCTGCCTGAGAGTTGTTTCATCAGTCTTTCTCTTGGCACCCTGCTTTTCAAGTTTATTGGCAATTTCTTGGGAGATTTTCTTTTCATTTAAGACCTTTGTGTAATTGTTAATAAAAATATTGACCAGAATTTTCACACACTTCTTCATAATTCTGGTCAAAGGAACACCACACTTGCATACATTACTCGCATTATCAATACTACTTTCAAAGGCTTCAACTCCTAAAGCAACTGTCGCATCCCTTTGGTTTTCTAATTTTGAAAATTCTGCTTCATAAGCACTACTTATGAGGACCTGAAAGAGCATGAATATTTTACAAGACACAGAAACCATGATTGGTGATGGGCACTTCAAGCCACCTCTGTTTAACTGCCTAAAATATGAGAGCATTTGGTCAACATCACACTGTATCACCATTTCTTCTTCGGACTGTAGCATCTCAACACAATCAGCACAGTTATTATACTTCTTAAGCTTCTCAATAACCTTCATACTAGTATAGCTGGCAATACAAATGAGAATCCTCTGTGAGTGGGGTGGGATTGTTACACACTCTATGTCACCTAATGCTAGCTCAATCTTGTGTAAATTCTGAACTTGTTTCTTCTGGACATTGTGTAGTTCAGTTGAAAAATCATCGAGTGTGAATTCACCAAGTTTATAAGATTGCATTTTTAGTACGCTCAGCACTTTCAATTTTCTCTCCGACTTAAGAATCTGTTCAACTGAAACATAATAAGCACACCCACTTAACCTTCTATAGGCTCCAAACTTTTCTTCCAAACTATCAGTTTGTAACTTTGCTGTAAGTACATATGACCAGTTAAAATTACTAGAAATGTACCTACACAACTGAACTATTGCTGTCAAAGTATGTGTCAAAGCAAGGTAAGCTTCATTATTCAGTTTCCCTGCAGCATGCGACATGTGCCAAACATCAATGTAAACTTTCAAACTTTCTGGGAAAGTAAGTTTAGGAGCATCAGGACCAGTAATAGGATTGGAGTCAGCATTTTTGGTATATTTTCCCTTCATTGGATGCTGAACATTGGATATTGCCCACCACCTACCAATCAACCTCAAGAACTGAATTGTGCCAAGAGAAATATCAACACCTTCACTCTTCAACACTTCTAGAGCTGCAATATTCTTTACATCAAAAATATTTACTGCCAAGGAAACATTCTGCCGTTCCACTGAAGTAGGAAAAAGTGCTTTTCTTGATAAACTCGGTGCCAGTTTCAAAAGCATGTTTCTTTCTGAGTGGAATACATCTTTCAAGTCTGAAAATCTAGCTTCAAATGTAGAATACTGACAGGTAGCAGTACAATCAGGAATAGTGAGCATGTTACTAATTACTGGAAAAGTCTCTTCAACATTTGGAATAGTGAATGTTTGATTGGACCTATTGAGCCAGTTATTTCTGATACACTTGAGTATGTGAACACTATCAAAAAGAAGATAAATGACACTCGATGAATTAAATTGGTTTGGAATACAAGGTTTTAGAGAACCACCACACAACAATTCAAACATTCTTCTGTTTGTACTAAGATTGTCCGAAATCATACACACAACTTCAAACTCTAATTCATTCATAAGTTTTAAAACCTCCATTGTGAGTTTCCAAAGTGTTTCTGCATTTAGTTTTGTTACCGGGAAGAGACCAATAACATCTTTGTGGTCAGAAAGTATTGAAGAGGACATAAAAACCTGAATGGTGATAGCTGGATCCAGCTCAGAACTATTTTCTGCCACTCCTAAAATCTTTCCAGCTTTATATGTCAGTTTAGAACTGACAAAGACTTCATCCAACATAAATGTCACAACTTTATCATTGTGTTGGAGAAGTTTAGCCTTCTCCTTCAAAAATGCTTTTTGAGAAGGTCCAATACCAGTGCTATTTGGATCTATTTTTGTCAAAAAGTGCCCTAAATAGACAGGATGTGGTAAAGTCATCACTTGTGTATTCTCAACATGCAATAAGCCCCAGGAAAAGAATAGTAAAAAGTTGCTGCCCATATTAGCAACTCAGAAGTATATCTCACTTCGTTCAGTAAACTAAGTTCCAACTGTTCTACTGAGCCGTATCCTGCCATAATAATAATTAGAGTATTATTTGACACAATATGTAAAATTTATTCATAAAAGTTGCAGTCTAATATGTTAAAGTATCGTATCTCAAGATAATTGATACCGGATGTTGAGCAAAACAGTAAGTCGCTGGATATTGCTTCATATTTCCATTTGACCGTGAGAAAGGGTGGCGTAACCAAGCGGTGGCAAGGATCGACACGTGTATTAGATGCTGACCAAGCAAGATATTTAAGCCAATGGGAACTTAAGGATTTGGCAAACATGGAGGCCACACCGCGCCAAATCTTAATTCCAGAATGACCAACGTGCTCAGTTGCTAAAGTCAGTTTCTGTCGGTAATCGGTTTTCCACAGTTTCAGAAGTCAGATATATTTGGAAATGTAACATAAAAATTGGTGGAATCGATTTGCTAGTGTTTGAGCTGTGTTTTGTAAATATATAACATAAATATTGTGTCATCATATACGACGAATTTTCTGATTGGTGGTTGGTTCAGACACCCGGGAACCCCAGTACTGAAATGGCGTCACCGAGGCCCCTCAGTAACCCAAGCTCTGGAGAGCGTCACTCTGTGTTAAATGCTTGGATAGTGCGGAAGCACAAACTCTGGTTGGTGATCGTGATTAACGTAGTGTTATTCCAGTAACAGTAACTGGTTTTTAATTATATTTAAATTGTGCAGTTGGAAGATTTTACTGTTCTTGAGTAAATGGAAGAGTATATTTTGGCAGAGTTTACTTTCAATATATAAAGACGGTGTTTAGTGACCGCTGTGTAGCAAGTGTAGAGGGAACGTGCTATTGTTTCACTACTTCGCGACGGGCGCGTTTCGCGAGGAACTTCCATAACGAACCGTGTGCTGCTTTTCAAACTGTATTCTCACCCTTTAAGTGAAGTGTGTATTATAAAGGTATCAGTGTGTTTAGCTGATCTTGTAAAGAGAAAGGGTATTTCGGCTCGTAGCATTAAGCAGCAAAGATATTGTCAACCAAAGTCTTCTGTGTTCCAGTGAATTATTTTCCAGCAGGATGATGGCTATGCATGCAGAAGAAGGAAGTGCATTCCCACAGGTTAATGCTGTGATTAACATGGTGTAAATCCCTCAATCAGCGGGGATGTAAGATGCTATCCTATCTCGAGAGTCGTCGGATGGAATTCAGTTAAGACGCATGTGTTATTTATGGCATGATATATAAATTATGTTAAGGTACTAGGGCAGTGTAGATAGGATTTTAATTTTCATGTAAAGTAAGCCTGACGGCATGTGTTTGTTTAATTTTGTTATTATGATAGATTCGGATACGAGAATAATGCCTGTTTATTTTATTTTCATTTTGCTTTATGATTAGATGATTGGGAAAATGAGGGATCGATAGGATTAGTTATTGTTTATTTATGCATGTTACTTAGTGTAGGATATTCCGAGTTTTCCTTATATATATGCTAGAAGGGCTAGATTGACAGTTTCATCTTTATACAACGTTAAATACGTATTATTTCATTTTATTTCGGTTATTCAGAGAGACAGGTATAGCTATTCTGCATGATGCATGATTTTACAGAAGCTGATTGAAGGAACTGCAGATCGTCGTAGTTAGAATAAGATCTTTGAAGTTAAGTTGGATTCTGTTTTGCCTGATGGTCTGCAAAGGACACGAACTGAGTCTCATAATGTGGAAGGCCAATGGGATTTCTGAGAAATAAGAGATAAAGATCGCATGCTGAATTATAATGTATTGGTGCTTGCTGATTGTATGCCTGACAAGAGAAAGAATATTGTGCAGATGTGTGTGCCTGCCTAGTGTCTTCTGAGTGTATATTGTGATCAGAATGGACAGTGTTAATTCCAGACTATTGAGTCAGATGTTGTTAAATGGCACAAGCATGCTAAGAAGGTATGAATATACGTGAGTTTCCGTGTAGATGGTAAAAGACGTTATCTCGTGGCAAGCTGATTTCTGGTCTCTGTTTATCTGTAGGCGTGAATGAGACGATATTTCCTTGCGGCAGCCTCGGGAGACAGAATCCAAAATTTAGCACAGTGTTGAGTTCAACATTTCTTTTCAGCTCGTAATCGACCCGGAAGTACATGACGGATGACCGCGCTGTTGAGCGCTCAAATGCAGCAGAAGGAGGCAATGTTGTCCATTGCTTTCTTCATGATATGAAGGGTTATTTATATGTTTTTCCCTTACAGGATGATGTTTCACATTGTTATTTGTGATTGTATACCTTGTCTCGTTGTTTTAAAAGGGAACAGCCCGAGTGCTGAAGTATTGGTGGTTTATCTAGTTCTGTCTAGATCTTTTGCAGTGAACCGGGATTCACATTAGAATCTGTGTAGCATTTGAGATTTTACTCCATATCCGATGTATATATATGTTTAGTTTGATTATTTGAATTGTTGTGAATATAGTATAGGATATGCCCATAGTATTTTGCATAACTTACATAGCGTCTTATGCGTCTTAATTATTTTCTTTGCGTCGTAACTTTTCTTTATAATGTAACTTTTATTTAACGGTAACATTGCGGCGACTCTCGGACTTAACTTTGGAAACCGAATCGTTGTGATGCGATAGTGTGTAACTCCATACGGAAATACCATATGTCAGTGTTTGCGTACACTTGTTGCCATACAATATAAACAATGGACTATAAGAAGAAGCCCAGTCTTGATGTATATAAGTGTTCTTTGTTGAACTTGATCTTTTATTTCAAATTTGGTATTATCATTCAAGTAACGTTTTTTAAATTTCCATTTATTTTCTCTATTTTGAGTTCATTTTTGACATATTATTATTCATTGATTGAATTGTTTTCTCGTAATATGATTTGGGATATTTAGCAATAAATCCATCTTACCCCTCTGATTGTTTCTCGTTCGTGTTATACCTCCATTTCCTGTCATTGACTGATATTTTAGAGTAGAAATTCGACTTTTATCCTGACCCAACCGACAACCAACCCACACTCTGCCCAACCCTGAGTTAGTCGGATGTTCATACAGGAATGGAGGCATCGTCCTAGATGGTATTTACCCTTGGGTACGGTACACTACTGGAAACTTAATTTTATTGTGTTTCAGTTTTTCTTTTTCACAATCTAAAATAAGGGCTTTTTTCAGAAAGTTCACCAAAATAAGTACTCTATCACTCAGTTCAATTCTACTTTCTTTATAATTACCAAGATGACTTACCATAGTTTCGAATTTGCTCCATCTGTCACGCTTCAGGCCATCCTGTCCTTCACATCCTAGTATAAATCTTAATTTTTCTGCAGGTAAAGGAATGTTTTTAAAATGTGCTTTCACTTCTAGGTCACTCATCACTTTAAACCTCACCACTATTGATGGAATATCTTGGTCTTGAAGTTTTAAAAATAGAACACTATCATCTTTTACAATCACACTGAATGGGCTCACATTTCTCTTCTTCACTTGTGTTCTGAAAGCCTGAAAATTATCTATCTTGTCCTCTTCACACCAACGTTTAAACGCTTCTTCCTCTCTCTGTAGCAATTGCTGTTTACGCACCTCAGGGTCCTTTCTTTCTCGAGGCAAACTTACGGTATTATACGAAGGCTGATTGTCAAATATAGTTGGATAGGCATCAGGTGCTAAGGATTCTTCCTAGGGTTGCGAATCGGTTCACCATTCTCAAGGGGAAAAACATCTTCACGCACAATAAACTTAGGGTCAAAATGTTTAATGCAGACAACAGACTTATTATTTACAGTGAACTAATCACGATGAATACACCGAATCCATTTCTCTCGTAAGACTTTATCCTTCGGAAATGTGAAGGCAGAAATTCCCGAAGAATTGCCATAATTAGACTTACAGAGAGGTACACAACACGATCGAGCCATGTTAATCTAAAATATGTACATTGCATTCTAAGACGACACTAATAATATTTACAATTACACACGAACACAAAGATAAACAAACACATAACCTATACGTGACCACGTGTAAATAGGAGTACCTATACTAAAGTTCCAGGGAAAAAAAAGAATCCGACGACTCCTATACTTCCTTGTCTCTATTGAAAGCTATTAAATGCAGCCACAAAAGTAGATCCGAAATACTTCAGTCGCAACGATTACTTTAAACTGGCATTCACGATCACACTGATTTCACTTATGGCCCGCGCTCACCGCCATCTTGCCAATAATCGAAACCTGCCTTGAGGTGTGAGGATTGGAGTTGGTCTTGCCAAATACTGTATTTGGTCTTGCTTATAGTGACTGGTCAAAGAGGCAGTGTTGCCAACTTAGGGGTTTTCCCCCTAAATTTAGGGGGATTTATTCGTCTTAGAGGGCAAGTTGGGGGGATAAAATAGTCAGGGGGAATTTTAGGGGGAAAATTATTTTTTGAGGAATTTTGAGGGGCTATGGGAATGACTATTTATTTATTTATTTATTTATTTATTTATTTATTTATTTATTTATTTATTTATTTATTTATTTATTTATTTATTTATTTATTTATTTATTTATTTATTTCATTGCTATAACATGCTTGGGTCCGCTAGTGTGTCAAATTTATCTTGAGGTTTAATTTTTCACTGTCAGCCAGCCTGTCTCAGACACTGCGGTTCATCATGCAACGTCATATTTTCTCTTCTGCAGCTCTTAACGTACGATCCGTTCACGTGCCTTGGTATTCCCTCTTCTCGCCTCTTTTACGAACCCAGCAGCCGCCTTATTCTTTACATTTTTATTGAACACCAGCGGAGAGGTGTATTCATATAAAATCTACTGATTTTTCAGTTAATTAGAGCTACAAATTACCGATACATCAAAATATTACAGATATGCATATCTCTCACTTTCTTTCTCTCTGTATCTCCTTCTCCTTGGTAACCGCAGCAGCATTGATTCCTATTGGTACATGTTGAGGGGAAGCACAGACTTCGGGCCTCGCACATAGTTCATTGGTCCGTTTTGTAGAATAAACGTCATGTAGGAGGGAAATCCCCGCAGTACCTGATTGTAGCAGTCTGATAGCGTAACTCGAAGCAGTTTTCACTGTGACTGCGCAGTTTATGCAGATGCAAGCTTATTTGCGTGATCTGTTAATAATTCTGTGAAGTGATTTACTATTTTTTATGAATGTGTAGCGGTGTAATATATAATGGCATCCAAAGAGAAGAAGAAATACGTACAGAAGTACACAAAGACGTGGGAAACAGATCCCGTATTGAAAGGTAAGTTATATATGAAATTTATGTAGGGTAGAAGGTTACGTATTTCAGCAATTTGAGTATACCGGTAATTAAAATGTGTTAAATACCACGTTAAAAATGCCGTCATGCGATATTTATTTTATTATCATCTCAAACAGAAAAGTGTACATTTAAACAATATGGTACGATATTGTTAGACATTATGTTTCTAATAAGGGTAACGTAGACCCTACACGGATACAGAGGGTCAGTTTGGTGTCCGGACATTTCGTACCACCTAGGTCGTTATCTGCCTGCGAACGGTTTTCCCGTAATCCCCAAATATTTACTTCAGGACAATCCATTCCACTTGATGTCAAATTGGTATTCCATTTCCACGCCAGCGGGCGTAATGAGTCTGACAGACACACTTTAGAAGTCAGAAACAAAAATAATTTACAACATTTGCTGAAGAAAATGTCTATATTATTTTAATAACTGCCCTTTAAACTATACTTATCACTTATACTTACGTAAATATTATCATAAGAAAGTCGATTGTTTGAAGTATAAATGCTGAAACAAAACAATACAATAGAAATATACATCGTGTTCGGGCGCAATGTGCCTGACGAGCATAAGGTTGGATAATATTACTATTAAAGTGAATATTTATAAACTACTGCATTATTTCATTATCAAGTTAGTACAATAAAATATTCTGATGAATTGGTCGATATGGGCTTGAAGGTCATGAGGAAACAGGAAACTACTGAAAGGTGGAAGTAGCTAGGTCCCGCTAATGACGAATACGAGATAAGAATTAACACGTGTGCCAGTCAGATCAGTTGCGTCCGACGGAAGGTTAGCATCAGTAGTGGTCACACCGTGCGCCACTAGTGGACAATGAATATACAAATGAATACATTATTTTCTTCTTACATTCTGTTTTACGTCGTACCGACACATATAGGTCTTATGGCGACGATGGGATAGGAGAGGCCTAGGAATAGGAAGGAAGCGGCCGTGGCCTTAATTAAGGTACAGCCTCAGCATTTGCCTCGTGTGAAAGTTTTCTGGGCTGCCGACAGTGGGGTTCGAACCCACTATCTAGTGGATGCAAGCTCACAGCTGCGTGCCCCTAAACGCACGGCCAACTCACCCCGGTATTGAATACATTCTTTAGGATATCGTTTTTACTTCGCAATACTTCCCATTCTTTCAAGCGGTACAGAACGTCCTCTCCTAAATACTTTTAAGTCATCAGCTGACACTTCGCAGGTGATCAGCCGGTCAAATGGTACGAAATGTCCGTGGTACGAAATGTCCCAGAACCGTCAATTTTGCTGTTATGGTTAGTTTATAAACATGTTCATTTTCATCTTTGATAATTAGTGAGTAACAACTCTCTTCATCACTTTTCAGACTGGTTAGCACCCGACCCATCTGGCCAGGATTCCAAAGCATTCTGCAGATATTGCCACGCTAGTCTCAAAGCTCATAAGAATGACTTGTTAGATCATGCAAAAACGAAAAAGCATTGCGATAAAGTTCAGATGGAGAGGGTCGTAAAATCATGCCAAAAGATCAAACCTGTAGAAATTGGCAGCACTGTTAAACAGGCAGAACTTAAAATTGCTCTTTATGTGGCTCAACATTCTTCCATTAGGAGTGTTGATCACCTGGGGGAACTTCTTCCTCTCTTAGAGTGTTCTACGTCTACCACTTTACAAAGTATAAAGATCCATAGAACAAAATGTACCATGCTTATTAAGAACGTTATAGGGCCTTCTCTGCAAGAAGATTTGGTCCTCGAAATTAGAAATTCCCCTTATTCTATTATTATTGATGAAAGTACCGATCTCGCAACTCAAAAGCTGCTTTGCGTTATGTCACGGTACTTTTCTCTTATTAAAAAAGACATTGTTTCTACATTTTATTGTATTTTGGAACTGGCTAGTTGTGATGCAGAAACCATTTACAGTTCACTGAAAGGAAAGCTTGAAAGTGATGGCATTAATCTTGAAAACTTAGTAGGCATTGGGGTGGATGGTGCAAGTCTAATGGTAGGGATTAATAACTCTGTAACAGCTCTTCTGAAACGCACTGTCCCTGACCTTATTGTCATGAAGTGCGTGTGTCACTCTCTCCATCTTTGTGCCGAAAAAGCTACTGGAATTTTTCCTCGTCAGTTGGAGTTTCGAATCAGGGAGACCCACAACTGGTTTTCCTACAGTCCTAAGAGACTAGGTCATTACAAGCAACTTTTCAGAACAATGAATAACAATCGCAACCCCAAAAGGATTCAAGGGCTTAGTGGCACCCGATGGCTCGCGAGATATGCTGCCATTGAAACAATTCTGGAACAATGGGAAGAACTGAAATTGCTATTTTCCTTAGCCAGAACTGAGGACAAATGTTTCATGGCTGATCAACTTTATAATATAATGGACTGCTCTGCGTATAAAGCCCTTCTGGTGTTCCTCAAAACTGAGTTAAAAGCTGTATGCAGGATTAATATGATATTTCAAAGTGAGCGAGTTGAAGCAGAGAAAGCACTGGAGGATGTCTTTCTACTCTTTAAATCAGTACTGAAAAAAATTGCTGTTCCCAGTCAGCTGGAAAAGCAGAAAGATGTAGATCTCCCATACTTTGACTTTGAGAAATACGTGATGCATACTTCAGGTATGTATTTAGGATATGATTTTGAATGTTTGGCACAAACTCTGAAACCTGATGAACGCAACGACGTTCATGAAAGATGCAAGAAGTTCTTAATTGAACTGTGCAAGGAACTTCAGAAAAGATTACGAGATAATATAGCAACTTTACAGACGATGGCAGTGCTACATCCTTCTACAGCAACATCACAGAAGAAACCTGAAATACTTCAACTTGTTTCCCATTTCAGTGGTCCTAAAGTGGCTGGGAATGTAGATGACATTGTCTCAGAGTGGAACAGTCTCCAAGATAAACAATGGCACAACACATCAAGTACTACGGCTTTCTGGGCTGAGGTTCTTCAGGATAAAGATGCAGCTGGAAATGATCGTTTCTCTAATATTGGTAACTTTGCAATTAGGCTGCTAACGTTACCAGTATCAAATGCCACAGTGGAGCGCGCATTTTCAATCTTTTCGATTATAAAAAACAAATTAAGGAACAGGTTATCGTTGGAACTAATAAATTCTCTACTTGCAACTAGATATTATTTAATTAGGGAAAACATATGTTGTACTCGTTTTCAACCATCCCCACAAATGATGAAAAAGTTCAATGCGTCCATGTATCATCACAAAAACGTTGAAATAAGTGAAGAAGAAGAGGAGGTGCTAGAGGATCTCAGCAAATTTTAAGACTTCTGCAGGATCATTGAGCAGGAAGACAAGAAAGACAAACTTGTGAGTAATTTTCTGTTAAACAGTAGCATGCATGTTGTCTAATAATTTTCTTGTATGCATCCAATCAACCTTTTGTGTACCGTAGTATTTATGTAGAATTTTGAAAAACATTATGTTTGATCAATATGATGGTGACGAAAATAATAATTATGTTTTGTTTTTTTTTGCCTCATTTAGAGGGATTTTAGAAGTGATCTGGGGGGAATTTGGACTTAGGAGTTGGCAACACTGCAAAGAGGTTCAGTTGAAAGAAATAAAATCCTGGAGGCGGTGGAGGAGGAGTAGTAGCAGAGAAGAAGAATAATGCATTCTTCACATTCTTTTTGCACTGTATTTACAAATGGGAGTTTCGGTTTCGGTTATGTCAGGCTCTAACCTATAGCGTTGTATTCTATTCAGTTTGGTACATGAAGATGTATTTGGCTTGTGAACAAAATTATCGAATTTTGCGTTCTATCTATAAATATTGTTATGCACCTAAGTAAGTGAATGCCTTTAAATAATGAATCAAACAAACTTCGTAAGTGGTAACATCAAATCTCAGATGCAGTTATTACAACAGTTGTACGATGAGGTATGTTAGCTTATTCAGCGTTTATTTATGAAGCAAACTTATTAATGCTTTCTCCTCTGCTGCTAAGTGCGCGGCGTGTATAAATATGTAAAGTGGAGGGGAAATGATTTCGTACATAACCTCTGCTTCTCCTTCATTGTAATCCTAGGTTTCATTAGTATAATAGACATTTTTTTGCATTCAAATATCGTTACACAAACGTGAGCTTTTACTTAACCTTTTACAAATGTGGAAATTGAAAAGGTTTTCCATGGTTTTTATTTTAATGATGTTTTATTATTGCCGTTCAAAACAATCAAATTGAATAATATTTGCTGTTAATAAACCCATTAGTGCATAAAGTTAATTTTTGTGTTTTATTTCAATTTATCTGATTATGATATCCATAGAAGTATTTTAGGTAAAGTCCAATCTGGTCAAGCTGATCCATTCTTCGGATGCCACTATAGGACTTGAACTGTTTTCATTGCAGTACAGACACTGCATATTTTTTTATGCTGGACCACCTTGATGCACCGTTTATCTCTATCTGTTTGTAGTTTGTACCAGTAGTGACAACACTGTTGTCATTCCAGTGCACCAGCAGTGCAGCACCAAAACTCCTGCAGTCATATGGTTTCTTCTGTTTCCTGTCTGCCTTTCTTTGAAGGACGTACTTCTTTGTCTGGTTTTCTTGAAATGACCCTGTTGCACTTATTTTCTTTGATGCCAGATGTCTTCCCATTTTCAGAAATGTAAAGTAGTTGTCAAAGAATATTGTATGCTCCATGTTTGATTCAGTTCCACCTGCATCAATGAAAGGTAGGAGTACACTTCCTGCAAGTCCAGATTCCAAATTATTTCAGTCTTTCATTTTACATTGCTGTATACACTTGGGAAAGTGGAAAGCTATCCTATAGCCACTGGCAGAGAAAGAAGTTAGCGGAATTTCACAATTTTGTGCATTATCTGATGGGGGGGTCAGGAAAACAGTCACCGAATGAGATGTAGATCGTGATCTTGTCCACTTAGGCGTTTCTTCTTTTGTGTTACAGTTTGACCTACTAATGCTTTTGAATTTTCTATCAGGGATATCGGAAACAGGGGTACTGGCCCAGTCTTACTATAGTATGTCACTTTCTTATTCATACAATTTCAGATTGTGAAAAGAACAGTATATTTTGGACATTCAAATGGATGTTATAGTAATTGCCTTTTAAGAATTTATTTCTGGTAGATTTCTTTACAATGCCATACAAAAATAATACTTGTAACAGCATATAGTACAAAATACTCGAGAATATAACAAAACATGACTTTTTCCTACGTCACATTGTTATGCATACAGAAGCGACTTCTTCAACTAAATAATGAAATGAACCATAGCACCAATCCAAGTACTTTGTGCAGGAGTCCTTGGCTTTAATGACAGCTTGACACCTACGCTGCATGAATTTAGTAGCCTTGCACACGTTTCATGGCTGATACTGTACCATTCTTGGGTCACCACTCGTTTTAACTCGTCTTTGGATGAAACCTTTCTACTGTGAACACTATACTTCTAAAATGCCCATAAATGTTCAATAGGGTTTAAGCCAGAAAACTGGGGAGGTGTTTTTAATTGTTTTAGAATGTTCCACATTAGCCACTCCTTGTTCAGAGCACCGGTATGTTTGGGGTTGTTATCCTGTTGAAACATGTAGGTCAGTTGCATTCCCAATTTTTCAGCACTTTGTTTAACATTGTTCCTCAAAATATTATTGTACACTGCTTTGTCCATCGTGCCTTTAGTAAATTGAATGTTCCGTACACCTTGTGCCGACATACACACCCACTTCATAACCGATCCACCTCCGTGTTTCACTGTGGGAATTGTATTGGCGACATCGTTGTCCATATTGGTCT
Source organism: Anabrus simplex (assembly GCF_040414725.1). Taxonomy (NCBI): domain Eukaryota; kingdom Metazoa; phylum Arthropoda; class Insecta; order Orthoptera; family Tettigoniidae; genus Anabrus; species Anabrus simplex. The sequence continues at coordinate 139,723,456 of NC_090268.1, forward strand.
TTCTCCACACCCTACGGGCACCATTGGAACCATACAGGTCGATTTTAGTTTCATCGGACCAGATGACATTATTCCAAAACTGCTGGCCCTTGTTTACTTGTTCTTTTGCAAAGAGTAGTCTTGCAGCATGGTTCTTCTTACTAACATAGGGTCTCTTCCTTGGTACTCGGCTATGGTAACCGTATCAATGTAAAACTCACTGGACCGCCTGAGTACACAGTTTCTTTCCAGTAACATTTTCCAGCTCTGCCTGCATCTTTGGAGCACTTATGAGAGGGTTGGATTTCACTTGCCTCACAATAAGTCTTTCAGCTTGTGGACTTCGTTTCTTTTGTTTGGGTTTTCTTGGCACATTCTTCACCGACCCTTCGTACTTAAACTTATTGACGACATATTGAACAGTGGCATGACTTTTCTTCACTTTGAGTCCTATTTTTGCAGGGAGTGCCCTCTAAGTACTAGATTGACAACTGTCTGTTTCAGCTCATAGCGAATCTCTTTACCCTTGCTCATTTCTACCAGCACTCATAGGTCTAAGATGACCACAACCAGTAACACCTCTCCTCGCTCCTCATCTACTTACGCATGTCCCACTCAGAGTTGTCAGATGACGCCATCTGTACTACTGTACGAATAACAAAGGGACTTGAGGTTTTTTAGTGTATGCATTTTTTATACACTTTATGTTTACATCTTATCATATTCACGACACACAACTATAAATCAATAATTTCCATAAATATACAAGCACATGGAATGCTTTATAACAAAATGGGTTGTGTATGAATAGGAATGTGACATACTGTATGACTCTATTCTTGTATGACAGCTTCCTTATGCATGGTTTTCTGGTTTTTCAGTTCCATCTGTAAACTCAGTAATATTTTGACTACCACTGGACCTAGCCTTCCCTTTTTCATATTTTGTTGAAGCAATTTGCTCCTTACATTTACTCAGAAATAGGTTTCTACCAACATAATTTAGATTACCGTCGTACTCATCTGTCATTATCATCAACCGTTTTACACCTATCATCAGGAGGTTTGATGTGCTGCTCCTCTCCAAATGTCGGTTCTTCCTCGTAAACTTTGAATATTTCACTCACCATCAAACTGGTAAGGGAATACAAATGTTTGAGACAGTAGGACTCCCTGTGCATAACGTCAGATTTTCAGGACAGCTATAGCCTATTTACAAGCCTCTGGATCTCAATAATAAGACATAATTGACATCTTTGTGTGTCGGTAGATTCATAGGAGTGTCAACAATATGGTCCATACCACAGTTTACAATTATTGGAAATATTTCTTAACTCATAAATAAAAATCTCAACTGTTGCACAAAACTCTGTACTATCTTGCTGCCATGCTCGCAATAAGTGTGATTCGACAATGAATGGTAAGGATAAAGAATGATGTATTCTTGGTTCTTGTTAGCTACAAGTTTTCTGAAGCACAAGAAAGTATCACAGGCTTAAAACCATGCATAAATATCACACTTTCTTTTTTTTTTTTTTTTTTTGGTGATGTCCGATTTTTCGGATGCTTTGCACTAATGGGTTAAAACGTTACAGAGGTAATGAAGTTAATATTTCTTCCTAGTTCTAACCAGTATACTTTTTCCAATCCATGATTTTGATCCGGGGCATTACGGCTGATGACCCTGTGGTTAAACTTTTTTTCATTTTTCAATATGGTTTTTTTACGTCTCGCTAACTAGTTTTGTGGCTTTCATAGATGCCGAGTGGTTCTGACTGCAGAGTGCTGGATTTCTGATCCTGAGTTCGTGAGTTTGATCAGGTGGCATTTGAACAAGCTCATGTAAAACTGGCATGTAAAATAACTCCTGTGATGGGACTAAATTCCAATACCTGGCATCTCCAGAAATCATAAAATTAGTTAATGGGATGCAAAAGCAGTAACTTAATTACTATAAATTTTACTTTCCTTATGAATTAGGCCTAATTCCTTAATTCTTTTTTAAATTTAGTTCCGTTTTGTATGACGATAGTGGGGTCAAATTTCGAATGAAGTACAATTTCTTTTTATGTTCCAGATTTTACTTCTTTATATTTTATGTACAACTGCTGTGCTCATCTTTTGTTTCCCTCCACTATATAAAAATGAAAACCTGCAACCTGTTTTCCAGTCATTGACCGGGTCAGGGATGTAATGAATGAAGCAGATATAGGCTGTTATTACGATCGGGTCGCCACTCCCAAAGTGATTTATTAATGAATGATAGATGCTATGAAATGAAAATGGAGAGTGTTGCTGGAATGAAAGATGATGGGGAAAACCGGAGTACCCGGAGAAAAACCTGTCCCGCCTCCGCTTTGTCCAGCACAAATCTCACATGGAGTGACCAGGATTTGAACCACGGTATCCAGCGGTGAGAGGCCAACGCGCTGCCGTCTGAGCCATGGAGGTTCTTTTTTCTCTCCACTATAATGCTCTCTAATTTCTACATTTCATATCTTTATTTTTCCATCATGATACTAGTGTGTGTACTCCCAGGATGGTAATATAAGTGAGATTGAATCAAGGTGTAGTAAAGCTAATGCAGTGAACTCGCAGTTGCGATCAACAGCATTCTGTAAGAAGGAAGTCAGCTCCCAGACGAAACTGTCTTTACATCGGTCTGTTTTCAGACCAACTTTGCTTTACGGGAGCGAAAGCTGGGTGGACTCAGGATATCTTATTCATAAGTTAGAAGTAACAGACATGAAAGTAGCAAGAATGATTGCTGGTACAAACAGGTGGGAACAATGCCAGGAGGGTACTCGGAATGAGAAGATAACGGATAAGTTAGGAATGAACTCGATGGACGAAGCTGTATGCATAAACCGATTTAGGTGGTGGGGTCACGTAAGGCGAATAGAGGAGGATAGGTTACCTAAGAGAATAATAGACTCTGTTATGGAGGGTAAGAGAAGTAGAGGGAGACCAAGACGACGATGGTTAGACTCAGTTTCTAACGATTTAAAGGTAAGAGGTATAGAACTAAATGCGGCCACAGCACTAGTTGCAAATAGAGGATTGTGGCAACGTTTAGTAAATTCACAGAGGCTTGCAGACTGAATGCTGAAAGGCATACCAGTCTTTAATGATAATGTATGTATATATGATACTAGTTCACATCATGTGATAAAGCATGGACCCTTTGACCATTCTGGGTATTTTTTCCCTATAACCAAAACATGTCAGCCATTCTAAATGGCTAAATAATAATTATTAAAAAAATGTTGATTTCCTCCGGAACATAATTTTTGAAATAATAATGTTAGTGATTTTATGTCTCACTAATTTATTTTATGTGCTGGTAAACTGACTTGAGGTTGGCATAGGCTATTCAAACACCTTCAGATACTACCGGACTAAGCTTGGATCTGTCTTGTCAACTTGGAACTCGGAAAGCCAGTGCTCTACTATTTGAGCTATTCAGTTCAGCAAAAATGACTACCAGTGTCATTTTAAACCTGGCATATTTTGAGTTGGAAAATTGAATGCTTGAATACAAATTTTCAGAGCTGCTAATGATGGGGTTTTGAATATACCATTTCTCAAATGCAAACTTGTACAAACATGGCCTGTACTGTGTAGTTAGCTCATTTGATTACTCTAATTTTTATTCCTGGTAACTGTAAGTAGTATAAAGTAGTATCTATTGCCCCCCATTATTGCCTGGCTAAGCCCAGCCAGTGAGCGAGAGATCCCGAGGTGGACCGTTCGTTCCTGGCTTTCCGTTTTCTAGAGGCATTTAAGGAAAAAGGGGTTGACGACCAAGCAAAATAATATAAATTTTTAAAAACAACACTTTTACATTTATTAACACAAGCATTTATAACATAAAATATCCTTGCTGGATTTCTTACAGCGAACTTTCGTAATATCTCATTCTCCAGTAGCATTTTCTAACCAAACGTACTTCTCGTCCTCCAGCATTACTGTTCTGGAATGAAAATTAACAAACAAAATTAGGCCTTTACTGCCTTTAAAAATTAAAGTATTTAACTGAAAGAGTCCAAAGACTTCAATAAAGGTTTGTATAAAATTAGTAGACAGCTATCTCACTTCTTATTCCACAGAAAAATTTGCTAAAGGCTCTGTGAATTTTTATTCATCTCAACACGTGGTCAATGATGAATTCTGATGAATCTCAGAATTCATGTATCCCACTCATCAATAACACCAGTAGATGCTGTAGTGAAAATCAAAATTATTTCCAAAATTTTATAATTAACTTATTATTATTATTATTATTATTATTATTATTATTATTATTATTATTATTATTATTATTATTATTATTATTAATAATAATAATTAAATAATAATAATCTCTAACCTTGTCTGTGCAATATTTTACTTTATCATCACACGATCGTGTTTTCCAACTAGTGTATCTCACTATATAATTCTCATGGCAATTATAATTCACATTTTTAAATGATTATTCTTCAATTAATTACTATTACTCATTATCACAGATTATGCCATTTGTGAACATTTAATTCTTACATTTGCATAGCATTCAAAATTTCAAATTAATTTGAAAATATTTCGGAATAAATATAAATGTATTGGACAATTTCTTATCCACGTGTGAGTTAATTGGAAATTAATTTATGAATTACTTGCCTTTGCGGAAAAATAACGAGACGATCTTTCCCTTAAATCTTAACAGCAAATTAAATCCTAATCTAGTCTTACTTGACACTAATCTCATTAAACTTTTCCTTAAGGTGCGCAAAATAAATCCTCATGGTGGCAAACAACGTTGAACACAATCTGTGCCGTTGCCAAAAATGCACGACCAGATTAAATCACATTGAACAATCAAAGACAAGGAAAATATTTATAATTACAACACACACACCACATTCACACAAGGTAACACATACTTTTTATATACATTATTTACAGCGAATCCTGCCCTTATAGATTTATTCTTTATTTTTAAGCATGGTCACATCGATAGTTTCCGGGAGGATAAGTTCGTGTAAGGAAATACTCTTTCTTCAATAGTGGCTAGTGATTGAAATTCGTGATATCACTTGGGTTGAAATATTCCTCAGACAACGATGTAGATTCATCTAAATTTCCGAAATTTATTTGAAGATTCCAGTAAGATTCCATGATCATCACCATCACATGGGTTACAAGACGCAAGTATCGCGTTCGTGAGCCTCAATTGCATTATTATTACTCCCTATTAGTGAAATATATACACATCATGTGCTCCACTTACAACAAATTATTGTGCTCCCAAAGACACAAGAAGTCATTCATCAATAATAAATCCTCCAATTAATAAATTACTCAATTAACATCCCGCAGGATAGCCGTATTCCAGGCACATCATGAACTGAGCACATTAAATCTCACATATAAGGCATCTAAGAAATTTATAGCTCACGACCGTATAATTCCATTTTAACCCGATCTTTACTTGATTTTATTATTATTCAAGTGATTATTATATCTATCAATCCTCGTGAAATATCATGAAATTAGATGACTCGATCCTAAAGAATACAAGTGATCTTAGAATTACACTAGGTTTGATCCTATCTCACGGAACTCAATCCAGATTGATTCCAATATCACAGGCAAATAAATAAAGTTTGTCGTGTGGTCAGTGATTTTTAGAGATATCTAACTCCAGTGTATGGGAACTCAGTCAAAGACAGACTACACATCTAATCTAATAGGTTCCAGATTTCAGTCACACACATGTAACTCGACTACCATGACACCTCAAGAAATGGAAAAATGAAATATTTATATCTACAACAAGAACTAATAGAGCTACGATTTAAAGAAGAAAGATCCTCTAGTTTCACAAAGATGAGATAGAAAATAAATTTTTAGATGGTACTCAAGTTTTAGATGAGGTTCGATCCCAGGTTGCAGTCAGTCATTCCGGCATTTCCCCGGTCAGTCACCTTCCCTATCCAGAAGCGCCTCACATACTTAGAAGATCATGGAGACACGGCAGAAGACGTCCCATGATGAAATTAAGATGTACATTGTAGAGGAGTAATCCATCTTGATATACACAGCGATCACTGGGATGAATGAAGTCATGTTCCAGAAGCGTAGGCTGTAACTAAGACGACAAATATTTAGATATGCTCACACACGCAGAATTATTGAATGTTCTCCTGGAGAAATACACTTAACTTGGATCTCCTAAGTTGGAATTCACGTCATAAGAGTTGTTAATAAACTTCACTAAATTCAGCAGAACGGATGTCTGCTTGCACGGCAAGGTTCTCCTTCCACGTGGTTACGATGAACAGCAGAGTAGACCAGAGTAGAGTACAGCAGAGTAGAGAGTGATTTACTTTGAACATGGCTTTTTATAGCCTTCGCTCGGGAGGTGTGTATTTTTTTAAGACGATCATTGGTTCACGGGGTCTCTTATAATTGGCTACGACTGCTCTCGAAGCTTGGTCGCAGTCCAGGTCGTCCGCGCGTGGCGGGCTAGAAACACAGGCTCGTCACGTGATCTACCTTGCACTCAGTCGAACGTAGATCAATACATCGCCTCTCTGAATGCCAAAAAAAAAACCAGTTTGGAGCTCGCTTCTTGCTTCTCAAATGACAAATACAGCTCCCGGCGAACAATAAAACTTTCAGTGTGAACTTGTCGTAAATATTCTAAATATCGCCAAATTTGAAGGGGACACTATTGCTGTCAAGAAGCTCAAGGGTGGATCAAGGGTAGTTTGCCAGCCTCTAGATCCACAGATTGGGCCGATGACCTTCGATGTTAGGCCCCTTAAAACAACAAGCAAGATCCCCAGATCGTGGAATCACCCTCAGCAGAGGTAGACAGATTTATAAATGATTGTAAAAATTCATGTGACATTCCATGTTTGAACAAAAAACATACAACAGAGAACGTGTCTCCAATTACAAAATTAAAATATAAGATATATTAAATAATTGTATTCATGATGATGATCATGGTAATGAGATTGGGTTAATGAAATGAAATGTCATATGGCTTTTAGTGCCGGGATATCCCAGGAAGGGTTCGGCTCGCCAGGTGCAGGTCTTTCTATTTGACACCCGTAGGTGACCTGCACATCGTGATGAGGATGAAATGATGATGAAGACAACACATACACCCAGCCCCCGTGCCATTGGAATTAACCAATTAAGGTTAAAATCCCCAACCCGGCCGGGAATCGAACCCGGGACCCTTTGAACCGAAGGCCAGTACGCTGACCGTTCAGCCAACGAGTCGGACATTGGGTTAATGATAGTGAGAAATGAAGAAATTAACATAATGATGGCAAGGATGGTAACAATGTTGTGTAATAATCATTACTAACTTAATTACTGTATAATCGATCAATTTGAAACTTTTTTAGTGCCTAATCATGAGCCTGAGGTGAAGGAGAAAATTTTGTTGTTGTAGCCAATATCTAACTCCGTACTGTTCACGGCCATTCTGTTATAGGCTACTCATTGCATATTCTGTGTAGTGGTAGTTATTGTGACTGGCTGTTATTTTCACAGTAGAACATGAATGAAACTCATGTTTTTGCCTGTGGGACATTGAATTTTAATCATGAAAGAAAATGCAAATTATCAAGAATGCTATTTACAACTTTGTACATAACTATCATATTGCATAAATATCTACGTGATCTAAGGGATTTGAAATGGGCATCTATGAGGAGACACTCGTGGCTTGCATTCAAATGAAATTCACCATATTTTCTCTTGTATAGAAATTTTAGGAAACATTTCTGGACTTTGTCTATTATATTGATACCTTTATTGTTACAGTAGCATATTTAAGTCTAGAGCATTCTAATGTGTTGTAGAGTGTAATAATTGTTGTTATTTCATTAAATAGTTTTACATTACACATGACGAATCCCAGCATTTTATAAGCGCTGTTGGCTGTTCTTTCAGTATGACTTCGGAATATTAACTTGGGCATCGAAAAATATACCAAGGTCGATGTACTCAATGACTTTCTTCAGTTTCTCCCCTAACATTGAATAAGTGAAATTTACTGACACTTTGGCTCTTGAGAAAGAAAGGGTTACACACTTATAAATATTAAATTTTATTTTGTTTTTAATGCTCCATTAGCAGATGTGTTCTATTTAAAGTTGCGAACTTTCCACCTTTCAGTGAACATAATTTTTTATATTGTCATGGATGACACTTAATCATAAGGACATGTTTTATTTCCTATACTTTCATATTACAGTCGAACCTGCCCTAACAGACACCCTTATTCAGCGGACACCTCCCTATACGGACAATTTTCCTTGGAACCGATTTTATTTTACATAAGACAAGTGTTAAATTGGCCTCATTTAAGGGGACGCCTCGAACACCGGACAGCGGACATCACCATTTGTATCGTCCATTTGACTTAAGCGGACACTTAACATGTTGCAGGACAATTTATTACACCGGACCACATGTCATCCTTTCTTTTAAAACCATTCTTCAGACATAAGGAAATCCCTTTTGAATGTTTGTACTATTTTGAGTGCATGGGGAGAGAAGGTACATCGGAATGCAGTTCTACCTAGTGGTGTATATGCCTATTCCGAGAATTCTAATTGTCCAGAAATGCTGCCAGAGACTGTTGACTCACAAGTTACCTGGGGATTTTCTTCCCTTCTTGCATCATTCTATTCATAACTCGGATTGTCGCTGATAAGGTCGAGCTCAGTTAGTCAACTTGAGAAGGAAAAGACAGTACAGGCCCTAATTAGTGAGACAGAAATACCGTAGCATTTCAGTTGTCTGTTAAACATGAGTAACACGGGACGATCGTGTTTAGATCTCAAGGCAAGAAGAAATGTGATTATAGAAAGTGACAAAGAACATTCAGTGGGAAAGCTTGCCGAAAAATTCAACTGCGGGAACACTCAAAATAAACACTATTGTGAAGAATAGAACTGAAATTTTAAAGGAGTGGGAGGAAAATAGGAATCGAGGAGTGAAAAGAAAGTTGGAGTCAGTTTTTTCAGAAGTGAACGTTGCGGTATATGAGTGGTTTAAGTGTGCTCAAGTGAAGAAACTGTGCGTGAGTGGACCAGTGTTACAAGATAAAGCTTGAGAAATCGCAAATAATCTGAAAGGTGAGGATTTTGTAGCTAGCAATGGTTGGTTAGATTGTTTTAGAAAACGTCATAACGTTAGTTTTAAACAGTCTGTGGAGAAGGTGGTGATGTGTCTGCAACTGAAGTAGCGGATTGGAAAGATAGGTTTCCAGACATTTTGAATAGTTACGAACTGAAAGACATTTTGAATGTTGATGAAACTGGTCTGTTCTTTATGGCATTCCCGAAGAAGTCACTAACTTTGCCAAATGAAAGTTGCAAGGGTGGGAAAATGTCTAAAGAAAGAACCACCATCATGTTTTGTTGTAACACGCTTGGTGAAAAGGAAAATCCTCTAATAATCGGTAAATCCTTGAGACCCAGCTGCTTTAAAAACAAGGACTTAAATTGTCTTGGTGTCGAATGGCATGCAAATAAAAAGGCATGGGTGATGTCAGCATTATTCGAGAATTGGCTCCTTGCTTTGGATTCCAAGATGGAGGCCAGAAACTGTAACTTGATCTTATTGCTAGATAATGCTACGTGTCGTCCAGAAATACGGCTTTCAAATGTACAACTCTTGTTCCACCCAATACCACTTCTCATCTTCAGCCCTTGGATCAAGTAATCATTCAAGCATTCAAATTAGACTATCGTAAGAAGGTTTTACGGTCGTTAGTGGCACACATGGATGAAGCAGACTCAGCTTTTGATTTGATGAAGAAGATCAATGTTGGCGATGCAGTTTCATGGACAAAGGCAGCCTGGAATGCAGTCAGCGAAACTGCAATCAGGAAATGCTTTGCAAAATGCGGCATCACTAATTCTACAGTTGAAGAACAAGCAGAGAGGTTCGAAATGAATATGATGAACTTTAGACTTTAACAACGACAGCTGGATTGACATATGATATTGAAGCCGAAAAAGAGAATATTCCTTGCTGTGACAATCTCAAGGGCGACTGGCAGTCCGACTTCAGGACGCACTTTAAGCTTCCTGTGTTATCAAATTATACAGTGATTGTTTGTTGCACGTATCGTAAGGTCAATGTTTGTTGCATGTATCATAAGGTCCATGTTTGTTTGCACCTCAACTCCTCATTCGTTTTCTTCTTATGATAGCTTTCAATTCTTTTAAGCTAAATTTTCAGGTTTAATTTAATTCACTGCACTTCGTATTTCTAGCTATCCATAGCAGCCTTCATTAGTCGTACAAAAGTACCATTTTGAATAAAACTTGTTATCGTTTTACAGAGCCCGAATTAGGAACGAAAAGTGACGATGTCGATGAGGCGGAAGAAGAACGAGAAGTTCTGTCAATGAAGCAGGGACTATATATGCTTAAACAGATAAAGAATTTGTCTGTCACGCTGGACGGCGAGTTTGGCGAGAACACTATGGAACCATTTAACAATTATATTCCGTTTTCGAGAATATTGCAGTTAAGAAAACGTGCTAAATTTACACAGATGAAGCTTCACGATTACTTCACGAAGCTGTAATGTTTGTAAATGATGTAAAAATCACTTATAATAACTCTCTATGAAATACTAGCACAGAAATGACTTAGAATAATAAAAATAAAGATATCTATGCTTATATTTAAGGTGGATGTTCTTTGCCATTAAAATGTTCGATTATTTTTACAAACTTGTTTTAGCGGACACCTTTCGTAATGGACATTTTTTCTCGGAACCAACGGTGTCTGCAGAAGGGAGGTTCGACTGTATTAGGTATCTACATTGATGCTATGTAATTAATTTATCAGGTGTAATTCAGCCAACCAGGCAAAAAACTGATAAGTTTATCAGATGTTTTCTATATCGTGCTGTAGAAGACAGCAGTCCTCTATTGTTGAAATATGCCTGTATAATTTCAGGTCATCCGCTTGAAGTAAGCATTTGTAATGACTTATACAATTTAGAAGATCATCAATAAAAAGTAAAAACAGCATTGGTCCCACATTCAAACCTTCCGGAAATCCTGAGAAGAAAGAATATTCTTTAGATGTACTTCTTGCAAAATGATGTACGTTTTTAGCCTGTAAAAGATCTTTGATGACACATTTAGTGTTGTTTGAGTCATCAGTCCATAGACTGGTTTAATGCAGTCGTCCATGCCACCCTATCCTGTGCTAACCTTTTCATTTCTACGTAACTATTGCATCCTACATCTGCTCTAATCTGCTTGTCATATACATACCTTGATCTACCCCTACCGTTCTTACTGCCTACACTTCCTTCAAAAATCAACTGAACAAGTCCTGGGTGTCTTGAAGATGTGTCCTATCATTCTATTTCTTCTCGTCAAATTTAGCCAAATCAATCTCCTCTTACCAATTCGATTCAATATCTCTTCATTCGTGATTTGATCTATTCCTCTCACCTTCAGCATTCTTCTGTAACACCACATTTCAGAAGCTTCTATTCTCTTTCTTTCTAACCTGGTTATCGTCCATATTTCGCTTCCATACAATGCCACGCTCCAGATGAAAGTCTTCAGAAACATCTTTCTAATTCCTATATCAATGTTTGATGTAAGCAAATTTCTTTTCTTAAGAAAGCTCTTCCTTGCTTGTGCTAGTCTGGATTTTATGTCCTCCTCCTGCCATCATTAGTTATTTTAATACACAAGTACCAATGTTCATCTACTTCCTTAATACTTCATTTCCCAATCAAATATTTCGTGCATCACCTGCCTTCGTTCGACTGCACTCCATTACTTTTGTTTTCGACTTATTTATTTTCATCTTGTACTCCTTTACAATTAAGAGATGAAAGTATATGATTTTCCATCTGTTCAATACAAATTCAAATGTGATATACAATGAAATGTCACATTTTATTCATAAATATTAGGGACCGGTTTCAGCATATCTATGCCATCATCAGCCTAAAGTTAGATACACAAGGACACAGGTAAATTACACATGTCAATACACAAATAAACTTTCTAACATATTGGCAATTCATAATAGCGTTGATATATACAAAATTTTGAATGTATAAAAACTCTCAATTATACCTCTTATAAAATTTATGATAAAGGTAAAATGATCTATTTACAATTCTGTGATATCTATTACCTAGTGATGTTTTGTGTTACAATTGTGTGTTAAATAACAAAAGATGTCTTTTAAAACACTTATGTCTGAACAGCTTATACACCTAATAAAAATTTGGGGTATTGACATTCCTATAGTATTAAAATTTAAGACGTTCTATCACGTAAAAATACTCATGTAAATAAAATTAGTAACAGTGTCCAGTATTGTTACATTGTAAAAGAGAATAGCTGTTCGTTATTTAATGTTTGTTAAAATAGTTCCTCATTAGAATATAGGCGGTAAGCCAAGTTAAATTGAGCGGCTTTAAGAATCAAATAAGTCTTGCTTGAAATAGCGGTAGCTTAGTTGTCAGGTTGCCAGATGGTTTTAAGTTTCTAAATCTCAGAAGTATAAAGAACATGTGAGTGGCTGAGGCCGTAGTTGATGAGTATGAGTTCACAAAGCACTGTGTCATCAGGTGGTGAAATGCAATTCTAGAGATCTTGTTTCAAAACGGACCTAAAAAAGATTGAAAACTGTATCAATATAACGTAAAAAAAACGCGAAAGAAATAATTAATTTTGAAATATAAACTCACCTCATGCACCACATACCAGCAGAACACTTCGTTCATACCATTCAGCAGCTTCTCGAGATCTTCTGCAGTCTGAGATAAAATAACAATATCATTGGCAAATCTCAAGGTTTTGATTTCCTCTCCTTGGATTGTGATACCCTGTCCAAATTCCTCTTTGATTTCCTTTACTGCCTGTTCTATGTAAACATTGAAAAGGAGGGGGGACAAACTGTAGCCTTGCCTCACTTCTTTCTGGATTGCTGCTGCTTTTTCAAAGCCCTCAATTCTTATCACTGCAGACTGATTTTTTATACAGATTGTAGATAATTCTTCGTTCTCGGTATCTGATCTCAATCACTTTCAGAATCTCAGAGAGCTTGGTGCAATCAACATTATCGAATGCCTTTCCTAGATCTACGAATGCCATGTATGTGGGCTTTTACTTCTTAACTTGATCCTCTAAGATCAGATTAAAGTCAGGATTGCTTCACGTGTTCCAACATTTCTTCTGAAGCCAAATTGATCTTCTCCCAACTCAGTTTCAACTGTAAAAAATAAATAATAAATAATACGTGTTAAAATTTTTCAGGCTGAGATACTAAACTAATGGTGCGGTAGTTTTTACACTTGTCAGCACCGGCTTTCTTGGTAATAGGTATAACAACATTCTGCCGAAAATTGGGTGGCACTTCTCCTGTCTCAAACATCTTACACACTAAATGGAATAACCTTGCCATGCTCGTTTTTCCTAAGGCAGTCAGTAATTCGAAGGGAATGTCGTCAATTCCACGTGCCTTGTTCCTATTTAGGTCTCTTACAGCTCTGTCAAACTCTTTGACCACAAAATTGGGTCTCCCATTTCATCAGCATCAACAGCCTCTTCTTGTTCCAGAACCAAATCATCTACATCTTTACCCCGATACAACTGTTTGATATGTTCCTGCCATCTTTCTGCTTTGTCTTCTTTCCCTAGAAGTGGCTTTCCATCTGAGCGCTTAATATTCATACACCTAGTTTTTATTTCTCCAAAGGTTTCCTTGTTTTTCCTGTATGCAGCATCTACCTTTCTTAGGACCATACAACCTTCGACATCCTTGCACTTTCTATCCACTTTATTCTTTAATCGCCCGTATTCTTTTCTGCCCTCTTAATTTCTAGCATTCTTGTATTTTCGTCATTCATCAGTCAGGTCTAGTATCTCCTAAGTCATCCACTAATTCTTAGTTGAACTTTTCTTCCTTCCTAACATTTCTTCAGCAGCCTTAGTGATTTTATTTTTCATGACTATTCGCACTTCCTCTATTGCATTTCCTTCAGCCTTTTCATTTAGTCCTTGTGTTACATGTTCCTAGAAACAATCCCTCACACTCTTTTCTCTCAACTAGTCTGGATCCCATGCCCTTGCATTCCTTCCTTTCTTCAATTTCTTCAGCTTCAGATGGCATTTCATGACCAATTTGTGGTTAGAGTCCACGTCTGCTCATGGGAAAGTTTTGCAATCCAACACCTGGTTTCTGAATCTCTGCCTAATCATAATGAAGTCTATTTGATACCTTCCAGTGTCTTCAGGTCTCGTACACGTATACAGCCGTCGTTTGTGGTGTTTGAACCAAATATTGGCAAGGACTAAATTATGATCAGTGCAGAATTCAACCAGCCGACTTCCTCTTTTGTTCCTTTGTCCCAGTCCAAATTCTCCTACTGTATTACCTTCTCTTCCTTAGCCTACCACTGCATTCCTGTCTCCCATCACAATTAGATTCTCGTCACCTTTTACATATTGTATTAAATCTTCTATCTCTTCATATATTCTTTCGATTTCTTCATCATCCGCTGAACTAGTAGGCATATAGACCTGCACTATTGTGGTGGGCATTGGTTTGGTGTCTATCTTGGCGACAATAATTCTTTCACTATGCTGGCCATAGTAGCTTACCCGCAGTCCTATTTTCTTATTCATTATTAAACCAACTTCTTGCATTTCCCGTGTTTGATTTTGTGTTGATAATTCGGCACTCACCTGATCAAAAATCCTGCTCTTTCTCCCAATGTACTTCACTTACACCAACTTCGTCTAACTTTAGTCTATCCATCTCCCTTATCAGATTCTCTAACCTACCACAATGATTCAAACTTCTAACATTCCACGCTCCGACTCCCAGAATTTCAGTTTCCATCTTCCTGATGATCTCGTGTAGTCCCCACCCGGAGATCCGAATGGGATACTAGTTTACTTCCAGAATATTTTACCCCGGAGGAAGCCATCATCAGTACATCATTCATACAGAGAGAGCTGCATGTAGTTAGTTACGGCTGTAGTTTCATGCTGCTTTCAGCCGTATAGCAGTATTAACACAGCTAAGCCATGTTTAGTATTTTTACAAGGCCATATCAGTCAATCATCTCGACTGCCACCCTTGCAACTTCCGAAAGGCTGCTACCCCCTCTTTCGATGAACCATTCGTTAGTCTGGTCTCTCAACAGATACCCATCCGATATGGTTCCACCTGAGGCTCAGCTATCTGCTTCATTGGGACACGCATGCCTCCCCACCGCGGCAAGGTCACGAGGTTCGCAGACAAAATTAATATAACTCTGCCATAGATTGCCCAGTAGATATCCGTTTCTCTGCCGTATGGTAGAGTGAAATGGAGCGTTGCAATTTTTTTAAAAATTATTTTTTGCTGTTTGCTTTACGTAGCACCAAGACCAATAGGTCTTATGGTGACGATGGGATAGGAAAGGTCTAGGACTGAGAAGGAAGCGGCCGTGGCCTTAATTAAGATACAGCCCCAGGATTTACCTGATGTGAAAATGGGAAACCACGGAAAACCATCTTCAGGGTTGCCGACAGTGGGTTTCAAACCCACTATCTCCCGGATGCAAGCTCATAGCTGCGCGCCCCTAACCGCACGGCCAACTCGCCCGGTAACGTTGCAGTTAAGAAGCAGACTGCCCATATGGCTTCCAATCAAAATGCCCGCGTGCAGTAGCTGAGGCCATATTATAGGATTCATGTAAATTGAAGCAGTGGAAATACCGTACTATTCGGGGATGTGTGCAAGGATAGTCAGGTTTGTACTTTTTGAGAGAGAGGATGTTCAAGTTGATGAATTAGTGAAGGAAAGCAAGTGCTGTAATGAAATTCATAAACATCCCACCGCACTGATGATTTACAATCTTACTGGGGACTGGAACATCAGAATATGATCAAAATTGCTATTTTTCAATCTTATCACTAGTGTGTAGGGGTAACATTCCTGACCGAGCCAGGAGACAGGCTTCTCATATGGCACAGAGAGCTGGAAAGAAATAAGGCTTACGAGCATTGCATGCAATGCAAAAACTGAAAGAACCAGACGTGGAAAAGAAAATTTGACATTGTCATTGGTTTCAGGTCCTTTTTATTGCAAGCCCAAATGTTCTCTTCATAAATTGGTTTACAAATGAAACATTGAATTGACAGAAACAGGGCAAGTTGACTGTGTGGTTAGGGGCGCACAGCTGTGAGCTAGCATCCGGGAGAAAGTGGGTTTGAATCCCACTGTTGGCAGCCCTGAAGATGGTTCTCCGTAGTTTCCCATTTTCATACCAGGCAAATTATGGGGCTTACCTTAATTAAGGCCACGGCAGCTTCCTTCCCATTCCTAGGCCTTTCCTATCCCATTGTCACCATAAGACCTCTCTGTGTCGGTGTGACGTAAAGCGAATTGTAAAAAAAAAAAAAAAAAAGGACAGAAGGCTATTTCCTTAAAGTTGTAAGCTAGGCTGTGTGGCTCAGACGGTTGAGGTGCTTGCCTTCTGAGCCCAACTTGGCAGTTTCGATCCTGGCTCAGTCCAGTGGTATTTGATGGTGCTCAGATATGTCAGCCTCGTGTCAATAGATTTACTGGCACATTAAAGAACTCCTGCGAGACTAAATTCTGGCATCTTGGCGTCTTCAAAAACCATAAAAGTAGTTAGTGGGACTTAAAGCCAATAACATTATTATTATTGATGTTGTAAAATTTTATTTGGTTTGCCGTGCACATATTTGCAAGAAAATTGCGATAATTTTAGAGTATAAAACCTTTTAAATGAAGTTTTACACTATTTACGGTACTGAGTGAATAAAAAAGGTAAAAGATTATGTGTGTACAGGGATAAACTGTGAAATTTGGAAGGCCCTGCTGCAGAGGTATGCCCTTGCCATGCGTTTTGGTGGGTGTGCCATTTATCAACTGATGAGCCCAACTTAGCACACTGGGCGAAACGCTGGTAACCAGGAATGAGTTCGCTGGAAAATTTATAATGTCCAATAACGGACCATTTATATTGGTATTAGTATTGCCAGAAATTTTTTTTTGCATACTTGATGTAGGTATTACTTCAATATTCAATATATAATGTCTCATAGAGACGTTATGAGAGACTGAAATATTCATTCTTTGTGTTTGTTTTGACACCTGCTCACACTCCATGTTCTGAGGTATCCTCTTTTGTGTTTCTCTGCATGAAATTCTTGAACAGTCCTTCTCAGGTTTCCTGTCTTGAATTTCTTTACATTTCCCAGTCACTTTCAGTTGCATTGTACTACTGTATATTTCATGGAAACTACACCTAGAACACTTCATTCCAGTACCGAGCGAGTGGTTGTGCAGTTTGGGTCACGCAGCTATCAGCTTGTATTTGGAAGATAGTTGGTTCATACCCAACTGTCAGCAGCCCTGAAGATGGTTTTCCATGGTTTCCTATTTTACTCCAGGAAAATGCTGGAGCTGTACCTTATTTAAGGTCATAGGGGCTTCCTTCATGTTCCTACCCCATCGTTACCATAAGACCTATTAATAATATCTGTCACCAAGCTGTAAAGCTTAGGAGAAAGAGGTGTTACTTTAGTGATACCTGGGGATGACTGTTACCAAATTTTTTAAAAATATTCTGAACAAGACCACAAATTAAATATTTAAATTGTTACAATGATAAGCTCGAAATAATCTCTTATAAATAGCACCAAAATTTAACTCCCTGAGAAAAAACAAAAAACTTTACCTCTTTATACACCCATCAGATGTCTGTACTAGAAATATCATTTTGATTTCACCATGATCAGCTTCATCATACCTGGTTAATTTTATCCCCATCTGATGGTATCAGCCCCTGTAAGATTAAATTTGATTCAGAGAAGTAAAAGAACACACATGCTTCGTGTAAAGACTTCATTATTCTAAGTACTCCTATCAAGGGTGAAATTTCAACCATAACCCTTTTCTTGTTTCTTTGAAAAAAGGCTTATAATATTTGGTAAACTTTTATAGAAGAGGAAGGAATTTCAAGATGTTATTTTTTTTCTCCAGCAAGGTATCTAGTATTGTCCACACCCTTATACTGGCACTTTTAAGTGCAAAATATTTCTGGTAATTAATAATAACACTAGAGGACCCGTGCTGCTCCACAGCAACCGTTATACATAGGTCAGATAACTCGTCTTGATATGCCTGTCGAAGTTATGTTGTTTTGTCAGTCCTTTTCAGTGGTTTTATGAACATTCAATAAGAAGCACATTATGGTATTCCGCAGTTTATCCATTCTGACATCATCGCATCGTCTGTTTGGTAAAAATCTATCCTTTTATTCGCTTTGTTATTCAGTCGGTTTTGATCGAAAGCTTGGTATACCCCACTGTCGGTAGCCCTGAAAATGGTTTTTCGTGGTTTCCCATTTTCACACCAGGCAAATGCTGGGGTTATACCTAATTAAGGCCACGGCCGCTTCCTTCCCACACCTAGCTCCTTTCTGTCCCATCGTTGCCATAAGACCTGTCTGTGTCGGTGCGACATAAAGCAACTTGAAAAAAAAAAAAAAAGAAGCTTGGTATTGTGTCGTAGAAGGCAATGGTATTTTTAATCGCAGTTCTTCTATATAGAACGGTTGTCTTATGAGCTCAAAGGTTAGTCTCGAAGGAGAGTTTTTTTGCCAGGCAGAAAACTTTTTTAGGGTACTTCCAAGATGCGCACTGGTTGTCTGAGTCAGACAGTCGGCGCTGACTGTCTGACTCCGAGCGGCAGGTGGGATGTGGCCATTATGAAAACTGATTGTCAGCACAGACAGAGCTGCCACAAAAGAAAAGATATGAAATACAACTGATCAGTGTAGCATGGAACTAACAAGAGAACAGGCTGCAGCTCTATTGCTGCTAAGTAACAATGTTAAAACCAAGTTGAAACGAATGAGAAGTGATATACATCCAATGAATGTATTATGATCTTTTTACGGGGAGTACAAACACCTCTTTTCCACAGTTACTTGCCGACAAAAACAGATTTTTCGAATATTTCAAAATGAGTTCAGATATGTTTTATTTTATTTTGTTAAAAATTTAACATAGGTGATGTTCCTATTGGAATGATCTTTAATTCATTTATACCATATCGAAGAATTAAGTTGAACTTTTGAAATCAAATCCTCGATACCCATCGTTAACAAAATGTCAATCACACTCAACACGAAAATCAACAGCCTGCGCGGCAGGTTGTCTGAAACCAGAATGAACGAATCATTCCGGTAAACATCTGAGTCAGACTACCAGTGCGCAGGCTTCCAGCGCGCAGGTGCATTATGGCCAGTGCCGTTTAGCAACAAAGGATATACTTATGCCGACTCGGCGCCGACTCTCTGACTCAGAAAACCAGCGTGCATCTTGGACGTACCCTTAAGGTACATGGCCTTCACTCTTTCTAGTGTAAGTTTAGCTAGGTTATCTTTCGATAGGTGTTCTCAGATAATGTTTAAGGCGTATATCATGATGTGGTCTGTTTGTATGTAGACTTTTTTCTCCAAGCAGCATCTAAATTATTAGAAACGCTCTGCCATCTGTTGAATATATTTGGAAGCTGGAAAAGGTTAGAGAATCAAGGAGTCTGTAGCAGGGAATAGTATTCTTATGTGATCAGAGGACGTGTATAATCTCTGGCTTGACAGGTAGTAATCAAACATGGCTGCATGCAATGACATCAGTAAAAATGAAAATCACATATATAAGAATATTAATGAAAGTGTAAGTCGCTTAACAACCTACTAACTTCAGAATGTATTGCAGGTTAGCTTAAGCCTTCGCCTGCAATTATTGGAGTGATCATTTAATTATTTTATTTTATGATTACTCAAAGTTGGCTGAACTTAGTGACCCATCAGTGTCTCATGATTCACCGGCCAGTAATTCTGGAGAGAGTAAAACAAAAACGAAGCAATTCGGTCCAGTAGAACGGACAGACGGATTTGCCAAAGCTGTTTTTGGTAAACTCTTTTAATATGTAGATACCTGACAGAGATAGTGTGTGGTTTTTTTAGCATATGTCCAGCAGTTTGCATAAAATAACAGCCAAAATGAATAACTGAGTATGTGTATCAACTACAGTCTGATAAGATCTGTGGCAATTCACATAATTTATATGTTGTTCATCTTATGTTTAAAGAAATTCAAAAATAATATCCTTTTATTTTTCTTTTAAAATAAAAAAGGGGTCTTTTCTGTTATTAAGATGTATGTAAAAGAAATATAATGTTGTGTAAGATGGCAAGGATTGCTTTCTGCCTTCTACACTTCTTTCCAAGTTTTTTTTTCATTCATTTTCCTGGACAGTGAGCTGGATAACTCTTGATGTCATGTTACTCAGGAATTACAGAAGACTGAAGAAACTGAGAAACGCTGGACAAAGCTGAAGGAAGACTATGAGTGTCTAGATCATCAGCTAACTGTTTTGCCCAAAGAACTGACCAAAGATGTGATGGTTCCTGTAGGACCCAGGGCTCTTATGAAGGGGAAGATAGTTCATACCAATGAGATACTTGTACGCTTGGGTGAGGATTGGTTTGCTAAGCGAAGTGCAGCACAAGCGTCTGAAATTTGTCAAAGGAGGTTGGCCTGTAAGTTGATCTTTGTGCATATGCATGTGATTATAAATGATTTCTCAGAATTTAAGAATTTGTTAGTTTCCTTGTCCACACTTACTCCAGCCTCCACATATCTTAGTCCATTAAAATTCCTAACCTCGGGTCATTTATTCCTTTTAAGTTGCTACATTTTACATTGGTCCCAAAACCCAGGTCAGCAACTTAAGCCCCATTAAGAAATCAGGCAAGCTCCATCCTATTCCCTGTTATGCCCATGCCTATTAAATAAATAATTTTTATTGTAGTGTCATGGAAATCTGCTTGCTTCATCATAATTATCTTGCTTGGAAAAGCAATACGTTCTTGTTAAAGTCTGATATAAATAACATTAAGAAAGTAAAATACAATTTTATATTTTATAACCGGTACTCAAAACAAAGGAAAGCAGCTCACTGCAGTGCATATATTATCAAGTAATAAGTTCCAGTTGCCAGATAGCATACAACAGTAGTGACAGAGGAAGAATGGCAAAGGAATTATAAGAGACTCGCAAGAGGCCATGTACACAGTAATTTTATTTCTATGAACAGGAAGCTTAAAAGCTATATGTTCTGTCTGTTCATCCTATGCTCATATTCATACATTTCTGATATATTTTTTGAACAATTTATGAACTTCATTCATTTTTTGAATCTAGTGAAATCCATTTTTTAAGTATAGTTTCTATTTTCCAGGAATTGACAACATGTTGTAATATCACTGTTTTCTCGACAGTAACGGCAGTTGAGAACATTGTACCATAAAAATAAATATAAGAACTGAAAACATTCATAAGCAGTACATAATCATAAGGATACATTATATGTAGGCTTGTATGAAATATTTATGTTCGTGATGGCTATATTCATTTTAAACTATTTCATGTACCAGCAGCTGTACATGTTTCTCCTGTGCAGAAAGTAGTTTTGTGTAGAGAATTTAACAGTTGTAATAGCAGGGAAAGATGACCACATTTAAGCATCTATAAAAGTTCAGTGGAATAACTTAATAAAAAAAATCATTCTTGTACCGGGCGGTACACCTCCATGCCGCGAATTCAAATATTGCGCCAGTTGAAACCTCTCTACAGGAGAAACTCTGAACTTTAAAATCTGGATTAAATCAAAGGTTTCTCTGAAGATGTCTCTACTGTAAATTTTGAAGTGTTCTGAACTGTGTCTATTTTGATTTGTGCTTGTTTGCTCCTATCAAGAAGTTTGAACATTCTCTAACAGATGTCGCTACCCAAAACTATGGTAACACACTCTGGTGCAATGGAATGAACTTTCCTGAAGAAATATTGTATTCCTAAGTTTTATTTTTACTAAATTTTGTTCTGTGGTTTGTGGGTTGGCAATATAATCCTTTCCTTCTGCCAGTTTTAGCCAATCATAAATTTCTGTAATTAATTTTCCACCAATAAGGCGTTTCTTCATCGTTTTGTGTATCAGTTTTTGCTGTCGGCCAATAAAAGTTTGTGGGCGGGTTGTTATCATTCATGAAAGGTCTCGAATGTTCCACGAGGGTATATAAACTGCTGATTTTCTTGTCTCGGGGCCACTTCAGTAACATCTTTCGCAGTGTGTAAACATATATAGCAGGGGGCGGGAAGCGCCTCTTTCTCCAAGCAGGAGTTCATCTACAAGGTAATGGCCTGTTAACATCTTCATTTCTTGCTAGCTCAGCAGTTTTAACCCGCGGGGGAAGGTTCGAATCCTTTTTAATGTAAACCTTACTGTATTCATGTAAAGTAGCTGCAATTTGGGATAGAGAGTGCTTAACCCTCTCGAACTCCCCTTCATTTTGAATTTGAGGTGACTATGTTTTCTTTACCGTTTTTCTCTTCCTTCTTAAAGTCTTAAACTTATTTGCCAACTAGTCACCTCCCTAGTATGGGATTAGCCCCTGTATAACTGGCCGAGTGCCACCTAGGTTTTAAGAAGTTTCATGTAGGAGTGCAAACTACGCCTCCAGTCAGTTTGGTTTTTTGGGCCATTTAATTAACCAAGAGTTTGTTTTCTTCATGTGAAGGCCCGGTAGGTTGAGTACAAGATACCCCTGTTTCTCTGTATGTGTGCCTTAAGGGCAGTTAGGAAAGAAGTTTGTTGTAGCCTGTGATAGGCTTGTAAAATTGAGAGTGGGTCTGCTCTTTCCCTCTTAATATTGTAATTAGGAGCAAGTGCTCCTTGTACTTAGGGGTTTTCTGCCCTGTAACTATTGTGGTGGTGAGCTGAGAGCTCATAAATTAATCTTGTGCCTCGAAGCCGAAATCTGGTAACAATTGTAATTTCTTAAATTGTTTTCTGCTACTTCGTACTTGTTACTCTGTAGTTGTTATCTGTTGATTTTGAAAAGAAAATATAACCTTTGTTAAAGTTTTAACTTTAATTTCGTAAGTTGAGACCTATTCCAGCCAGCACCTTCTTTCACCTCTAACTACCACGGATAACTCCGTAACAATTCTAACATAGTCTAATGCCACCCTTCTTACCTTTCTTTATTCCCAGGAAATCCTAGAAATACTAAACTGAAATTTGCTTAACCCTGGCTGCCTAGTATATAGTTTAACGAAATACAAAATAAATTCGTATATTTTCAGAAAATGTTTGGAACAGTATTCATTTATGTTTTTGCTAGTGGTGTAACGTCGTACTAACACATCAAAGGCTTTCGGTGATGCAAGGATGGGAAAAGGGCTTGGATTGGGAAGGCAACAGCCATGGTGTTAATTAAGGTACAGCCCCAGCATTTGTCTGGTGTGAAAATGGAAAACCCACAGAAAACTATCTTCAGGGCTGCTGACAGTGGAATTTAAACCCTCCCTCGCAAATGCAAGCTCAGCTATGCGACCCTAACCGCACAACCAACTCGTTAAATCAGTATTTATTTAATACTCTCCATAGAAAAGCTTTCATTTTAATTTTACAATGTACAGAAACTTATTAACAGAAGCATAATTTTTAGTTGTATATTAATACAAAAGCTTTTCAGATATAGAAACTTATTTTAATACTGTCTCTATGAAGCACTTTTTTTAACTTTTGCTCTCAGTTAGAAAGGTCAAAAGCTCTTTAAAACGCATAATTCTGTTGACACTGCCAGTTCAATGTCATGCTGTATTTGGGCTTGTCTCTTGGAGCACAATAATTTTATTCTTGGCTGAAATTTTTATAGGCAGACATTAAGTTCTACAACACTTTATAGAATGTCATAATTCTCTGATTTTAAGATACAGTAGTAGGAACGCCAGAGACTTTCATTGTTGCCAACTGAGGCTGGTATTGAATGAGCATAAGTGAGAGATACAGTCAGCTGAGGTATGTTGACCAACTTCTTTCAGTGGTATCAGATGGAAGCAAGTCCGTATGTCGAATCATCAGCAAAGTTCATGTGCAGCATCTGCAGCAGAAAGACAACAGTTGATTTATGACAGTTCTTAAATTCATGATTTGTACATTTTTGCAGAACCTCTAACATGACCTTGCAGAACCCCTATTGGAAATCACTGATCTGTAAGTGCAGTAGCATAGCCAGGATGAACTGATAGGGGGAGATATAGTTACCAAATGTTGATGGAACATAATGAAGGTGTTTGTGCGTGTGTGGTGCGCTCATGCATGAGTGTCTTTATAAGGACGCTATACACAAGTTAATTATGATGATATTCAGATTGCAGTACTAGTACACTACAAAATTTTACGTTAAAATACAGAGCAAGAACAATATGATCACAGTGAATAGTTTTACAGCAAATGGTATCAGATTACAATCTAAAATCCAACTTTTGAGGCTTCTTAGAAAATAGATTAAAGAGATCTGTTGGTTTTACAATTATGTCTCTGTGAATGTTCAAAATAGCCAACCCATTGACTCAGTTTTCACTTGTTGATTGTCAGTTTCTGTTTATTTTCTATTTATCTGTTTTTGTTTTGGCTACACTTCTATATAAGTGGCTCATTTGGGCCGTGCTGTCCAAAATGCATCTATATTGCCTTGTCAGGTACCATATCTTTTCTTCTGGTTTCTTATAACTAATGTCCGTGTGTGGCCATCTCTTGTCTAAAATTCAGAATTTTCACTACCATCTGTATAAGTAGGCCTACCCTCTTATTTTGCCTGTATGGAACACTATACCTCAATTTACTTTTTTCCTGCCATTGCTGGACACAGTTAA
Organism: Anabrus simplex; assembly: GCF_040414725.1. NCBI lineage: Eukaryota > Metazoa > Arthropoda > Insecta > Orthoptera > Tettigoniidae > Anabrus > Anabrus simplex. Next base: position 139,748,248 of record NC_090268.1, read on the forward strand.
CGAAAGATTGTTTGAAAGTGATGTCCATTTGTTCTGTGTGTTTATCATATGGTAACAACAATTAATCTTTCTTTCTACATTTAACTTTTGACTTGTGTGTTGTAATGAGAATATCAGTCACATTCATTTGAAGTTTATGGTCACTCTATTGGTCTTCATTTGGTAATGCACACCATTGAATGCAGAGTTTCCTCACCCATCAAGCAATGTCCATATCCAATCAATCCGGATAAGCGCAACTTCGTTATCCAGAAGATTCAAGAGATGGAAGGGCAAGGTCTCAATGAACCCTCTAGATCCTGTTGGGCTTCACCTATCATCCTGCCAAAGAAGAAGAAGAAGAAGAAGAATGGGGTGTATCGACTGTGTGTGGACTTCCGCAGGTTGAACGAGAAGACCATTAGTGATGCCTACCCCATGCCTGACCTGAAAGACTTGCTGAATCAAGTAAGTGGGTCTAGGATTTTCAGCACACTGGATCTCAACTCCGGATACTGGCAAGTGGTGGTCAAGGAATGTTATAGACCACTGACCGCCTTCATGACACAGAGAGGATTGTACCAGTTTGCAGTAATGCCCTTTGGATTGAAGAATGCTCCTGCCACCCTCATGCAACTGATGGATAAGGTATTACAGTATCAGGATATGTTGGATATTTTTGCCAAGTGTATCTCGACGATATTTTAATTCGCAGCAAGAATTTTCAAGAACACCTTGTACATCTGAAGAAAGTACTGGCTTAGAAAGGCAACCGGAGAAAAAATCGAACTATTGAAGAAGCTGAACGCCCTCGTACCAAGCGACAAGTACGTCAGATAAAAGAAATAAATTTCATTATAATAGATCCGTATTGAACTGTGATTACAATAGAGTTAAAATAATGTATTATTAAGGTCCACCTTTTCAATACAAACTGCACAGAGTTTAAATTACATATACGTTCAGGGACTAGTTTCGACCTAACAGTAGGTCATCATCAACCTAAAGCAAATTAAATACATAGGTATCGAAGAAAATTAAACATTGTTAAGACACACAAGGTCTAAAAATTGTACATACCATGTGAGAAACTGAGATAAGATTTGAGAGACGTGCTGCACCGTGTTAAAAAGTAGCTCTATGATAGAGATTCATAAAAAGTCCAGTGCGCCGTACAACATTAAAAAAGTTGTTAAAGATAGAAATCCTTAAGTTGCTGGTCAAGGAATTTAAGGATTACTTTTACAACTTTTTTAATGTTATACAGCGCACTGGACTGGATTCTTTTATGAGTCTCTATTTTTTAACATAGTGTAGCGCATCTCTCGGTTTTTAGGCCTCCACATGCAACAATCACCTTCCTTCAAGTTTCAAAAAACAGAAGAGCCTTTCCAGCATCCATGCGTTATTTCATTTATGAATGTCCTAGGAAAAGGACGTGACTTCAGCTCAGTTGTTCTTCGAATGGATAACAGCATCTTTAAGGAGCCAGCATATATTGAATTCCTTGACCAGCAACTTAAGGATTTCTATTTTCAACAACTTTTTTAATGTTGTACGGCACACTGGACCTTTTGTGAATCTGTATCATAGAGCTATTTTTTTTTAACCTAGTGCAGCTGGTCTCTCAAATCTTATCTCAGTTTCTCACATGGTATGTACAATTTTGAGACCTTATGTGTGTTTACATTGTTTAATTTTCTTTGATAGTTATGTATTTAATTTGCTTTAGGCTGATGATGACCGACTGTTAGGTCGAAACTAGTCCCTGAACATATATGTAATTTAAACTCTGTACAGTTTGTATAGAAAAGGTGGACCTTAATAATACATTATTTTAACTCTATTGTAAGTACGTCAGTTCCTTGGCTTGTGTGGATGGTATAGCAGCTTTGTGCCACACTTTGAAGAGAAGGCAATACCACTCACCAATCTATTCCATAACAACCGTCCGTTCCGATGGATCGGCAAGGATGAGGCAGCATTCCAAGGCATTAAGGCTGCAATGTGCAATGCTCCCGGTCTCGCCCATCCCGACCCTCAAGTGAAGATATGCCTGCAGACGGACGCCAGCGACTCCGGCTTAGGAGCAGTGTTATTCCAGGAGAGGAGTGATGGCGGAAGGGACATCATCGAGTATGCCAGCAGGAAACTATCTCCCACCGAACAACGCTACTGCACTGCTGAGAAGGAAGCCTTAGCCATGGTGTGGGCCATGGGCAAATTCAGAGGCTACTTGGAGGGAAGGAAGTTCCAGCTCTACGCTGATAACGCTGCTCTCAAATGGTTATACTTGGTCGCTGGCTCAAAATCTAAATTGATGTGATGGACTCTGTTAATCGCAGAATTTGATTTCAATGTGTGTCACTTCCCAGGACCGACGAACATAGGAGCAGACAGCATGTCTAGGCATCCGGCGATGGAACCTGAAGCTAGGAGCACCATTGTCGAGGGGGAGTTCCCACAAAAACACCAAGAGTGAGCCTAAAGAGCCTGTCCTTGACCAAACACCTTTATTTGTGTGGGCTGTAGCTATTACCACTCTTCTGACCATCAAGAAGGAACTTGATCTGGGAGTGATCAAACAGTGGCAGGAACAAGGCAAGCCCTGTAGGACCATGACTCTGTGGATTAGGAGACAGAACATGATAGTTGACATGTCCTGAGGGAATTCAAGATGTGCTACAAGAACTTCCGGGTTGACAGAGGACTCTTGATGTTCAGGTAACACCTCTCCGACACGCCTTTAGTAGTGGCGATCCCCAGATAGCACACGACAGACATCCTCGAAGTCCCACGACAGCACTGAAGCCAGACATCCAGGAGGTGAAGAGACATTTATCAGTCTATCCAATGAACATTCTTCTGGTGAACATGCGGAAAGACATCCTGGACTACGTGAAGGGGTGCTACATCTGTGCCTGCAGCAAGGCGAGCAACAGGAAGGCAGATTCCAGCCAACGAGGAAGATGGCCACAACGCTTGTGTGAGGTCATAGCCCTGGACCTGTTGGGTCCTGACCCTAAAACACCACGGGGTAAAACAGGACTCCTAGTAATCACCGACCTTTTCACAAGATGAATTGAGGCCTTTCCGATACCTGAAGCCACGACGGGACGCATCACCAGCCTGCTACAAGATGAGGTATTCAGCCGCTACGGTTACCCACTGTATATTCTGACAGGCAACGGGAGTCAGTTCACATGGAGGAAGTGGCAGCAAATGATGACAGAATGGGGTGTGGAGCACTGGACCACCCCTACCTACAACCCAAGGGCCAATCCAACAGAACGACTAAACCAGGAGCTGAAAAGGATGCTACTGGTCTACCCGATAGACAAAGAACATCGACTGTGGACCGTCAGATACCAATCACTCTTTGCTCTGTGACGACGCATCAACCCTGTCACCGGCTATTCCCCAGCAGAGCTGTTCCTTGGTTGACAGCTATACGGCACCGGGGTTTGGGAGATTCGTCCACCACCCACTTCAGGTCAAGATTATGCAGCTGTTTCCCTGGCAGAGTGGCGGCAGCAGAAGCAGCTGAACATCAAGGAGAAGCAAGCTTTAGCTGAGAAGATATCCCTTACCCAGGCCAAGGCTCAAGATGTCTAAGAGACCCAGATCTTCCTACTAGGCCAACAAGTACTGTGACGTAACCACCCATTTAGTAATAAAATTGGAGGGTTTCACACAGGTCTCGCACCTAAGTGGGTCTTGTCATTGTCCACGCATCGGAGTTGTGGTGAGTCTCCTAACCGCTGTGCATACAGAGTAAGCCTGGAGGAGAGGCTACTAATGACACAGCACCATCTGGTCATCGTAAGAAGAATGCATCGACTTATCGAGGAAGAGACTGGCAGCGAGGCAACCCCGACCCCCGACACGGCACAAGCTGGTCAAGAGGAAGAGAGCACATCCAGCGACATCAAGGAAGAAAGAAGATACAATCTACGTTTAAGGCAAAGTCGACAAGTGTGACGAAGTGTGGAAATTGTTTCCAGTTATAGGGGGGATATTGACGCAAGTGTAATAAGCAGATATAACTTGAAAACAGTATTCTCTCACCCGTGAGTAAATAATGCAAGTATTGGGGTAGAATTATGATGATTATTATTATTATTTAATGATTATTATTTTATTATTATTACATCATATGTACATACGATACAATCGCGTTGTTTGTGAGGTTATGTCATGAAACATGCACTATATATAGACATTTGTATCTGTTCAATTAATGTAAGAACCTGTATATAATATTTATTCCTACCTGTACATATAATTTGTAATCCACAAGAAAATTGTGAAACACACTGTAACTTCCAGAATGGTACTGGGTAGGGGAGAATGATGGAGAATATTCTGTACACTATATCTATGTATTAAGCACTCTAGAATTTTCGTGAAGGTATTTTTTTTTGTAACGTACGAGGGCGGTTTGAAAAGTTCTTGGAATCACCGCTAGATGTCAGTGCTGGAGCAATGAGGTTCCCACGCAGTAATCACACATCCTTTGTGAGGGAACACGTGGCGCGTCAGTGCTCTAGCTGCAGGAGTGTGGTAGTGACGACTCTTTGTTGTTGTTCTCGCGTAGTGATTTGTGACAATGGAAAAACTGAGATTCGAGCAGTGATTAAATACTTTGTAAAGAAAGGTATGAAAGCAAAGGAAATTCATGCCGACTTTCAGAACACACTGGGGTCTCTGCTCTTCATTTTCAACTGTTGCCAAGTGGACCAGTGAGTTTAAATTTGGTCGGGAGAGCTTGGATGATGATCTGCATAGTGGACGGCCAAAAAGTGTTACGACCCCAGAATTTATTGCAAAAGTGCATAAAATAGTCATGGAGGATCGTCGACTGAAAGTGCAGGAGATTGCTGAAGCTGTAGGGATATCTTCTGAACGGTTATATTATATTTTAACCGAAGAATTGGGTATGAAAAAATTATCCGCAAATGGGTGCCGCGGCTCTTGACATTGGACAATAAACGCACCAGATTGGAAATGTCCGAACAAAGTCTGGCCCGTTTTCAGTACAACCAACAAGATTTTTTGTGCCGGTTTGTGACTACAGATGAAACTTGAGTCCACTACTATACCCCAGAGACAAAACAGCAGTCAAAGCAGTGGAAACATGCTGATTCACCACCACCAAAGAAAGCAAAGGCAGTGCGTTCGGCCGGAAAGGTCATGGCCTCAGTTTTCTGGGATGCAAAAGGCATTCTGCTGATAGATTATCTTCCTACTGGCCAAACAATTACGGGGCCATACTATGCAAACCTCCTAGACCAACTACAGGAAAAGATACGCGAAACAAGGCCTGGTTTGGCAAGGAAAAAGGTCATCTTTCATCAGGACAGTGCTCCGCTGCACACAGGTGTTATTGCCATGGCAAAACTTCATGAACTGAGGTACGAATTGTTGCCACATCTACCTTATTCACCTGATTTGGCACCATCAGACTTTCATCTATTCCCCAAGCTGAAAATTTTCCTCGGTGGATGGAGATTTTCTACAAGGGAAGAACTGACAGCCAAATTGGACAGATATTTTGCAGGCCTTGAGGAATCTCATTTTCGAGATGGGATCAAGGCATTGGAACATCGCTGGACCAAATGCATTAGTCTACAGGGAGACTATGTTGAAAAATAAAAGCAGTTCCACCGAGGTAAGATACTTAATTCTAGTACATTCCGAGAACTTTTCAAAGCACCTACCTATGTTTCTAGAAGCCTGGCCAGGCACATATATATAAGGAGGGGATCTTGATGGTAGACAAGTTATTTTTCAGCAGAGTTATGAGGTAACAGGTTATACTTGTGACCACGTGTTGTGACATGCTTTTAAGCAGTCATGTGTTTCAACTGTGTTTAAGGTTGCTTTCTCCATGTGCACTGATAGGCAATTGTCAACATGGCGATTTATGATGTGTGTGTTTTGTTTGTGACAGCAGTGATTAAGTTTATGTGCGTGTTTAATTTGTAAATAGATGTGAATAAATAACTGTACCAACTGACAGCATTTCGTGTGCGTCTTTGTGGATATGTTAGTATGCATAATTAATATGATATGTAATAAACAGTATTGAATGGCTGATTGAATGTTAACTTTATTGAATTTTACAAATTTGTATGTTGCAGTGTGTAAAGAGAAATTGGCTGCCATAGATAAGGCAAAACAGTTATTAAACTCAAGAAAGGAGTTCCCAGTGGAAGAGGAAGCATATGGGGAGAAAGAGATTGTGGAAGTTTGCACTGAAGATGAATTAGAGCAGTGGAGAGGTATGTATAAATTGGTAACAATGTGGTCCATGCATATTCTACATTATACCATCTACACTTCTTATCAGCCAGTAGTGATCTTTCTTGTCTTAAAAAAAAAAAAAAGAAATATTATTATTATTGGTACATACACCATTCCTGTATATTGTACCCGTCTAAATGGTACCTCAGTTAATTTGGGAAAGCTGGGAATATTTATTACGGAGCATTGCTTACGAGTGCGCGTGTACCAGCTGTGACATAGTTGTGCGAGAGCGAGCCGGCCGAAACTAGGTCAACAGCTGATCGAGGGTGACCAGAGCGCAGTTACGTCATGACACCAGCAGACGACAGAGGGGAGGAGAAATGTTCTCATAAAATCCACTCGTAGCGGTCAAGGACGAGCTATGGCGCAGGTCGATTACCAGCCAATAGAAATTGAGGAAAGTGCTGGAAATATTAGGATTGTTCTGGAAAAGTCGAAGAAAGTTCTTGTGTATGAACGACAGAACAGTTCAGGAGAAATTTCACGAGACGACGGCCAGAACAGTTTTCCAAGAGCACGTCGGACAGTGGTTTTCTTACGAGAAGTCGAACCGTGTATTCTCTACGGGAAAGAAGAATATTTTCAGACGACGTGAATACTAGTGTAATCCTTGTAGGGCACGATCATTACATTACTTGAATGCCAGTGTAATTCATTGTTAGCTCAACGCAGTATCCAGCGAGCTTATTATAGTCATGCATTCTCCCGGGTGGAAAATGTTAAACCACAGACAGTCAGCGTGCTCATTAAAGCCGATTCTTGCCATAGAAGCTTTAGGAATGTTCCATTGGACATTATGAAAGGAAGTCACGACCTCAAGTGGATAGACGAGAGGAAATCTAACCTTTATTTAATCATCATAATATTCAGCCCTATTATTTGTCAGCCTAAGGCGCATCGTAACTTAATGAATGTGTTCAGAAGACAAAGCTTATAGTAATAATGGACCTGAAGTACATCGTTGCGCCAAGTTAAGTGTTGAAAATAACTTAGTGAGTTATAGCTAGTGTGGATCCCTGTGCTAATAGAATATTTTAGTTTCAGCTATCTCCGAGGAAACCAAGTTGTCGACATGCGGCGATCAAGAGGGAAATCGAGAGATTTTCTGGGACTTTGCTGGAATAAAAGGAAGACGCTGAATAGAGCTACAGTCATGTGGAACTAAATTCCAGAGTGCACGCCAACGCGATGACTTTGTATATCCGTAAACCACCATAGATGAGGCAAGAGATGTCGTCGCCTGGAGCAGCATCCCGACGCCAAGGATTCTCACCGGAAATATGAGTACCCTTGTAAAATTTCTTCTCTTTTAGTAGATGACTAGATTGTATTCTTACGTAGAGTAAAGTAGTTTCCTTAGTAATTTGTATTTAATGGTGATGGGAGAGCGTTCCTTACTTCGTTGATTTGTGATTTCAATATTGTTCTATCTTTGCATTTCCTTGGAATAATGATAGTTTTATTTTGGACGTGATGATGAATAATCCCAGTTGTTCTTGAGTCGACAAGAGTGAGTGATTATGATCTTCGAAAGTGACTTTAAGGGAGTAAGGCCTACTAACAATCATGATAATAATAATAATAATAATAATAAGAATAAATTAAACTCATAAAAATAGTAAATGAAGATATGATTAGATGTAGGAGTACACTATAATTAAATCGTAGTTTTAAAACCCTGTTAGTCATGTGTAGTGATTGATGGTAGAAGGGAAAGTGAACGACGAATGTGAGAAATATTCTTCGAGAGAACGATCTAGGAGCCATTATAGGATAATAATAATAATAATGCTAATAATAGTAAAGGTCGGATAATGTAAAAGTTGTTGAGATTAAACTTGTATGGTCATTGTGATAATGGAGTTCGCCATTAATGGACGACATGGGACTACTAGGGTGCATGTCGGGCCTAAAAGGTATTATGAGTCACAGTGATTGTAATGAATGATTATGGCGATAATGATTTATGAGGATGTACGAATTTAGTGACTAATAATAGGTCTATTTCTGGCTCAACAACTGAAATGAATAATACATGACTTAATCGTTATTAGATGTTTTCGAGGCTCGTGAGCTCTTATCACTGATGATGGTGATAGTTATTCTTCGAGAGAGAAATTTGGCTTTCTGTATCATCATAACTACAGTCATGAGCGAGTTTTTATTCTGGTCAGATGATTGTAAGGATCTTCAATAAAACTCAAGAGGAAGACGAGATAAATGACTGGATGATAATAATAATAATAAATATTACAGATTCATTGTGTGATAAAAATTTACTTAACCAGTTGGTAGAATTGGGTTGTTTGATGTCATTTACTTATATCATTCCAAGGAAACTTATCTTGTATATTTTTTTTTGGTGACTGTGAAGCATTGTTGTTGTTGTTGTTGATTCCGTGTAGGATCTCATGATGCTCTATCCATCCATGAAATGCTAGGTAATTTAGAAAAGTTAAATAGAGAAGGAAAGAATACAGTCAAGCGTAGTCTACGAGAGAGAGGGAGTTATGCCAAAGAAATTGTAAAAATATTTCCCAACACTAAAATGAAATTGTAAAGGAATTTTATGATGACAAGATGAGTTAGAGGATTTTCACAGGTAGAGTGAATGAATTTTCAAGAGATTTCCTCGAACAAGTAAATGCTGAGCTAATAGTAATTTTTCTTCAAAATGTATGAAATTATTTTACCTGTAAATGACTAAACATGAGTTATAACGGGAAATGACAGCTTTGCTAATTTTGTGGTTCATTCGATGTTGCAGAGTAAAATACTGGGTGGAGTTTCATTGAAGAAGCAATGGAATCTAACTCCAGAAGCATGCGAGGACTTATAGTCGTGTTCATTTATTCACAAGCCATTAAAGATTGAGATATTTCTTTTGTTGCAAAGTCACATTGTATTTAAAATTTTTTTTCTTTCATGCATTTGTCCAGACTGAGTTTCCGTTATGTTTTAATAAACGTTGTTGTTATTTGCCCTGATTTTCATTTATATTGTGTCACCTATCCAGTCACCAAGGGTCCTGAAAATATAAACTCTATGAAATTGTCCCTTAATAGCAAAATCGGCCCTGCGAACGGTCCACCCTTTTGGGACTCTCGTTTTGCCGACTGAGCGACCCCGGAGAAGGGGACATATTTCATTGGCGCCCAACTTTCAGGGCCAACCAAAACCCTCATTGCTTAGGCATTGATCGTTTTGGTGAGTTATTTCCAGGGCATATTTTTGTTGTTGTTGTTATATTTACGATCTTGTTGTTTCGGCGAACACTATGGTGGCGCAAAAGCAAGGAGATGGTAATTTTCATTCAGTTAAATGGTGACAATTAAATGGATAGAGATACCAAGGTTGGTAATGACATAATACAGCTGGACATTGCTTCGGTATAGGTCTATTTGTTACAGTACGGAGAGCATGCTTGTTGAGTTCATACTTTGTATTTTACAAATTCTTTGGCAATTTCCGGTGAAATTTAGGCAAATGGGGCAAAGATGTACAGGTTCATCGTTGTTGGCGAGCACAATGCTTATGAATTGTAATGGATTTGGATACTTTAGCTCGGATGATAGCGGAGATGAGAGCCAGCGCTGAGAAATTGGGAGCTGAGAATAAGGCTAGTATTGAAAGACTTGAACGTAATCAATCCGAAATGAGAGCGGAAACTAAGGCTAGTGTTGATTCTATTAGAACTGAGTTTAAGGAGAGTCAAGCACAGATGTCACGTGAGTTCAAAGACAACCAGACTAGGTTAACCCAAGAAATTAAAGTGATGTCGCGTGATTTTAAAGATAGTCAGGCGAAGTTGAAACAAGAGATTGAACGAACGGTTACAAACTCGATAGCTAGCGTAGCGCAGGAGTTTACTGAGAGGCTAGGCACGCTCAAGAAATCAATTATGGATAATATGATCACACAGAAGACTGAGGTGGAAAGGAAAATTTCTGAGCTTAGCAACCAAATACAATCGCATAAGGAAAATACGACCGATGTGCAATTGAGGTGGACTAAACGATTTAAGGAAGTATGTGATAGTATAATTCAGGTCGACAAGGGGGTCAGACAGGAAATTCAGATGAGCAAAGAAGTCATTACTGGTGAAGTAGAAGGTCTGAAAACAGCTGTAAATGACAATAAGAAAGCTATCGGAGAAGTTGTATCCAAGGTGGAACACGAACTTCTTGCGTCCCGTGGGTTAGTAGGACAAATGGAGGATAAAATAAAGGGGATGTCAGACGAAATATCAAATATGACAACGGAACTACAAACGTTGCGATTGCATAGTGACAGCACACGAGTTGTGACTGCGTCCGTAATTGAAAGGCAATCACAAATGGAGCAACAGTTTAAAGCAGGATTCATTTGTTCGACTCCTAATGCAGCACAGGAGATAAAAACTTCCGGTCGAGCTAAGAATAATACCGCATCTTTAAATCAAATGGACGATAAAGGGAACAGGCCGCAGATTGTGAATATTATACGTCTACAGGACAATCAACCCCGAAAGTTCAACAATCAAAACGGACCTACACCTAAAACTTTTATTAAGGATCTACAAGAATATTTTAAAGATAATGACATTCCTCCTGAACGACAATTACGAGTGACGGAAAAATACCTAGATTCGTCAGCTCACACGTGGTTTATGGCATTCCGGTACAGTTTCGATGATTTCGAAGGATTTAAAGTCGCATTTTTCGATAAATTTTGGAACACAGATATTCAGCACAATTTAAGGACGGAATGGTATGCTCGTCGATATGCTTCGACGCTGCCTACGAAATTTTCCGAGTTTGCCGCAAATCAGATCCGGAAAATTCGAGAATTGGACGACCCACTTCCAGAGGAAGAATTATGCCGAGTCATCATTCGACAGCTACCGCCGGACGTACAAAGAATATTAATAGCATCGAACATCCGAACAGCTATAGAGCTGGAAAGAGTATTAAGACAGCTAGATATGACGTCTAGGGATCATACCCGTAATACTCGAGCCTTGAGTCAGGAAATCAATTCGACTTATGTTGAGAAAGAAAGGACGGTGGTTCCACAGAAAAATAAAGAGGTACAAACTAAAGAAAGGTCCGAACGGAGTGAAACAAGGGATGAGCAGAGATTACAGAGGGGCTTCCATGGATTTCGACCGTATTCGATGGGATCAAGAGGAAGAGATCGATATTTTGGCCGAACTTCCCGAGGAATAAAATATGCCGCCGAGAAAAGAAGAAATTGTTATCGGTTTTATCAACCAAGGGGGACAGTTGATGAAAACAAAGAACATGTCCGGGAACTCAAGGAGAAAACAGACGGAGGTGAAATATGGAGAAGAGCTATTTTGAATCAAAATACAGATCCCGACGTAACAGGCGCAGAATCCCTCGCATTTCAGGAAGAAAAAAAAAGACGGAAAGGAGAGGAGGAGACCGTCTGCCAGCCCGGAATGAGTCAAGGGGTGAAAAAAAAAAAAAACGTCAATTTTTGAATGAAGAAATACCCGAAATATTGGCGAATGGTCAAGGTGACCGCTATTTGTGATTTTCCACGTCCACGAAGGATAAAACACGTACGTCAATTCCTAGGCATGTGTCAGTTTTACGCGAATTTTTGCCCGGGTTATACGAGAACGATCTCGCCATTGCAGGAATTATTGAAAAAGAACCAGAAGTGGAAATGGTCGGAAGTTGAAGAACAAGCTTTCATCCAGACCAAGGAAATGCTAAGGAACAATGTTAAGCTTAGCTACCCCAACTTCGAACGACCGTTCATTATTCAGACGGACGCCTCAAAGGTTGGAGTGGGAGCAGTCCTATTTCAAGAAAATCCAGAGAAACCGGACGTGAAAGACTTTATTTCGTTTGCAAGCAGGAAATTACGACCTAATGAGAAAGGATACACTATAACGGAATTAGAAATGTTAGCAATTGTTTACGCTTTGACGCAATGGAAAAAAATAATTTATGGGTTCCCCATACTGATCCGAACAGATCACCATGCCTTGACGTTTATGACGCGCACCACAATGAGTAGCGAAAGGGTAATGAGATGGACACTCTTTGTCCAGCAGTTTGATATCCAAGTCGAGCATTGCCCGGGAAAACAGAATGTGTTAGCAGACTATTTGAGCCGTAATCCGGAAGAAGATGTCGAGGTTTATTGGATCGAGCTAATTCCGGATGACCGGGAGCTCCTACGAAAATTACGATATTTTCCACAGATGCAGAAAAGAGATGCTACTTTAAGGCCTTTGATTGATTATTTGTCTGGAAAGATCGAACCGGGTGATCCCGGGTACAAAATGCTGAGGCGAAAAGCTAAACGATATCTTAACCAAGGGGGCATGTTATGTCAATTCGTGGACCCCATGAGGGTCAATTTAAAGGCCGTGGTGCCCATGAAAATTCGAGAAGACTTAGTATGGCATGTGCACAAAATTACGGGTCATGCAGGACTCGATAAAACTGTAGCAACTATCCAAGAAACCTTCACTTGGGATAAACTCCGCCAGAATGTACGTGAAATTATACGCACCTGTGATACGTGTCAGAGAACGAAAGCCAGCTCACACTTTGCTAAGCAAAAACCTATTCCTATTATTCCAGAGAGACCACTAAGCTTATTCGCAATGGACATATTTGGCCCGATTCCAGCCAGTAGATTTAAACATAAATTCGTAATTGTAACCATAGATGTGTTTTCGAAATTTCTAACCCTTTTTCCAATTCAGAAGGCGAACACAAAATCGATCCTATGGAGATTAAAGAAAAGCATAATTCCTATGATGGGGAAACCCAAAGTCTTGCTGACTGACCACGGATCGCAATTCACGGCTGAAGAGTTCCGACGAGGCTTATCTGAAATGGGGATCAAGCACACCATGAGTTCGATCCGAAATCCAGCCAGTAATCCCGCTGAGCGGGTGATGCAAGAGATTTCAAAATTTTGCAGAATTTATTGTAAAAACAGACACGATAGGTGGATCGCAGTGTTACCAATAATGATGGACGTGGTAAATAACACAGTGCATGAGGCGACGAAATTAATTCCCTCAGTCATTCACTTCAATCAATATCCCGTCCGAACTTGGGACAACGTAATTCCCCACCTGGATCAAAGACGTCCTACTCATGCGGAAGTAATTCTCCAAGCGAGAGAAAACCTTGTAGATCATGCCAACAGAAGACGGAGGAGAGTACGTAAGAAACGATTTCATCGTCCCTTAAATGTTGGAGAGTACGTATTACTCCGTAAACCCGCTATTTCAAGTCCTGTTGAAAAATTCTACGCGAAGTTCGCACCTTTATATGTTGGACCTTACAGAGTAATTAAAGACTTGGGGAACAACGCATACCAGGTAGAGAGCTTTGATGGACACTTTAGAGCTATTTATAATGCTGGGAATTTACGTGTCTATCACCAGTCCCGGAGAAATCCTAGAAATTAATCTTGAAAAGGAGCTGTTATGGTGCACATTTTCCGTGTACATTTAGAAAGTGAATTGAGTTGTTATGATTTAATCTACTAATTAAATCCTAAATCAACCAAGGGGGATTATGTACCCGTCTAAATGGTACCTCAGTTAATTTGGGAAAGCTGGGAATATTTATTACGGAGCATTGCTTACGAGTGCGCGTGTACCAGCTGTGACATAGTTGTGCGAGAGCGAGCCGGCCGAAACTAGGTCAACAGCTGATCGAGGGTGACCAGAGCGCAGTTACGTCATGACACCAGCAGACGACAGAGGGGAGGAGAAATGTTCTCATAAAATCCACTCGTAGCGGTCAAGGACGAGCTATGGCGCAGGTCGATTACCAGCCAATAGAAATTGAGGAAAGTGCTGGAAATATTAGGATTGTTCTGGAAAAGTCGAAGAAAGTTCTTGTGTATGAACGACAGAACAGTTCAGGAGAAATTTCACGAGACGACGGCCAGAACAGTTTTCCAAGAGCACGTCGGACAGTGGTTTTCTTACGAGAAGTCGAACCGTGTATTCTCTACGGGAAAGAAGAATATTTTCAGACGACGTGAATACTAGTGTAATCCTTGTAGGGCACGATCATTACATTACTTGAATGCCAGTGTAATTCATTGTTAGCTCAACGCAGTATCCAGCGAGCTTATTATAGTCATGCATTCTCCCGGGTGGAAAATGTTAAACCACAGACAGTCAGCGTGCTCATTAAAGCCGATTCTTGCCATAGAAGCTTTAGGAATGTTCCATTGGACATTATGAAAGGAAGTCACGATCTCAAGTGGATAGACGAGAGGAAATCTAACCTTTATTTAATCATCATAATATTCAGCCCTATTATTTGTCAGCCTAAGGCGCATCGTAACTTAATGAATGTGTTCAGAAGACAAAGCTTATAGTAATAATGGACCTGAAGTACATCGTTGCACCAAGTTAAGTGTTGAAAATAACTTAGTGAGTTATAGCTAGTGTGGATCCCTGTGCTAATAGAATATTTTAGTTTCAGCTATCTCCGAGGAAACCAAGTTGTCGACATGCGGCGATCAAGAGGGAAATCGAGAGATTTTCTGGGACTTTGCTGGAATAAAAGGAAGACGCTGAATAGAGCTACAGTCATGTGGAACTAAATTCCAGAGTGCACGCCAACGCGATGACTTTGTATATCCGTAAACCACCATAGATGAGGCAAGAGATGTCGTCGCCTGGAGCAGCATCCCGACGCCAAGGATTCTCACCGGAAATATGAGTACCCTTGTAAAATTTCTTCTCTTTTAGTAGATGACTAGATTGTATTCTTACGTAGAGTAAAGTAGTTTCCTTAGTAATTTGTATTTAATGGTGATGGGAGAGCGTTCCTTACTTCGTTGATTTGTGATTTCAATATTGTTCTATCTTTGCATTTCCTTGGAATAATGATAGTTTTATTTTGGACGTGATGATGAATAATCCCAGTTGTTCTTGAGTCGACAAGAGTGAGTGATTATGATCTTCGAAAGTGACTTTAAGGGAGTAAGGCCTACTAACAATCATGATAATAATAATAATAATAATAATAAGAATAAATTAAACTCATAAAAATAGTAAATGAAGATATGATTAGATGTAGGAGTACACTATAATTAAATCGTAGTTTTAAAACCCTGTTAGTCATGTGTAGTGATTGATGGTAGAAGGGAAAGTGAACGACGAATGTGAGAAATATTCTTCGAGAGAACGATCTAGGAGCCATTATAGGATAATAATAATAATAATGCTAATAATAGTAAAGGTCGGATAATGTAAAAGTTGTTGAGATTAAACTTGTATGGTCATTGTGATAATGGAGTTCGCCATTAATGGACGACATGGGACTACTAGGGTGCATGTCGGGCCTAAAAGGTATTATGAGTCACAGTGATTGTAATGAATGATTATGGCGATAATGATTTATGAGGATGTACGAATTTAGTGACTAATAATAGGTCTATTTCTGGCTCAACAACTGAAATGAATAATACATGACTTAATCGTTATTAGATGTTTTCGAGGCTCGTGAGCTCTTATCACTGATGATGGTGATAGTTATTCTTCGAGAGAGAAATTTGGCTTTCTGTATCATCATAACTACAGTCATGAGCGAGTTTTTATTCTGGTCAGATGATTGTAAGGATCTTCAATAAAACTCAAGAGGAAGACGAGATAAATGACTGGATGATAATAATAATAATAAATATTACAGATTCATTGTGTGATAAAAATTTACTTAACCAGTTGGTAGAATTGGGTTGTTTGATGTCATTTACTTATATCATTCCAAGGAAACTTATCTTGTATATTTTTTTTTGGTGACTGTGAAGCATTGTTGTTGTTGTTGTTGATTCCGTGTAGGATCTCATGATGCTCTATCCATCCATGAAATGCTAGGTAATTTAGAAAAGTTAAATAGAGAAGGAAAGAATACAGTCAAGCGTAGTCTACGAGAGAGAGGGAGTTATGCCAAAGAAATTGTAAAAATATTTCCCAACACTAAAATGAAATTGTAAAGGAATTTTATGATGACAAGATGAGTTAGAGGATTTTCACAGGTAGAGTGAATGAATTTTCAAGAGATTTCCTCGAACAAGTAAATGCTGAGCTAATAGTAATTTTTCTTCAAAATGTATGAAATTATTTTACCTGTAAATGACTAAACATGAGTTATAACGGGAAATGACAGCTTTGCTAATTTTGTGGTTCATTCGATGTTGCAGAGTAAAATACTGGGTGGAGTTTCATTGAAGAAGCAATGGAATCTAACTCCAGAAGCATGCGAGGACTTATAGTCGTGTTCATTTATTCACAAGCCATTAAAGATTGAGATATTTCTTTTGTTGCAAAGTCACATTGTATTTAAAATTTTTTTTCTTTCATGCATTTGTCCAGACTGAGTTTCCGTTATGTTTTAATAAACGTTGTTGTTATTTGCCCTGATTTTCATTTATATTGTGTCACCTATCCAGTCACCAAGGGTCCTGAAAATATAAACTCTATGAAATTGTCCCTTAATAGCAAAATCGGCCCTGCGAACGGTCCACCCTTTTGGGACTCTCGTTTTGCCGACTGAGCGACCCCGGAGAAGGGGACAATATGGAATTCAAATGTTGATTCTTCACAATGGCTATTCATGATTTTATTTTCTCAAAAAAAATTTTTAACCAATGTAAGATGTTTAAATGAATCCTTTCAGTGGTAGAGTGTCAGCCTGCAGATCCCAGGATTGCGAGTTCAAACATAGCAGAGGTAATTGGATTTTTGAAGGGTGGAAAAACGTCCATTTGACTCTATGTCCTTTGATGTTGGCACATAGAAGAAATCTGGTGACACATTTGGTGTTCACCTGACAAAATTACTTAAAAGTCAGCCATAGATCACCCAAGATCTGCTTTGCTTTGCTATCTGGTTGAATAATGCAGAGCATTGAAATTGATGAGCAGGCAGTCTAGATGGCGTCCTGTCAAAATGCATGCAGACAGTAGCAGAGGCTGTACAATTATTTATTTTACAAGTTGCAGGATTTCTTTTTTCTTTTCGTTTCCAGATATCATAATAATACATCCTATCCGTATCACATTATTTCATCCACTTAGGACCACAGTTAATACTTGTCAACCAGTACTAAGGATGATCATGTTTTTTCTAACTCTCATATGAGGTCGTTAAGATGATACCTTTAATACCATTCCATTAACATTGTTTGTTTACTGTGTTCTTGATTTGCAAGATTGTTTATTGACATTTAATTTGTCTGTGGATCCGTGGTAGAGTGTCGGCCTCCGGATCCCAAGATAGCGGGTTCAAACCCGGCAGAGGTAGTCGGATTTTTGAAGGGCGGAAAAAAGTCCATTCGACACTCCATGTCGTACGATGTCGGCATGTAAAAGATCTCTGGTGATACATTTGGTATTTACCCGACAAAATTAATTAAATCTCAGCCACAGACGCCCAAGAGAGATCCGGTTTACTCTGTCTGCCATCTAGCGGACCTAGAGTAAAACGGAACGTCGAAATTGACGAGCAGACAGCCACATGGCGTCAAATCGAAATGTCTGCACACGGTAGCTGAGGCCATACGATTATTATTATTATTATTATTATTATTATTATTATTATTATTATTATTATTATTATTATTATTATTATTATTCCAGCTGAACATCGACGCAAAGAAAAGGAGTATCGTAAACAATTAGCAGAACTCTGCAACAAGGAAAAAACTACAATTAACAATGAAGAGGACTTGTGGAAGAGATTGGATGAACTGGAACTTCAGGAGGAGCTTGAAGATGAATTAAACAGGTAATGTTTGTGAACGATTGTAAGATTGTACTGAAATAAAAATAGATGTCTTACATGCAGTACTAGTGGTTAGCCCACAAACTCCCTACGGGATAAAATGCTGACGTTGACAAGTAAACAGGGTCAGACTGAAATGAAATGACAAGAAAATTCTGCAGTGGTCCCTTGAATTGACCGACCTGCTATGACCATGCAACGACAAACTGTGTCAGAGACTTAACGTAGCCCAATGTGGAGAAAGTGAGGAAGGCCCAACTCGTATGGCATGGCCACGTCGTCATCATCATCATCATCATCATCGTTTCTCAACTCCAGTTTTCCGGGTGTGGTGTACAAGCCCTCGCCATCTCTTTCTGTCCTCATACGTCTTCTGTTCCAGTACATCCTCCCATTTGTGTCCTCTCTCTGCCACATCTGATCTTATAGCATTTTCTTGGCCTTCCCTGTGGTCTTTTTCCTATGAGATTAAGGTCAGAATATTTTCTGGCAGGTCTTTCCCTGTTCATTCTCATTATGTGCCCATACCACTGAAGTCTGCATTTCTTTATGACACTGGTAATTGGAACCTCGATACCAGCTACTTTCCTATTCACTTCATGTCCTTTCTGGTAGTTTGGTTCATGATTCTAATGAATCTCATTTCAGTTGCTTGGATTCTACTGAAGTCTTTGTTAAGTAAGGTACATGTCTCTAAACCGTATGAACAGGAGTTGTGTTAGGGCACTTCCTTATTGGACACCTCTCTTTGTTTCAAACCATTTTGATCGTCTGTTGCCTATCTGGATACAGCTGTAGCACTTCTAGTATAGCAACTTGACTTTGTCAATTAAGTACTTTGGCACCTTTAGGTCTTCCAGACATTTCCATGTCTTGTTTCGAGGAACACCATCATATGCTTTTTCAATGTCCACAAATGCAATCACAAGATTTCTTCCATATTCCCAGTATTTTTCTGTCAGCATTTTTATTGCAAAGATAAGATCCACAGTACTTCAACCTTTCCTGAACCTGTATTGTCCTTTCTCGAGCAAAGGTTCCACTACCTTCGTAAGTCTCATTTCTGTAATCTTTTCCAGCAGCTTCAGTGTGTGTGACAACAGCATAATGCCTCTATACGTTAAAAATTAAATAATTGAAAAAGAGGTTCAACCTATTCAATACATAAAAGAAAGGAATGTAGTGATTACATTCTTATTTAATAGTGATTAGAAATGGGACCGGTTTCGACCCTAGTCCAGGTCAACGTCAGCCGTTCAAAACATAAAAAACAAGAAAAACAATGCATATGAAAAAGAATAAGTGAACTCTGGATCGGTATAAGATGAAATATAAATTGATGATGGGGGTAGAAATTGTGAGTCACTTAAAATAAAACAGTACATAATATTATGAAAGGTAGTACGGCACACGCAATGATAAGTAAAGTCACTCAATGTTTATGAATAGTGGAGAACGGTCAAATGGGTCAGTTTTTACACTCTGTCAGGTACAAAGTCACAACACTATCGAACAACATATGAAGATCCATAAATATTTTGAAGTCGCAGACGAATAGATTTATAGAAGCAAACTGCCAGCTCTCGGTGATCAGGGTCGAAACCGGTCCCATTTCTAATCACTATTAAATAAGAATGTAATCACTACATTCCTTTCTTTTATGTATTGAATAGGTTGAACCTCTTTTTCAATTATTTAATTTTTAACGTTAATACTTTCAATACGGAACAATGAAATTTTTATCTTTTAATGCCTCTATAATTTCCATTTCCATCGGTTGCCCTTTTTGAACAGTGGGATGGTGACTCCTTTACTCCAATCTTCTGGGATTTTGTTTCCTTCCCAAATCACTGATAACACTCTACATAGCCAATGAAGCCTGGTAATCCAGCTGCCATTATCAAGTCTGAGCTGAAATTATCAAAGCCTGGGGACTTCCTATTTTGCATGTTCTTTAGTGCTGTTTCTATCTCAAGCCATTTTAATGGGTATTCATTGTTTTTGGGCTTCATCTGCCCTACTGTCATTGGTGGTGGTGTTGCCCCCATCTCCATTTAACAGCATGTTGAAGTATTTCTTCATTTCATCCCTGATCCCTTCCTCTGTTCGTATTAAGCTACCATTATCTGTTTCCAGTACAAGGATGTTTATATATTATACTGTTTACTGCTTTGTGTAGTAGTTTCGTACTTCCTTGAGAGTCTTCCTCTATGCTTGTAGTAAAGTCATCCCAGCACTTTTCCTTTTCTTCCTGGATCAGTCTTTTTACAGCCAGTTTCCTTTTCTGGTATTCCTGTGCTAGTTGTTCATTTTCTAAGTCATTTCGTCCATCTTCTGTTTTTTGTGGTCTAATTTTCTTTTCAGTATATTTCTGTCTTTTACTGCTGTCTTCACTCAGTCATTCCACCAAGGTGTTTCCTTCTCTTTTGGTGTGGCACTTGTTTTTCCACAGATTTCCATGGCTTCATTTACAAGGGTTTCTATGAATAAGGACCATTCTTCTTCTACTCCCCCTTTCTCAGTTTTGGATACTTAGGCTGTTATCCTCGCTTCATAGTTTCCTCTCTTCTCCATGTCCTTCAACAGCCATGTCTTAATCTTTCGCATTTTCTTTTGTTTAATTTTAGCACATGAACATCTTTTAGGTCTGCGATTAATAGCCAATGGTCGCTATCTAGGCACTCGCTGGGTATGACTTTAACATCTGTAACATTTTGACCTGCTTTTCTGTCAGTGATGAAGTCCATCATAGTCTTGAGCTTTCCATCCCAGCTGTATCTCGTTATTTAATGGCTCTCCCTCTTCGGATACCATGTGTTCTTCGCATACAGAAATCAATCAGGTTCTCTCCTTCAGAGCTTCTGTTATCATGGCCATGGGGGCCAATGATGTTTTTACAGCCTAGTCTTTCTTTACCAACTTTGGCATTCAGATCACCCATAATGATAGTGTCCTCCTCTGTTATTTGTTCCTCAAGTTCGATAAGGAATTGCTCTTGCTCCTCTGTGGTACATCCTGTCTGCGGTGCATATACTTGCAGAAGAGTATGATGTGTATTACCAACACTTAGGCTCATCTGGGTGATCCTATCACTCACATATTTGACATCTGTCTGTATGTCTATATCTTTTATGAGGGAGGAAGCCAACTCCATTTTTGGATTAATTACTGTTCCCACTCCAGTATAGCACATACCCATTTCTCAAGGACTTCTTCCCATATCCTTTCCATTTTGTCTCACTCAATCCCAATATCTTCAGCTTACGTCTGTCCATAAGATCCACATGTTCTTTACATTTGTTGGTGAGAGTGAAGATATTGAGTGTGCCAATTTTCAGTCGCTCCTTCATGAGAGGGTTTTATGTCTTCCGATATCTCCGATGAGCATCAAGCTTTTGGCCATCATAAATCCGGACGGGTCGTTCAAGTGCGGCCAGTATCCAGTATTCAGGAGATAGTAGGTTCGAGCCCCACTATCGGCAGCCCTGAAGATGGTTTTCCGTGGTTTCCCATTTTCACACCAAGCAAATGCTGGGGCTGTTCCTTAATTAAGGCCACGGCCACTTCCCACTCCTAGCCCTTTCCTGTCCCATCGTCGCCATAAGACCTATCTGTGTCGGTGCGACGTAAAGCAACTAGTAAAAAAAAAAAAAATCCGGGCGGTACGAGAAGAACTGTCATGTCCGGTATTTAATTTATTCTTCCATCTGAGGCTTGTTTTAGGTTTGGAAGCAATATATTCATACTCAACTGTCGACTTGCTAGGCCTAACACAGGTGAGGATTTTCTTTTGGGGTTTACTCCCTTAGCCTTTGAAGATCCCTCTTCTCCACAAGGCAGTGGTGTCCTCTTCAAATTATCCCCAGTGAGGATGGGTTGCCTCACCCACCATCTCTGCCATTCTGAAGGTCTCCTTCTCTGCCAAAGGTGCCGTTGAGGTCTTCGCCCATAACCCCGGGGCATGGGTTCCACATTATACCCCATGCGGTTGGGTCCCTGCCTGAACTTAACCATCCTTTCACACTGGCCTACTGATGTGGAGGATGCCCACCCCAGCAGCATGGATGCGCCAGGCAAGAATTACTCAAGTGGAGAATAGGGAAGGTGTCCCTCTCTCCCTTGAGCTGGGTTAATGGTTGCGTATGATTCCACAACCAAAAAAACAATTCTGTGGCAAAACAAGTGCTCCAAAACAGAAATACAGTGAAACTCGGTTAAGAAGCTCCCGCATAAAAAAGTTTTCCCACCTAAGGTGTGATATTCTTGGTCCCTTGATTCGTTGCATTAAGATATATATATATTTTTCCCATTTAAAGTGTTCTGATGTAAATATATTTCCCGGTTAAACAGTTCAGATTTTAGAGCCCCTTGAGATAGAAAACGTCCGCTCAAAGCAGCCCATGGTTAGAACCCTCCAGTCTCCGCGCAAGTTGCACCCTGTGTTAGACCGTTCACACGCTCGCGGTGTGTCTCTGGTGTCACGGAACCTGTGCGGGCTTGCCAAGGCCATGCGACGTCACGCTATGACAACACGGACACCAGATGCTCACTCTCACCTTGTGGAATCGAACCGAACCCATCAGTCCAAATTTCCACTCCACCATTCCATCTAGCAGAATAGAAGTGAACGGGATTCTATGTGGGAAACATAAAGCACGCACTGGATGGTTTGATTAAACTTTAATGCTGTAATTTGCAGGCCGCGACAGGGTGAAGTCATTTATCGAGGTGACCTAAATATTAATTAAAAACCATAAAGTGTATTTTTCCACAACATTACTGTTAATCTCCACAAAATTGAATATTCTAACCTGTTTGATTTTTCATTCCCTTGCTTATTTCCTTCCAGGCATTCTCTCTTATGTTGTTGTTGCAATAATACTTATGGGTCTTGTTGTAGAGGAAATTACATTTTTGAACTAAAATGATAAGATTTTCCGTGTCCATTATTAGTGAGGTGAACAAAAACAACTTCCCGACTTTATGCAGGAAACAGCCGACTTGCCAGCAGCCAGCTGATACACATACCGCCAAACAGCCGGCCGAAAGATCCCGATCGTCTATGAAGTTGAACGAATGTTGATAGCCAACTGGGTGTTGGTGGGAGGCACACAGAGGCATTGCAATACCACGTGTTGGCATAAAATTGAAAGTTATTTTTAATTTTACCTTTATACGAGCTAAACATTGTATTATCGTGTCACTCGTAATTATTACATCACATTATTAGAACGTAGCACAAGGATAAGAAGACATGAAATAAAATTCTCGCGGGGAAAGAAACTGTTTACGTTTAGCTGTGCTAGCGTTGCTACTGTGCCTTTATCACTCCGACGTAATACTCCAGATACTTTTCCTTGCACTCATTTCTGCAACTTCGAACCTGTGTTTCTTTTCTTCATTACCTATAGCATGAAGAGGATTGAAGTGGGAAAATAAACTCAATACTGGCTTGGCCATGCGGAACTTGCGAAACAGCAAGAAACTACGCCCGTTGTCGTGAAAACCAGTAGAAATGCAGGGGCGATTTAGGCCTAGGTTCTAAGAATCTCTAAGAATAAGTTGCCAGATTTCCCATTTGCTGCCGTTATCCTTGAAGCAGGTTTCCGGGGTGTGAGGAAGATAGAAAACACATGCTAACAAGCCATCTTGTTTTTGCGTCTTGTAAGCCTAAGCTACGGATTGCCAAGCATAGTGTAGCGTCGTAATTAGTATGAATAGGAGTCGGTGAAGTTAGTTCTACTTGTAATATCAACGTACAAACGTTTTAAGTGAAAATGAGCGGAACTCAGAGGAAAGAGATCAAGCGAAAGGCACTAACAATAAAAGACAAAGTGGAGATTGTAAGGAAAGTGGAGTCATCTACACTTTCCTGTGTTGTTTTGGCAAAGGAGCTGGAGATGCCGCTGTCTACCTTGAACGGCATTATAGCGAAGAAAGAAGAGATATTTGCTTCTGCAGGGAATACTTCAGCAAATTGCAAGGAAGTTAAATTTGAAAAGTACGATGAAATAGAACAAGCTGTGCTAATATGGTTTAAACAGCAGCAAAGTTTAAAGATAGCTTTCAGTGGGACTATTGTGGAGGAGAAAGCCGAAAAATATGCATGCAAATTAAGGGTACCTTTTACCGTGTCAAACGGGTGGCTGGACTGCTTTAAAAATCGAGCCGGCATCGTTTACAAAACAATTCGTGGCGAATTTTTATATTGTGGCTTTCTGTTAGCAGCTCTTATGTATCGGCCTATTTCGCTATTGTTCACAAACAAGGAAAGCTGTTGGCTGTGTGTTTCACATGTATTTCAAAGTATAGAATAAGTTTTTGGGCGTTACCCCTTTTAAGAAGTTTCCTCCTTAAGAAGATTTTTTTTTTTTTGCAGTCCTTTGAAAAAATTCTAAACAGAGTTTCACTGTATCACTGTGCTAACCTTTTCATTTCTGCGTAACTGCCGCATCCTACATCTGCTCTAATCTGCTTGTCATATTCAGACCTTGGTCTACCCATACCGTTCTTATTACCTACACTTCCTTCAAATCCAACTGCAAAAGTCTTGGGTGTCTTAAGATGTGTCCTATCATTCTATCTCTTCTTCTCTTCAAATTTAGCCAAATCAATCTCCTCTCACCTATTTGATTCATTATCCCTTCGTTCGAGATTCGATCTATCCATCTCACCTTCAGCATTTTTTTTTTATTTTTTTATTTTTTTATTATTTTTTTTTAGGAATCAATAGCGGTACCTAAAGCACAAAAGCTGTCCTAAGTACTTAGGTGTGACATTGGACATGACATTGACCTACCGAAATCATATTGGAAAAATGGCTGGAACATCATGGGGTGCCGACTCCAGTACACTCAGGTCTACTGCTGAATATTGTGCAGGCATTTGGTTAAATAGCTCTCATTGCCAACTAGTAGATATTCAACTTCGCCAGATAACGTGTATCATCTCTGGTACTCTGCGTTGTACTCCCTCCCAGTGGTTGCTTGTACTATGTAACATTGTTCCACCCCATCTTAGGAGACAGCAAGCTCTTGTTCACCTATGATGTAGGATCATGGAAAATGATGCTCTTCCAATTCATCATGATGTCAAACATCCTTCTAAACCGAGATTGAAATCAAGAAAGCCAGCTTGCAAGACGGCTGTAGATCTTTTGTCAACCAGGTTCAACCTCCAAAATGCCTGTAGAGATGAATGGGTATACTCGACACCCCATGGCCTACTTTCAGTCACTGATCCCAATACAAGGTTTGCTGGCTTTAATGTACCTCGGACATTTTGGTCAAGGTTAAACAGGATTTGATGTGTTAATGGTCGAACTGGTGCAGCCCTATATCAATGGGGTTGGATAAATTCTCCCCAATGTGATTGCAGTTTTGAATTGAAACCGTCAAGCATATTGTGCAGGAGTGCCCTCTACGTGTGTATCCCGACTCATTGGATGAACTCCACTTATCATCTCCAGAAGGAATTAGATGGATTGCAGACCTTTCTATCCATATTTGAAAAGTGGTCCTAATGCTGTAAATTGTATATATCGTCGCTGCCGGGACAAAACCTCCTATGTGAAATATTTTAGCTTAGAACTTTGGTCGGTAAGATTCTGTCATCTAAGGTGCAATATTGTGTGAATATTGTCAAGGCATTCTCGGTCTTCATAATGTATGTGCTCCGGGTCAGTATATCTCCAAAAATATTACCACATAGGAGGTTTTGTCCCGGCAACGACGATATGTAACAATATAATTTAATGTAATTCTTATTGTCTTGTAAGCTTCATACGCTAAATAAATAAATAATAACCTTCAGCATTCTTCCATAACACTACATTTCAATAGCTTCTATTCTCTTTCTGAGCTAGTTATCATCCATGTTTCACTTCTATACAATGCCACACCCCAGACGAAAGTCTTCAAAAAACATATTGCTATATCAATATTCGAAGTGAGCAAATTTCTTTTCTTAAGAAAGACCTCCTTTGCTTGTGCTAGTCTGCATTTTATGTCCTTACTTCTGCAATCGTTAGTTATTTTACTACCCAAGTAACAATATTCATCCCCTTCCTTTAGGACTTCATTTCCTAATTTAATATTAACTGCATCACCTAACTTTGTTCGACTGCACTCCATTACTTTTGTTTTGGACTTAATTGTTTTCGTCTTGTACTCCTTACCCAAGACTCTGTCCATACCATTCAGCAATTTCTCCAGATCTTCTGCAGTCTCAGATAAAATAACAATATCATCAGCAAATATCAGGGTTTTAACTTTCTCTCCTTGGATTGTGATTCACTTCCCAAATTCTTCTTTGATTTCCTTTACTGCCTGTTCTATATAAACATTGAAAAGTAGAGTTGATAAACTGCAACCTTGCCTCACTCCTTTCTAGATTGCTGCTTCTTTTTCAAAGCCCTTGATTCTTATCACTGCAGGCTGATTTTTATACAGATTGTAGATAATTCTTTGTTCTCGGTATTTGATCCTGATCGCCTTCAGAATCGCAGATAGCTTGGTCCAGTCAACATTCTAAATGCCAAATTGATCTTCTCCCAACTCAGTTTCAACTTGTCTTTCCATTCTTCTGTAAATAATACATGTTGAAATTTTGCAGGCATGAGATACTAAACTAATGGTGCGGTAGTTTTTACACTTGTCAGCACCAGCTTTCTTGGTAATAGGTATAATAACATTTTGCCGAAAATCGGATGGCATTTCTCCTGTCTCATACATTTTACACACTAAATGGAATAACCTTGCCATGCTGGTTTCCCCTAAGGCAGTCAGACTTTTGTCGTTCATCAATCAGGCCTGAGTATCTCGTGAGTTGATTCTTAAAGTCGGTCTCCACTGATTAACATTTAACAACAACATGTTAAATGTTAACTGGTGACACCATCAGCAAGTTAAATGTTAAACACTGTTTCATTTAACATTGTGTCTACACTTAATAAACATGTTATACTTGACTTCCTTTGTTTATATACAGGTAGTTCATTATATCAGTTTGTAGTAATACATTTAGGTGGTGTCTAGTATTTTCAAACAAGGACAATGGAGTCAGATGAAGAGGATTTGGCCTTTGTTATTGTCACGGTTGCTTCTTGTTATGATTTATAATGCATTTTAAACACATTTCCTCCGCTCAAACTGCACATTGCTTCAAAAGCAAACCACTTTGAAGTATAAACTTTGTCCACTCCCGACTTCCGACTTTTCTGAACTTTTTGCAATTCTCTACTGTACTGGGAGCGGAGGGACGCTAGTTTTTTTCGATGCACTCGCGGGAACAATAATTATAGATAATTTCAAGTTCCTAGAAGCTGTCGGCTTTCTTCGCTTTATCTTTGTACTCCTTTGATGAGAATTCCTACAAACAAGGTCTTTCTATTATATCATGAATTAAGTCCAGAGTAATCTCCTTGCTCTACTCCATTTCTGACTATGATTTTTAGTATAGTGCAGAGAGAATGACATACGTGCGCGTACTGTATTTGTAGCTTATAAAAAAGAGAATGAGTGTTGCGGAGTGTTGTAACTATAATCTTACTTCACGAGAAGCACGTCGTTTGCATCGTTTAGGCTATCTGTTGGCATCAAAACAGCACGGAAGTTGCCGAAGCTGTGCCGACATCTCATGAACAACAAATTGATTTGACATATTTTCCACTTTGAGCGGAAAACACGCCAACATGTTAAAAGTGTTAACCTCAACATTCTGAGTTAATTTGCGAAGTCAATTGGAAGACACAGTCACAATATACGTGGAATTGTAACATGTTAAATTTAACATGTTGGTGTTAAATGTTAATCAGTGGAGATCGGCCTTTAGGTGATCTTTCCTTTCTTCCTATCATTTCTTCAGCAGCTCTAGAGACCCCATTCTTCACGACTGTCTGTTCTTCCTCTGTTGTGTTTCCTTCAGCCTTTTCATTTAGTCCTTGTGCAACATGTTCCTTGAAACAGTCCCTCACAATCTTTTCTTTCAACTTATCAAAATCCCACCTTCTTGAATTCCTTCCTTTCAATTTCTTCAATTTCAGGTGGCATTTCATGACCAACAAGTTGTGGTCAGAGTCCACATCTGCTCCTGGGAAAGTCTTGCAATCCAACACCTGGTTTCTGAATCTCTACCTAATCATAATGACGTCTGTTTGATACCTTCCAGTGTCTCCAGGTCTCCTTGATGTATACAGCCGTCTTTTGTGGTGTTTGAACCAAGCATTCGCAAGGACTAAATTATGATCGGTGCAGAATTCTATCAGCCGACTTCCTCTTTCATTCCTTTGTTCCAAACCGTATTCTCCTACTGTATTACTTTCTCTTCCTTGGCCTACCACTGCATTCCAGTCTCCCATCACAATTAGGTTCTAGTTACCTTTCTCATATTGTATTAAATCTTCTGTCTCTTCATATATTCTTTCGATTTCTTCATCATCTGCTAAACTAGTTGGCATATAGACCTGCACTATTGTGATGGGCATTGGTTTGGTATCTATCATGACAACAATAATCCTTTCACTAGGCTGGTTGTAGTAGCTTACCCGCTGCCCTGTTTTCTTATTCGTTATTAAACCAACTCCTGCATTTCCCGTTTGATTTTGTGTTGATAATTCTGTAGTCGCCTGACCAAAAATCCTTCTCTTCCTGCCAATGTATTTCACTTGAACCAACTACATCTAACTTCAGTCTATCCATCTCCCTTTACAGATTCTCTAACCTACCACAACAATTCAAACTTCTAACATCCATGCTCCGACCCATAGGATGTCAGTATCTATCTTTGTGATGATTGCCCCCTCTCGTGTAGTCCCCACCCGGAGATAAGAATGGGGGAATATTTTACCCGGGAGGAAGCCATCATCAGTACATCATTCATACAGAGAGAGCTGCATGTCCTTGGGAGTTAGTCACGGCCGTAGTTTCCCATTGTTTTCAGCCGTGTAGCAGTATCAACATAGCTAAGCCATGTTGAGTATTATTACAATGCCATATCAGTCAATCATCTAGACTACCGCCCTTGTAACTTCCGAAAGGCTACTACTCCCCTTTCGATGAACCATACCGATTAACATAGACGAAGATAAGACGAAAAACATTTGCAAATTGATAATGCTTTTATCCATGCTATGTGACACCTTTATAATTTAAGAAAAGCGTATTTTAACATACATCATTCATGTACATGTAGTAATGTTAAATTTTAATTATTATATTAGTTATTGTAGACGATTATTTGAACTAGAACATATCATGTGACATTCTTATTGTGATGTTTTAATTGTATGTCATGATTGTCAGCTGAAGATGACCTTTACAAGGTCGAAACCGGTACTGTAGAACAATAATATATAAATATATGTATTGATTAGGTGGAAGCTTCAAAACTTCATATTTGTGAATATAATCAATACGGAAATGAATCTTATAAATTTGAGCTTGCATCCGGGAGATAGTAGGTTCGAATCCCACTATCGGCAGCTCTGAAGATGGTTTTCCGTGGTTTCCCATTTTCACACCAGGCAAATGCTGGGGCTGTACCTTAATTAAGGCCACGGCCGCTTCCTTCCAACTCCTAGGCCTTTCCTATCCCATCGTCGCCATAAGACCTATCTGTGTCGGTGCGACGTAAAGCCCCTAGCAAAAAAAAAAAAAATCTTATAAATTATGAACCATTCGTTAGTCTTGTCTTTCGACAGATACCCATCCGATATGGTTGCACCTGCGGCTCGGCTATCTGCTTCATTGGAACACGCAAGCCTCCCCACCACAGCAAGGTCACATGGTTCGCAGGGGAAGGAATGCAACCCATGGTTTAAAAAAAACAATTAATTAATTAAATTTTTTGAATGTAACCCATGATTTGAAAAACAAAACAAATCTATAAATCATTAGCTTCAGCAGTAATCCCCAGGAAGTGTAGCTTATTCTCAAGATACCACTCACACCTCTCAGGGAAAACACCAGTAAATTTTAAAAGTTCAGTATGTCCTAACAAACCAGAAGCCCTCTCCAGAGATTACTTAGCCACATTGATTACACATACATTCATCAGTGTAATACGGATTATCAGGTAGTATTTGCATACACAGAACATGGGTCTGGTAATTTAAATATACAATGAGAGCATTGGGACCAAGATCCAGCCATGCAGTATTTTTACTATTGCCTTGGCGAGAATGACAGTTGATACCACGTGTCAGCAGAGTTCGGCAGCAGTGCTGCAGCCATACAACAGTATCATGAGCTATTGTTACTTACCAACATTATGAAAAGAGATGCTAAAACTGCCCACCTTCATTGTGCTCACATTTTTGACACCCCTTAAGAAATTTGACACCATTCACTTTAGTTCACATTGCAAAATGCTGTCATTTTCGTGGCAGACGTTTTGTTTTATTTCTTCTAGAGTGTGCAGATTCGTCTTGTGTACGCAATTTCTCATGGCCTGAAATTAGTTGTATGACCTGGAATGTTTAGACCCAGGAATCTTTCTTGAAATCTTTTTTTGAACTTGGTGGTCTGACTGAGTTAATTCATGTGAATCTGTACTAATATTATAAAGAGGAAAAATTTGTGTATTTGTTTGTAATGGATAGACTCAAAAACTACTGAACCAATTTTAAAAATTACTTCACCTACAGAAAGTTACATTGCCAGTAAGTAACATGGGCTGTATTTTATTTTCAAAACAATTCGAGGGGGGTGACGGGGGAGATATAAAAATATAAAAATAATAGACTAATATAGGGAAATCAAATTTGTCGTACAAGGACGAGTCAAAGCTCATTTTAAGCCCCTTGATGCAAAGAACAAAACTTGGTAAGTCCTACGGGCCCGAAAACCATGTTTTAAGGCCCTAAATCCAACCGTTATGGAGATATTGGAACCACACTACCTCTGATTTAGGAATCGTATAAAGAAACGAATGGCCGTAACCATGGCAACGTCAGCTCCAGGATTCTATACCAGCGAGATTATGCATTTACGTTTGGGCATAGCTGCCAACCGATATTGATACACATATGACTTACTATCTGGAAAAAATAAACTGTTGTGTAAGATGCTCATAGCACTCCTTTGGGCGGGGATGGAAAGTGAGTGAAGTATAAAAATAATACTCCTGGAGATCTCCGTTGTACTGCGGCCAGCGGATGCTGACGGGCCTCCGTTTTTACGTACTGGCTTAGGTTTCAGCATTTTTCGGAGTCTGTTACCTATAGTTTAAACTATTTGCTATCAAATCATGGAGTAGTAGGATCACTGGTGTTATTAGTGCCGATATTTTGGTCCACTTTTACGATCATTGTAACCATGAAAACAACCTATATACACAACTGTCAGCTTGACACAACTTGACAAAATATTTCAACATTTATACTCAGATTCATTATATGATGTGCGACATGAGCGACAAGCCCTGAGAATTAGAATTCTCGATAATTATAGTAGTTTCTTTTATGCATCGCGTATTTCCTTGATCATTTGTAATAGTTACGAAATGTTGAATCAAACAAATACATTCAATAATATTTATATTTGTGGTACTATCTCATGGCAGTATACTTAACACTATCATTTCAAAAATGATAATTTCTATGTACTTAAGTAAATCCACCAGTGATATAAATATCTAATGAAGTCTGTCACACTGATAGTGTAACTAAAGCCAGTTTCTGATAACCCGTACGAAGAACGGGTACTTCTGCTAGTCATAAATAAACTCATGCTACGCAGTAGTAAACGTGTACTGAGCTTTAATACAATTTGTGATTTAACACACAACCCATAACCTCATTTATCACTAGGCACTCACTAACAAGCTTGCCTTGCATCCAAGGCCAGGACAGATGCACTCGCACCTCTTGTGCTTTAAACTCGGCATAATGGCTGTTGTGTCACCTATAGGAAAAATTTGGCATGGCTGGTTCTTAGCTCTTAGGGCTTTTAGCCGCTTATAAGGAAAGAAAAGGCCAGCTTTTAATATTTAATTAGATTATTCAGTAAGTAAATCAGTAAGTCAATTCACTGCAGTTGTTCTGTTCTGTTCTTGCCCATTCAGTCCCTTCCTTCAGCGAAGGCCTCCCCTAGCTTCTTCCAAATTCCTCTGTCATATGCAGTTTTCATCCAAATTGGTCCTACAACCCGTTCCTGGACATCTGGTTGGGGGGCGGGGGGGGGGGTTTCCTGACTTGAAATTCCTAGCAAACTTCTTTCCAGACACTCGGTTTGTTACTGTGTGTTAGAAACCAAGTCAGAGCACTATATACAAGAACAGGCAGTACACACACACGTTGAATGTGTCCCTTTTAATGCTCATGAGAAAATAATTTTTTAGGGTAAAGCTTAGTGACCAGCTGAGATAGACTGTATAGTTGAGTACCAAATTTAAAATAGTCATATCACTGGCATTTAAAATTTTTTGCATGTATTGACCAGAAACAATGCTGTTTGGCTTTCACGCCCTTATGAAGTTTATTCATTTCTGTGAAGGGATATCAATATAGTTACCATTGATCTTAATTTCTTCTTCAAGGCTGTAGTTCATGAGCTTAGTTTTTGTTTCATTAATCATGAATCCAACTTGCTTGCTGTATTCATTTAGATCTTCTATCGTCTTCTGAAGTTCTAGGGGACTCTGTGAGAAAGAGACTATGTCATCAGTGAACCTCAGATTTGAGAGTTTCTTACCATCAATGTTGATCCCATAAATATTATTCCATTCCATTGTCTGCAAAACATCCTTTAACAAATATGTGGATAGCTTAGAGAACATAGGTCTCCCTGACAAACTCCCCTATTAATTTTAGAAGATCTTCCAAAATACTCAAGCCTGATCCTTGCGTTACTGCAGTTGTAAATAGCCAAAATACAAACCAAACTCTGCGATGCATCCCGATGAGAATTAATTGGATAACTTCATTCTGGGGCTCTCAGCTGGTTCAGATGGAAAGTAGCATTCCTAATGCGGACTGAACCAAGTTTACACTCCATTTTTCCTTTCATTGGCCTTGAGAGGATTCCTAGTCATTATTATGTCCTGTAGCCCTTCTTTTATTTTCATTAAATTAAGATAGATTGTATAGCAGAGTAGCAGATTTAAGTCATATTACTGGTATTTAAACCGTGGCCACTGGGTGAGAAGCCAGTGACAATCCTGCTTGGTTCTCACGCCCGTATTAAGTTTATTAATTTTTCTTTCTGAAGGGATATTAATATAGTTAACTTTACCATTCCATTATTCAACATAGGTATACAATGGTATGATTAGAATACTAACAGAAACATATTGTTATGGTCTGGAATAATTTCATGTATCTCATTTTTAGGCTGCATGGTGATGATGATCAAGATGAGGATGAAGATGATGATGATGATGACGACGATGACAGTGGTCTCTCCGATGATGCAGAGGATGACATGGTTAGTGTCACTGGAAATGATAGTCAAGCAGAATATGGAAAAATCCTCAGAAAAGTTGTTGTAGAGAACTCTGAAACTGCTGCAAATAAACCAACAACGGCGGGTAGGCGTGTTTCATTTCCAACCAATCATTCAGAAGAAAATGAAGAGACATCGAATCAAATACCAACTTCCAGCTCAGGAAGACGTGTATCCTTTGCTGATATACCACCTGAAGAAATCTCTTCTCATCCCAATGATAATGATAAATCTGATTCCAGCATACAACTTCCAGGCTCACAGTCAGCACCAGATCTGACATCTATGAGCATTGGAGAGAAGAACAGTAATAGTGACCAAATTTCTTTGAAAAGTCCTAAATCTATTCTCAAAATTAAAAATAGTGATCCTTCAACAATATATACTCAAGAACCTGACAGTTCTGTTATGAGTTCTCTTATGGATGATGAAGATTTAGAACCTGAGATTGACAGTGTGATCTTACCACCTCCGGTGAGTATGTATTGATCTTAATATTATGTTGTTTGTTACTTATAACTTTATGATGTGGTTCAGAATAGTTGAGATGTGTGCAACCGATTTGAAAGGAAGACAGTATTAGTATTGATTATGTTATATTTTCACATACTCAGACTCCCCTATTGCGAGACTTTCATCATAATGTTACTGTGCTGCTGTGAAGATCTGCCAACTGAGTCAAGCAGGCAATTACCAGTGTGTGCTTAGGAACAGCAAAGAGCACACTAGGTCGCTGGGGCTGGGAAAATGGGATGATCAGCTTGTAAGCAAACTGGCACAAACAAAACCCAGCTATGCTAATGATATGGGAAAACGTAAAAGGAAATTGCCCTGCACTTAACACTGAAAAGTGGGTAGTGTTTTACCAAGAAACAAGGGAATGATTTAACATGAAAAATTCTCCCTTTTATTGATATAATAAATCCTATTAAGTTAAAACAAAGTTTATTATATGGTCAACCTTTTCAATAAATTACATTCATAAGAATGCTTAAGATTTATATATTATAATCAATTGGGACATGTTTCGCTCTTATTTTGGGCATCCTCAACTAAATCCTTTTCCCCAAAATCACAGATCGTCGGGATCCCAATATTCTCATCATAAATTACCTTAATACTGATTGTAAGAATACTATGTGTTAACAAACACATTTTACTCAAAACTATACTAACAGTCAAAGCAGATTATTAAAATTAAGTGACACTCCTGAAACAGTCTTAAAACTGTTCATTGAATGTCTTTTGACACTTATTAAAATTCTTCTTATATTTAGGTACTGTTCTTTTTAAGACAACGTTCTTAAATAAGAAAATTTAAACACTTGGATACACTCCCAAAAAATAAAACACCCATGTAAGGGCACTTATGTATAATCATAGGAAATGCAGAATTTAGATAGAAGTTAATCAGGTGTTATCTAAAATAGTAGTCTGACAACATCTAATCAATAGTATGAGAAGGGTGGGTTTGGCTGAACCCCTTCAAAATATCTTAACTCATGGCACAATATGTTTTCTATTCTCCGGACCACCTTTTGAGCAGACTAAAGCGGAAATGACGTCATTGTCTCGTCACACTCGCCGTGGTTGCCAAATGAGCCAGCGCGCGATTCAAAGTTGTACTCCACCACTATAATACAGCACGGCTCACGGATTGAACGTCGAATGAACTTAAAATAATTAGTACATTAACGTATGCGTGTTAGAATCCCATACAGTTTTTTAACGGCTTACATCTTCAAACAATTAATTTACTGAATTACATTTTAAATATGAAAACCTACAGTCTGTTTTCCAGTCAATGACAGGGCCAGGGATGGAATAAATGAAGCCCCATCTTGCGGCGAGGACAGGAATTGAGCTGGCTGCCGAAGCCTGTTTCACTCCTCTGGGGAGGATAAAATTAAATGATACTGGAGAGCGATGCTGGAATGAAAGATGACAGGGAAAACCAGAGTACCCGGAGAAAAACCTGTCCTGCCTCCGTTTTGTCCAGCACAAATCTCACATGGAGTGACCGGGATTTGAACCACGGAACCCAGCGTTGAGAGGCCGACGCGCTGCCACCTGAGCCACGGAGGCTTTCACAATTTTAATGTACTAACTACAATTTCATAGCACAATTTCAATAAATTAGTTATTACAAATATATTTTTATAAAAATATTCTTCTTAATCTGTTTACCCTCCAGGGTTTGCTTTTCCCTCGGACTCAGCGAGCGATCTCACCTCTGCCGCATCAAGGGCAGTGTTCTGGAGTTTCAGACTTTGGATCGGGGATACAACAGGGGAGAATGACCAGTACCTCGCCCAGGCGGCCTCTTCTGCTATGCTGAACAGGGGCCTTGCGGAGAGATGGGAAGATTGGATGGGACAGACAAGGAAGAGGGAAGGAAGCGGCCGTGGCCTTAAGTGAGGTACCATCCCGGCATTTGCCTGGAGGAGAAGTGTGAAACCACGGAAAACCTCTTCGAGGATGGCTGAGATGGGAATCGAACCCCCCTCTACTCAGTTGACCTCCGAGGCTGAGTGGACCCCGTTCCAGCCCTCGTACCATTTTTCAAATTTCGTGGCAGAGCCGGGAATCGAACCCGGACCTCCGGGGGTGGCAGCTAATCATGCTAACCACTACACCACAGAGGCGGACTATAAAAATATTATTACATATTATTATTATTAATATATATATATAATATTTTATTATTTATTATTCACTATTATTATCTAAATATATGGTCTGATTTCTGATTGAAATGAGTTGCTACTCACGAGTGATTTATGAAAAAGGGAGAGAAGTGAGGATTATATATGGGCCTACTCGTACTGGGATTAACTTGGAACTGACAGATGAAGTTGTGGATCCAGCAAAAACCTGTCCCACCTCCGCTTTGTCCAGTACAATTTCAATAAATTTGTTATTACAAATATATTTTTATAAAAATATTATTACATATTATTATTATTATTATTATTATTATCATCATGCAGGAGGTTTCAGCGTCAGCTTATCTTGTGCCGCAGTAATTAATCTGTGTCACTATCGAGTGGCTGCACACCCAAGTCGAAATCAGAACCGGGGTCAGCACACGAGGTAAACTAATCCCGCCGTCAATACTATTCGCTCGGAAATGCTTATAAACAGACAGAATCATATTTCTCTCGCCAGAAGTAAAAATCTTGCGTTTTATTCTTCAACTGATAACAGTCTGGTGAATTTTTGTTCGGATCCATTGCACAATTATATCCAATAACGAGTAAGAAGAAACCTACAAACGTACAAGAGACTACAAGAATTATGAATTAGCACACAGTACGCACATACACTGTTTTTGTAAAAGCGAAGCACATTGATAACATTCTCTCACTGATTTTTTAAACAGACTGTGATTGAAACTGCACTCACGTGTTCAGGACATCCACTGAGTGAGTAAGTATGGCAGCTCCGCATAGACTGCACCATTGCCAAAACTCGCTCTGAGGAGCGCACCCCTCTTGCCCCTCACCTATCGTGTGACAACACCGAAGGCGCTGCCCCTGTCGCCCGCGCCACCCCTGGTCTATACACTCACTTCCGCTTTAGTCTGCTCAAAAGGTGGTCCGGAGAATAGGAATATGTCCTATTTGTAGTAAAAAACATTAACACCATGCATAATACAAAAAAAAACTTGTGCGGTTAGGGGCGCGCGACTGTGAGCTTGCATCCGGGAGGTAGTGGGTTCGAAGGTGGTTTTCCGTTGTTAACCATTGTCACACCAGGCAAATGCTGGGGCTGTACCTTAATTAAGTTCACGACCGCTTTCAACTCCTAGGTGGTGGTGGTGATTATTGTTTTAAGAGGAAGTACAACTAGGCAACCATCCTAGGCCTATCCCATCGTCGCCATAAGACCTATCTGTGTCAGTGCGACGTAAAGCCACTAGCAAAAAAAATTTTTTTGGAGCTGTATACATTCATACACTGGATTCATATTCAATTAGGCCACAATATTAATAGTATATTTAGTTGTCTGGTGGGATAATTTATGCATGTAAACAATAATGGCCTTGAAATCTTGATCCTTAAGCTCGTAATAAGAAGTGTTAGTTCGATAGTGTAATGCTAGTCTGAAGCATTATATTCTAAATTATGTTGATTTTGTTGTTTACGGAGCTTTGTTACTTGGCCCATGTCACTGGTCTTATTGACTGCCAGTGACACGGGTGATACTATCTTGCCAAGCAAGACAAGAGGAGACATACTCAATGCTTATTTCCTACGAAGAAATTTTCATTCTTCCACCTTTAAGAAAGTTTTCTGTGAGTCTCCCATTTGACCACCATCAGCACTGTGGCAAGACTAATTTCATCTGCATCTTGGAATTTGATCTCATTCTACCACTTATCAAGAGTAACAAAGCTCCTTAAACAACAAAATCAACATCATTTAGAATATACGGTAATACTTTGGACTAGCATTACACTATCATACTAACACTTCTTAGATTAAGGTTCAAGCTTTCAAGGCCATTATTGTTTATGTACATGCATAAATTATGTCACCAGACAACTAAATGTACTATTAATATTGAGGCCTACTTGAATATGAATCCAGTGTATGAATGTATACAGCTCAATTTTTGTTCAATTATGGAAGGTATTAATGTTTTTTACTAAAAATTAGGACATATTCCTAGAAAACAAATTGTGCCATGAGTTAAGATATTTTAAAAGGTTCTATCCAAACCCACCCTTCTTATACTATTGATTAGATGTTGTCAGACTAGTATTTTAGATAACACCTGATTAATTTCTGTTTAAATTCTGCATTTCCTATGATTACACATAAGTGCCCTTATGTGTGGGGTTTTTTTGTATCCAAGTGTTTAGTTTTTCTCATTTAAGAATATTTTCTTAAAAAGAACAGTACCTAACTATAAGAAGAATGTTAATAAATGTCAAAAGACATTCAGTGAACAGTTTTAAGACTGTTTCAGGAGCGTCACATAATTTTCATAATTTGCTTTGACTATTAGTACAGTTTTGACTAAAATGTATTTGTTAACACAAAATATTCTTACACTCAGTATTAGGATAATTTATTACTAGCAGTTTCCCCGCTGGCTCCACCCGCTATGTACAAAGTATGGTATTGTTTGTTACTGTCCTTACGGATGTATTTGCAAAGTTTCGAGTTAATGAAATAAAGCACATGATCTGCTGTGGTAATAGAATGTAGTATTATGTCAACAAAACACTTGAAAATAAATCACACAAAGAAATTTAATTAAACGTTCCTTGGAACAACAGTACGCACCAAACTGTTAAAAAGTCCTTCAAAGATCTTTGTCATGGAGACAAATGTACTCATAACTTTTCTCAGAATCTACCAAGTTAAGCAGTTATTACCCAAAAAGAAAGCGCTTGATCCACTGAGTGTTTTTAGACCAACACGAACTGCGTACCTCAATTAGAATAAAATGTATGATTGCTTCAATGAGAAAAAATGTTGAAGAAATGAGATGTCAAATTGAATGTGCACTCATAACTTTCCTCAGAATCAACCAATCTGAATAGTTAAGAGCTGAAATGAAAGGGATTGATCCACTGAGTGTTCTTAGACCAAATGAACTCCGTACCTCAATTATAACCAAAGATATGATTGCTTCAAAGAGACAAAAAATTGAAAAAATCAAATAATTTGAGGAAGGCAGAAGTTAAGTGATTTATAGTACCCGATGACAAATCTGTGCATGAATACCTTTTAGTTTTAAAAAAGTGAAGGAAATCGACCAGATAGAATGGCTGGACTGACTGACTTTAGTTTTCATAAAAATTTTAAATATATAGATGAGAATATTGGGATCCCGACGATCTGTGATTTTGGGGAAAAGGATTTGGCTGAGGATGCCCACAATAAGGGCAAAACATGTCCCAATTGATTGCAATGTATAAATCTTAAGCATTCTTAAGAACGTAATTTATTGAAAAGGTTGACCATACAATAAACTTGATTTGTTTTAATATATAAACATTGAATTGAATAGGTGGCTACAATAAATTTTATTTTAATAGAATCTTACTTATAATAAATCCTGTTGAAACAATATAGTATAACAAGAGTTCACTCTCCATAGGTAGTGAAGCAACAGGATTAGCAACAATAAAGCTATCTTGCAATCTAGGCCCTGAAGGGAGAATATTATTTTAAGATATATACAATATTTAATTTCTCGGAACCAGCGCACATAAGATGATAGGAACCTAAGCCTAAATTCTTACAACTAAACCGTAAAAATATAGGGTGGGGGGTGAAGCCTGAAGAAGAAAGGATTGGGGGGGGGGGGGTGTAAGTCCAATAATCATTATAGACGAGAGCTTATTATTCTACCATTCGCAAGACTTAATTGTGAGACCCTAAGATAAGATTCCACAGTTCAAAACAATTTCACCTTCATGAGATGTCATAATTCAACTCTGTACATGTTCTTAATTAAATAATAGAATAAACAGTTCTCAGGCTTTCACTATTTGTAGCACTCTTGGACCTAACGTCCCACTGAAAGTTTATTCCATCTAGCAAAACATTCAACATTAACAATTTGTTAATAAAAGTTTTTTGACAGACTCGATCAAGACCCAATGTGGGATGCTGTGAAACCATGCAGAAATGGAAAACAACACAGTTTTTCCTTGTTTCTGTTTGACCTATTTGCTAAAACAAAGTTTGAACTTGAAAGGACTGCACTTGTAAACATTATTTTCTAGTCAGTTCCCCCCTCCCGAATTGCCAAAGTGCCCAAGCCGTCCAACAAGTTCATATTTAAGGCACAATTGGGAGACTGGACTCCTATTTTTCACATTCTAGTGACTTTTGGGTGGATCTTCTAGTATATCTCTTATCTACATTCCTTCTTTCTCACCATCATTTTCATTTTCTGGGGCTGATACTCAGGTGGATTATTGGTGCATGTGATAAGAGACATCTGGAGACATTTGAGATGTAGTGCTGGAGGGGAATGGAAAAAATCTCAAGGACAGCAAAGCTCGCAAATGAATAAATTCTTAAAAGAATAGGTATAAAAGAAACTACTACCAACAGAAAGGAAAAGAAGAGACCAATTAATTGGCTGCCTCTACAGGCACTCGCTAGCATCAAGTTTAATTACGGAGTTCACAGAAAATATTTTCTTTTTGAAATAATGGACTCTACCATCATCAGCAGTACCCCTGCCCACCTTTTCTGTAATGATCCTGCATCACCTTCAACCGGCATACTGTTATTTCTGACCTCGCAAACCACTAAGATGATGCTGAACGAAGTTTAGGTGATATGACTGTACTATATATACCGATGTAGAAAGTAGTAAGAACATGCCAGAAGTTTCTGGCATATAGATGATGTCTAATGAAAAACAGGTGCTGTGAAGGTCATGTGATGTACGGCGAGCCAACAGGCGAGGTAGTGAAGAGGTGTTGCAGCCAGTTAAATGTGGAGCACTGTTGAGTATGAAAGATCTTCATGGGTGGAATTAAGGTTCATAGGAACAGGATTTCTTGCTCGGTGTGTAATAGAAGTGCAATGTTCGTCACTGAGCTGGATGATACTAGGACAGACGTGGGTGAGTAACCATCTCATCATCTTCTTCGTTATAGATTGTTATGCCTTTCAGTTCTCAAGCCTCTGTGAATTAAATAAGTGTCTCCACAATCCTCTGTTAGCAACTAGCTTTGTGGCCTCATTTAGTTCCACACCTCTAATCATTAAATCATTAAAAACTGACTAACCTTTATCACCTTGGACCCATTTTGCTTCTCTTACCCTCTGTAACCAAGTCCATTATTCTCCTAAATAACATATCCTTCATTCATCTCACATGATCCCACCCCTGAGTAGATACCCTCCTGCTGTTGTTCCCTCATGTTTGTACCAGCAATTATTCTCACCGGGGCAGTAAAGATGGTTTCATCTCAGAGTTGTCCTCTTTTCTAGAGAATACAAGCTCACTGCATTAGCTTACCTGTACCTTGATGCAGTTGTACCACTCAAACAGGTAAATACCTGTACCAACTTCGGAAGTAAATTAGAATACAACCTAGACTACAATACAGAGACAGACCGGAGAACATGTACGAGCAGGCTCATATGAGGAAATGATCAGTGGAGGAGGAGAATTGTTCATGAACAACTGGTAGTAGGGGAAGGCTCTAGAACTCCAAAGACTACCTGATGCCAGAGACCTGCGGAACTTCTACGCGTGAATAAGAGATCTACGGCCCATTTTGCTCTTCAGTTGAAACTCTGAAAACAGTTGATGGTGCTAACACCCTTACCGATGGTAGAGACATCCTGGAGGGTTGAAAGGAACACTTCTCCACTCTTTTAAACCGAAGCTCCACTGTTGCTGATGACTTTCTACGGGGACGTGCCACAACTCCCTCCTCAACCATGGATGACGATGCCACCAACGTATCAGAAATTGTGTGTGACACTTGATAGGCTGAAACCTAGGAAAGCACCTGGATCAGACAACATCCCTCTGGAACTAATTCAAGGTGGAGGCTTACCCCAGAAGACAAGGCCCTTTACACTCATCCTCTCAATTTGGGAATCCGAAAAGTACCCAGCGATCTCAAAAATGCCAATATCAGTACTATTTTCAAGAAAGGTGACTGTAGTATATGTGACAACTATCGTGGCATTTCTCTGTTATCTATTGTAGGTAAACTTTTTGCAAGGATCCTGCTTAGCCGCCTGCAAGTCTCAATGTAGTTTCCGAGCCTCCAGAGGTACTGTTGACATGATCTTTTATGTAAGGCAATTGCAAGAGAAATGCAGAGAATTAACAGAAGCCTCTCTATTTTGTGTTTTATGACCTGGAAAAGGCCTTCGATAGTGTTCCAAGACTCGCTATGTGGGCAGTTCTGAGACGCTTTGGTTGTCCTAAGCATTTTGTGGGCCTGGTGCAAACACTTCTTGGTGGTATGACTGGACAGATTCTCCATCAAAAAAACTTCTCCGAACCATTCCCAATCACACATGGATTGAAGCAGGGTTGCATACTTGCTCCAACTCCTTTTGCCTTGTTCTGGCGGCCATGCTTTATGAAACAACAGACAACCTCGGCGTAGAGATTAAAATACCGTTTTGATGGTGGCCTCTTCAACTTGCCCATACTTCAATTGCGAAGACATACCATTGTTACTAGAGTAACTGAAACGCAGTATGCTGATGATACCACATCACCGGCTCTTATACCTGAGGAACTGCAACAGTCAGTCAACAGTTTCAAGGATGCATATGACCTTTTTGGCCTCACCATCAGTGCCAAAAATCCAAGGTACTTGCTCAGCGTGCACCTGGGACTAACATTCCAGAATTTAACATTACCATCTCAAACACCAAATTAGAACAAGTTGACCACTTCACTTATCATAGGAGTATCTTGTCCAAGAGCTGTACTTCAGAACAAAACCGGATGTGGAAAACAGGCTCTGTGCTGCCCATGTGGCCTTTGGCCGAGTATCACACAGAGTCTTCAGGAATAAAATCCTTACAATTCACACAAAACTAATGGTGTACCAGGCCGTAGTCATCTCTACAATTCTCTATGGCTGTGAAACGTGGATCTTATATCGCCGTGACATCAAAAAGCTGGAGAGCTCTCACCAGCAAAAATACTCTCCATCATGAACATCAAGTGGGAAAACTATGTCTCTAATGTTGAAGTTCTTGAGAAAGCATGTGCTAAGAGTGTAGGAGCACTGGTCGTTGGCCTTCGCCTCAGATGGGCAGGACATGTGCGCCGTATGAATGACACCAGACTACCGTGCCAGATCATCTATGGTGAACTTGACTCCGGTTTAAGACCACGGAGTGCCCCCCTGAGACATTTCAAAGACTACCCGAAACAAACCTTAAAGGTGGTAGAAATAAACCCACAAACCTGGGAAATGCTTGCCAAGGACCGTTTACCTTGGCAGCAAAGTGTCTGTGCCTCAGTTCAACACTTCCAACAAGAACGCTGCAGACATGAAGATATCAAGCAACAGGAACACAAACTTCGCCAAACCCAGCCAAGATCTCCCCCGTCCCTCAGCTGCGCGATGTGTGGACATATGTTCTACGCAAGAATTGGCCTGTACAGTCACCAGAAGTTTAAACACAAACTGCTGTTAATTGAAATGAGCTATTAGCCAGAAAATCTGTAAACTTGGAAACGAGTAACTGCCGCCGCCGCCGACCTTGATTCAATTTCCCTTAGTATATTACAATCCTGGGAGAATTAAGGGTTATAAATTTCATGTTGTTGGTCCGTATTGAACTGAGAATAACATATAACAACACAGTAAAGGTTTCCACCTATTCAATACAAAATATATT
This sequence comes from Anabrus simplex, assembly GCF_040414725.1. Classification (NCBI taxonomy): domain Eukaryota; kingdom Metazoa; phylum Arthropoda; class Insecta; order Orthoptera; family Tettigoniidae; genus Anabrus; species Anabrus simplex. Next base: position 139,792,119 of record NC_090268.1, read on the forward strand.
CACAATATTTTAAAATAACATGGAACTAGTTTCGACCCATCTAGGGGTCATCATCAGCCACATCAAAGCAAAGATCACTCTTGACGAAATCCTAAGAACATGTTAATTTTAACAGTAAGATTATTATGGAATAACAAGTGAATGTGGTAAATGAAAAGAGATGTTAGTATGGGACAGGTGAGTAATAGCTAATAAATATACAAGGAATATACCTGTCCCATACTAACATCTCTTTTCATTTACCACATTCACTTGTTATTACATAATAATCTTACTGTTAAAATTAACATGTTCTTAGGATTTCGTCAAGAGTGATCTTTGCTTTGATGTGGCTGATGATGACCCCTAGATGGGTCGAAACTAGTTCCATGTAATTTTAAAATATTGTGAATATATTTTGTATTGAATAGGTGGAAACCTTTACTGTGTTGTTACTCATATGTTATCCTGGGAGAATACACATACTTATAAATAAATAAGCCTTTTGTGTGTACTTTAGTCAGAATATTTAAAAAAAAAAAAAAAAAAATTGTGTGTTGGTCATGTCCAGAATGAAACTCATATTTTTCACATTCTAATGACTTTTGGGTGGATCTTCTAGTATCTCTTATCTACATTCCTTCTTTCTCACCATCATTTTAATTTTCTGGGGCTGAAATTCAGGTGGATTGTTGGTGCATGCAATAAGAGATATTTGAGATGTAGTGCTGGAGAGGTTTGGAAAAGATCTCAAGGACAGCAAAGCTCGCAAATGAATAAATTATTAGAAGAATAAGTATTTAAAAAAAACTGCTACCAACAGAAAGGAAAAGAAGAGACCAATTAATTGGCTGTTTCTACAGGCACAGTAGTTTTATTGTTAATGTAATGGAAGGAATGATACAAATCAATAATACTCGTATAAGGTTTGCTGATAACATAACTGTCATTGAGGAGAATGAAGAGAAAGTACAAAAAGCATTAGCAAGAATGAACAAGATCTTGAGAGAGAAGTATAACATGAAAATTAATACAAAGAAGACTGAAATTATGGCATGCAACCACCAACGTATTGCAGTCAATATTAGAATCAATAATGTACCACTTAAACAAGTAAATACCTGTACCAACTTAGGACGTAAATTAGAAGACAACCTACGCTACAATACAGAGACAGATCAGAGAAAACGTACGAGCAGGCTCATGTGAGGAAATGATCAATAGAGGAGGAGAATTGTTGCCAACTAATATTTGGTTTGAGAATACAGAAAGAAAGAAGGTACTTATGACTCTTAAAACATCATTATGTGTATTACAATACCAACAAATGCCCTAGTCAGACCTCTTAATAGTTATTCAGATTTGCTGGCTGACATAGCTTAGAGATCTTATTGAATATTGTAAGGAAAAGTAAAAGGCAACTTGCAGTTTTATGTGAAATCTGAACCAGGAACATGACTTACCTTTTTTTTTTTTTATTCACCACACATTGAACAGGAATTAAATTACTGCTGCCATCCTGAGAATCAAGAGACTCACACACCTACCAATTACCATATTATAAAAGCAGTATTGCACAAAACATATGCAAGATTGGGGATCACTCCTGATATGTGAGAATGACAGATATAAAAAATTAAACAATAATGGGATTTTATTCCAATGTTCTATTGGCGGGCAACTCATAGGTTTGCTGCTCAAACTTGTTCATCTCCATGACCCTACCAAAGTTTTAAGAGTCTTCTGCATTTCATCTGTGTCTTTCGTTTCTCACTTGAAGTTTATAAGGCATAATTTATCTTATAATTGTTTTATTTGGTGCACTTGTTAGCATTTCCACTCATAGAAATGGCATTTTAAAATTAGTTTTGTTTTAATCTGTACTTTTCATTGCTGTCCAATTTAAGGTGTCATCCGCAGTTCTGGAGCATAATCCTGAGAATATAGAACAGAATGATTCTTCTACAGAGCGTCCCATTAGTCGATTCCGAGCAGCAAGGAAAAACAAGAGGTAGCATCCACATCAGTGAACTGAAGAAATTTGAATTATTACATGTGTATCCTTAGAAAATATGAAGTAATAAATATCTTTTACAGTATTCTGAGCTTTATTTTTCCTGTTGGCTGGTTACCCTGTAGGATATATTTGAAGTTACTAATTACAAAATTTGTGCATTTTACACAGTACAAGGTAGAACATCGATTAACTGAATTGGTACCAAAAGGAGGAGTGCAGTTTTTCAAGAGTGTGGGAAACGTATACAACATCTTAGGTACTTGAAATAGTTCCCTATTCCTATTTCACATTTCCCACCTGGAATTAAATAATCTTTGCTTTCTTCCCAACAAACAGATTCTTAATATAAAAATTATTGTATACTGATATTGAATGTTTATGACCTAAACAATAGTGAAATATACATATAAAAACTCTATACTAATTGGAGCAAAACAGCATGTGTGTGCAATTCCCAGTGGATTTTTTTCTAGGTGATGAGATTTTGTGGGCTTAAAAGATTCTGTGAAAGTGTAAATTAATTTTTAACATCAAACCCTGGGAAATTATTGAGAGAAATGTTCTAAATTCTCGAAGGTTAAGGATAAAAATATTGATCAATAAAGAAAACTCCATTGAAGTGATCCTCTTCATTGGCAGTAGACTAAGTAGACTAGGGAATCCGTTACGTATACAATATGGAGTAATAATCTGGATTAATTAAAATAACTGAGGTACATGATATCATCCGTTTGCACTTACACTGGTGGAAAATGAAATCCTCTCACTAAGAAAGAGTTGTGCTAGATAAACGAAATTTGGGAGGTGTGTTACCTATTCAAATTTCCGTGCTAGTCGACGAAGAATAGTGCTAGTAACGCCACTATGACCTCGCAAAGCAAGTTTGCTTTAAATGTGCGCTGTACACTCATGAGCATTGGTCATCATCCGGTGTTGACATAATAAGGTAGTTATGAATAAACCATGCCTTTCAGGAAATGAAGACTACAGTATCAGCAGCTTACTGACAAGGGGACATTCCCTACTCGTCACCACCAATTTCGCTCAAATTTATAGAACACACAGGGCTTGGCTAGAAATGAAAGAACCCAAAGTGGGAACTCCAGATGGCCAAACGTATAGAAAATAAAAATGTTGACGCAGCTCTCGCACCGTATAAGCCACTTACATTAGTGCACACGTCGAGCAGTTGTTGGTGTAGTGGTAAGAGCTCGGACTTGTAATTCGATGGTCGTGGGTTCAACTCCCCGTGTGGAGACTGTCTTTTTTTCCTCTCAACTTTTATATTATTTATTTTCCAATTAATCAAAGAGGTGAATAATTCATTTTATTTATTTATTTATTTATTTATTTATTTATACGCAAAAGGCATAGAAAAGGTAAAAAATTGGGATTTCATTGTCAGACTTTTTTCTACCTGCACCAAGAATCTATTGTTTGTGTACAGCAGACAGGAGCAATCTTCACTTGTCAGGTGAAAACAAATCTTACAGTGAAACGACTATTCATGTTTATGGCGCATTCCCCAAAGAGAGGAGATAGCCAATAAAGGAGAAAAAAAGAAGAATTTCTGTTTGAACACGTCGGGAAGTTTGCAACTCCAAATGTTCTACAATTATGCGCTCATTAAAAAATGACGTCCTATATGCCTTTTGCATATAAATAAATAAATAAAATAAATTAAAATAAATGAATAATATAAAAATTGAAAAAACCAGTCTCTGCACCGGGGGTCAAACCCACTACCATCGAATTACTAGTCCGAGCTCTTACCGCTACACCAACTACCGCTCGGCGTCTGCACTAACGTAAGCGGCTTATACGGTATGAGAGCCATGTCAACATTTTTATTTTCTATATGCTTGGCCATCTGGAGTTCCTACTACTTTCATTTCTAGCCAAGTCCTGCATGTTGTATAAATTTGAGCGAAATCGGTGGTGACGAGTAGGGGATGCCCCCTTGTGAGTTTGAATCAGGACATGAAATAGGGCTACAAGACTGTGAATGTTCTTTCCACGATATTGCAGAAAGACTTGGCAAGGATGTGTCCACAGTGAATTGGTGTTGGCAACAATGGACCCAGGAAAGAACTGTCTCAGGAAGACCAGGCTCCAACCGCATACGGGCCACTACAGAGAGGGAAGACCGCCTTATTCACTGAATGCCTGTGGTGGATCGTACTGCATCTGTGGCAGCCATTAGAGCTTCAGTTGGCACCAGAGTGACACAGCGAACTGTAATGACCTGGACAGCTCCGAGTCAGATGTCTTGTAGCATTCATGCCACCAACTCCAAATCACTGCCATCTTCGACTTCGGTGGTGTAAAGCTAGAGCTCATTGGAGGGCGGAGTGGAGATTTGTTGTGTTCTCAGATGAGAGCCTTTTCTGTCTTGGTGCCAGTGATGTCTGTTGTTTGATAAGGAGGAGGCCAGGTGAGCACTTGGAACCAAGCTATCTGTGGCGTCAATACACTGGACCTAGACCAGCAGTTGTGGGCTGGGGAGTGATTTCCTTTGACAGCTAGAGCTCTCTTGTTGTTACCCCAAGACCTTCGACAGCAGATTTGTATGTCACACTAGTGATTGAACCGGTTGTGCTGCTATTCATTTGCAGTATTCAATGGGGTGTTTTCCAACAGAATATCGCTCACCCAACGTGCTCTACAGAGTGTCAACCCGTTGCCTTGGCTTGCAAGATCACTAGATTTTTCGCCCATTGTGCACATATGGGACTTTCTGGGATGACAAATCTAGGGTCATCCAATACTAGCATTAATTGTTGCTGATTTGACTGACCAAGTGCAATAGGCGTGGAACGCCATTCCACAAAATGACATTCAGCACC